>NW_006399812.1:13629461-13649461 GCF_000299155.1 Elephantulus edwardii
GGCGCAGGATAGAACAGGGTTTAGGGCTGTTGTGCATAGGGTCGCTATGAGTCGGAAACGACTCGACGGCACATAACAACAACAACAACAATCCATGTCTGCACTATTAATACCAACCACTAGTCCCTATCTATCAGGAAACAAGAGTAAATTTGTCTACCAACCTCCTCAGGCTCGCCTTCAAATCACTCCTATTCACTACCTCCACCTTCTTCTCAGTGTTCACCTACTTTGTCTTTGCGATTAGAATCACCTGAATGTGAGCCCGTGGAGTTCTGGGGAAATCTGGAGTCTCAACCCAAGCCCAGCTCTGACTAGGTTCATTTGGTAATCTCTCCAGGTGCCAGGTATATAATTGAAATGGGTATACTTGGGAGTTGATAGGCCACAATTCCCTGCCCCCACCTGCTAGATCTTTGTGTAAGTGCTATTATAATGTGAAATTTCTTCTATACAAGGACTGCAGCCTTCAATGTGGATTGAGGCTCAATATCAAGAAGACAAACTCTCACCACTGGGCCAATTGGCAGCATCAGGATGGATGGTGAAAAGACAGAGATTGTTAACAGCTTTAGTTTGCTTGGCTCCACAGTCAACACGCTTGGCATCAGTAGCTGGAAATTAAAAGATGTATTGTGATGAGACAGTCTGCTGTTAGAGACCTCTCCAAAGTACTGAAGAGCGATGGAGTCACTCTAGAAACTAAGGTGCACCTAATACATCCCATGGTCTTTGCAATCACTTGTTATACATCAGAGAGCTGGACAATGACTAGGGAGGATAAAAAGAGAATTGATGCCTTTGAGCTGTGGTGTTGGAGAAGAGTATTGAACATACTATAGACTGCTAAGAAAAAGAATATGTTTATCCCAGAGATGGTAAAACAAGGCTACTCCTTGGAGGCAAGGATTCTGAAGCTTCATCTGAAATACTTTGGACATGTTGCAAGGAGGGATCAGTCCTTGGAGAAGGACGTCATGCTTGGGAAGGTGGAGGGACAGCACAGGAGAGGAAGACCCTCTAAGAAGTGGATTGTTTCAGTGACTGGGGTAATTGGGGTAGGTGTATTGGGGACAGTGAGATTGGCACAGGATAGAACAGGGTTTAGGGCTTTTGTACATAGGGTTGCTATGAGTCTCAGGTGACTTGACAGCACATAACAACAACACACAAATATATATATAATGGAAACTGTAAAATGTCTAACTTAATGTATATTCTGAGCCTTGCATAAACCACACAGATCTTGAAGGATGACAATGGATTACCTTGGTAAGATATATGTCCTCCAGAGAGGAGGAAACACATCTTCAGAGAATTCAGAGAGCCCATAAACAATTAAGAGAGACCTATTGGTCAAAGTCACACCAGGACATCCCATCCAAATTAAAGGCAAATTATCACATCTTACATCATCATAAATGAAAAAAGAAACCAGAATGTCTGGAGGATCCTTGTGTTCTGGAGGCACCTGCCACCCTTTCCAGAATACAGCTACAGTTCTTTCACTTTCACAAGGAAGGGTGCCAGCTTTGAGATGAAACTAAGCAGGAAAGAGCTCTGAAGCAGGTCCAGGATGCAAAGAAATCACTCATGACCCAGTAGACAAGTTGTTATTAAAGCTAACCGAGGTGGAGAAAGATGTGCCATGGAATTTCTGTGGCAAGAAATTATAGCATTTGAAGGAAAGAACTCCTAGTGTGTTACTGGACCCTGGTAGAAGCATAGTGCCTGACTATGTACATTAACTTGCCATTTGGTTGGAGCTATTCATGACAATTTTCACTTTGTTACACCTAACAGGTCATAAAAAAATTATCTCAAAACTCATTGCCATCAAGTCAACTCATATATTACCCTCTAGTAGGTTTTATAGGCTATAAATTGCACGGGAAGAGACTGTCCATTGTTCTCCCACCAAGCTGCTGGTGGATTATAACTGCCAGAAAAATGCCACCTTTGGGTGAACAATTCAACTCTCCACTAACTACTTCACTGTGTCATATAGTTCATTGTATGATTGAAAAAAATACACTTCGGATTGGCATGAGGGCACAGTAAGATGTATGAGCTGATAGTCTTCATACATTTTTCATCCTCTGTTATTACATCTAAAACACTTCCTCAGCTAATTTTTTTTCTGTCTAAGGTTAGTCTTTTATGATAAGCTGACAGAAAATGTTAAAATCTAAACTTGATTCTTAGTGTATCAGCTCAGTATAAGATTGTAATCTGAGGGTATACTCCATTCCTACTTCGTGATGACTTTCAAAGACTTCAAACTCAGTCCAAACTCATTGCCATCTAGTTGGTACTGACGCATAGCTGACTCGCCATTGGGCTTCCAAGGCTGAAATTGCACAACAAAAGATGCCTACTTTCTCCTGTGGAGCTGGAGTGGATTTGAAGAGGTGTCACCTTTGGGTTAGCAGCACTCCTCCCTATAACCCAGGCCAGCAGAGTTTCACAGTGTTGTTGCTGTTGAAGTGAGAGAAAACCTTCGCAATTACCTGAGACTCAGTTAAGGAATATAGCAATTTGCTCAGTATGGAAAAATAAATTTTGTGAAGTAAAACTACACATATATTATAGGTAGTATAAAATGAATTGGTTGTTTGATTAAGAGTCCAGAAAAGAGAGTGATAGGAAACCTTCATATAAAAAGGAAAGGAAAAGAGATGTATGAATGTATTTATGTTGTTATTGCTGTTTTGTGCTGTCAAATCTACTACAAACCATAACAACCTTATAAATAATGGCTCTGAACCTTGCCCTATCCTGAGCCAACTTCACCATCTCTGACACATTTGAGCCATTGTCACAACCACTAAGTCCATCTCATCCAGGATCTTCCTCTCCTGCTTTGATACACAACTCTTCAACCTAAACACATCATTTTTGATTCTTCCTCTGAAAAAATCAAAGAAGAAAAAAATTCTTCTGTCATCCTTATTCATCTGGAAACCCTATGAATGCATCTACAGGAGTTACCTTAAAGAATGATAATCTTTGTATCACATCAAAATGCCTAACAGGAAGGCATTCACTGAGGAAGAAATAATAATTAAGGAAAAAGCACAAGTTAGTCAGATGGTGTCAGTCAGTCTGTCATCGACCATACCAATGCTGTAACAAAGGAATTATCCATGGCATAGCCACAGTAGAAAATGTAAAGATTGTGCATGGATCTAATATCACAGAACCTATTCTGCTAGACTATTCTCACCACTGTCAATGCCAAAAGCTAACTTGACAGCAAAAATTAATATCCAGTCCCAAGCATGGCATCGTCTCTCAGAAAGGCTAACTGCCCTTTGTGGCAGCTTGATTATATCAAGCTTTTTCTTCTCTAGAAAAGGTAATGATTTCTCTTTACTCAGATGGACAATGGTTGTTTCAATTATAATAATGAATCTATTGTGCAAAGTGACAACTTTATAAATCAATTTTACTATTAGCCACACAGATTATATAATTTACCAAAATATAAATAGGTTGACAACTTGATATAGTAACAGAATGTCACCTTGAAGATAACACCTTTTCCAAGACTCAAAATATACTTTAAAGCAATAAAAAATATATGAGTCCACGTCCCCAATATGAAGCTCTCATGGTGTAGTCCATAGAGTTATGGCGATGAGTAAAAGATCATATGTTCCCCACATACAAGAAGCAAAGAGAGAGATAGACTTAAAATAAAAAACAAAAAGCAGGAGTGGCAATACTAATCTCCAATAAAATAAACTTCAGACTGAAAACCACCATAAAAGATAAGGAAGAGTCTATATAACAATTAAAGGAGCATGATATATTTTCCAGAGCCGAGCATGTATTAGGACATAAAACAAGACTTAACAAATTCAAAAACATTGAAATAACACAGTTTCTTCTCAGATGATAATGCCATAACTAAAACTTAAGCACATGAGGGTAAAGCTTACAAAACCACTCATGTGGAAGCTAAGTAACACCCTGCAAGAACATGATTGGGTTATAAAAGAAATAAAGAATGAGGCTTTTTAAAAAGTATCCTGAAACAAATGATTATGAAAACACAATATACCAAAACCTCTGGGGTGTAGCTAAGGCAGTCTTCAGAGGGCAGTTCATAGCAATAGGCACACACATGGGGGGAAAAAAGAAGGAGCAGCAAAATTATGTGCTCCATTTATGCCTCAGATCTCATTTTCTAAGATCTCATTAACTTTACTTCTTTCTTCCTCTTTCGTGTATATGCCTATTGCTATGAACAGCCCCCTGAAGACTGCCTTAACTGCATCCCAGAGGTGTCCAACCACAATTGAAGGCATTGAGAAATTATGATACACACAGTAGAATACAACACAGTACACAAGAGCAATGATTTTATAAATTACTAACTTAATTGAGTTATTTGTGTCACACATTTTTCATCCATTGAGTGAGCTAACTCAGTCCCATAAGGACAAATACTGTATAACATCATTATTGTAGAATGAGTATGAGACTCTAAGGGCAGGGAGGGTGTAAGTAGAGGGGTAAGGATGACCAGGGGGTGGGTTAATCATAGGGTCACACAATTTGTTAGTGGAAGGGTGAAGGAAATGGGGAATATCCAACATGGAAAGCAATGTCTTCAAACTTTGTAAATAAACCAGTATAAAATATAAAATATAAAAAGATAAAGCACAATTAATGATCTGATTCAGCACTTATATCTAATAGGTAAAGAATGACAATCTAGCCCCATAGCCTCTAGAAGAAAGGCAATTATAAGAACAAGAGCTGAAATCAATGAGATAGAAAACAGAAAAACAATTGAAACCAGGAGCAAGACCAGGAGCTTGTTTTTCGAAAGGGCCAAATTTACAAACCACTGACAAACCTAATGGAAGGTGTGGAGGGAGAGAGAGAGAGAGAGAGAGAGAGAAGACACAAATAACTCAATTAAGAAATTAAAGCAGTAACATCACAACAGAACCAGATGAAATTAAATCTATATAGGTATATTATGAAAAGCTAAACTCTGATGAATTTGAAAACCTAAAAGAAATGGACAAATTCTTAGAAACTCATGCCCTACCAAGACAGACACAGACAAATATGAAACACTTGAACAGACTCAACACAAAAGAAGAACTAGAGCAGGTCATAAAAAAGACTTCCCCACTAAAAAAGTTCTGGACCAGATGGCTTCATTCAGAGATGATCTATAACCAATTTTACTTAAATAAGTTTAAAAAATAGAAAAAAGAAAGAACACTCCCAGAGTCGTTTTATGAAGCAAGCATAATCTAAATGCCAGAACCAGGCAAAAATATTACCAAAAAAAAAGAAAACTACAGACCAATATTTCTCATGAATATAGATGCAAAAATTCTTTAAAAAATCCTAGGCAATAGAATCCAACAGCATAAAAAAAAATCATGATTCAAAACAAGTATGCAAGGATGGTTCAAAATAAGGAGAAAAAACAAATCAATGTAATTAGTCACATTAAAAAAAAAACAAATAATAAGAACCACATGATCCTAGCAATTGATGCAGAAAAGGCATTTGACAAAATTCAACACCACTACCTTATAAAAAACACTCAGCAAAATAGGAATAGAAGAAGATTTCCTCAACATTGTGAAAAATACATATGCAAAACCAAGCAAGAGACGGTTAAACGGTTGCTATATGCAGATGATATAATAATGTGCACAGAAAACATCAAGAACTCAATTAAAAACACTGTTAGAGCCAGTAGACCAATTTAGTAAAGTGACAGGATGTTGCTGTTGTTGTTGTTGTTATGTGCCGTCGAGTCGCCTGCGACTCATAGCAACCCTATGTACAACAGCCCTAAACTCCGCTCTGTCCTGTGCCAATCGCACTGTCTCTGAGACTCCCATCCCAATTATCCCAGAGGGCCTTCCTCTCCTGTGCCATCCCTCCACCCTCCCAAGCATGATGTCCCTCTCTAAGGACCGGTCTCTCCTCACTACATGTCCAAAGTAAGTTAGACGGAGCCTCAGAATCCTTGCCTCTAAGGAGCCACCCGGTTTAACCCTCTCCAGGACAAATCTGTTTGTTTTCCTAGCAGTCCATGGTATTCTTAATACTCTTCTCCAGCACCACAGCTCAAAGACATCAGTTCTCCTATCCTCCTTGGTCATTGTCCAAATCTCTGATGCATAACAGGTGATTGCAAAGACCATGGCCTGTATCAGACGCACCTTAGTCTCCAGAGAGACACCACTGCTCTTCAGCACTTTGGAGAGGTCCCTAACAGCAGACTTTCCCATGGCAATGCGCCTTTTAATTTCCTGGCTGCTGGTGCCAAGACTGTTGACTATGGAGCCAAGCAAACTAAAGCTGTGTACAATCTCAATCTCTTCACCATCCATCCTGATGGTGCCAATTGATCCAGTGGTGAGAATCTTTGTCTTCTTGACGTTGAGCCTCAATCCATATTGTAGGCTGCAGTCCTTGACACTCTGCAGCAGGCGCTTCAGGTCCTCCTCAGTTTCAACAAGCAGGGTTGTGTCATCCGCATAACGCAGATTGTTGATAAATCGTCCACCAATCCTGACCCCACATTTCTCCTCATAGAGCCCAGCCTCCCGGATAATCTGTTCTGCATATAGGTTGAAAAGGTATGGAGATAGGATGCATCCCTGGCGTACGCCCTTCCCAATTTTGAACCATGTAGTGTTCCCTTGCTCTGTTCTGACGACTACCTCCTGGTCCAAGTATAAGTTTCGCATTAGAACGATCAAGTGTTCTGGGATTCCCATTCTTCTCAGAGTCAGCCACACAGTTTTTTATGATCTACACAGTCAAATGCCTTTGCATAGTCAATGAAGCACAGATAGACATTCCTCTGGTATTCCCTGCTTTCAGCCAAGATCCATCTAACATCAGCTACAATATCTCTAGTGCCACGACCCCTTCTGAAACCAGCCTGGACTTCTGGTAGTTCTCTGTTGATGTGTTGTTCCAGTCGTTTTTGGATAATTTTCAGTAAAATCTTGCTTGCATGTGAAATCAGTGAGATTGTTCTGTAGTTTCCACATTCGGTTGGGTCGCCTTTCTTTGGGATAGGAACAAATATCGATCTCTTCCAGTCAGTTGGCCAAGTGGTCGTTCTCCAGATTTCTTGGCACAACTTGGTGAGCACGTCCAGGGCAGCATCTGTTAACTGAAATATATCAATTGGTATACCATCTATTCCTGGAGCCTTATTTTTGGCCATGTCCTTCAAAGCAGCCTGAACTTCTTCTTTCATCACCATAGGCTCTTGCTCATATGTTGTTTCATGACAGGATACAAGATCAATATACAAAAGTCAGTGGGATTCTTCCACAGTAACAAGAAAACAGAAAAGGAAAGTAAGAAAGCAACTCCACTTACCATACCTAAGCACAAACCGAGATACTTGGAAAGAAACCTAACTAGAAACACAAAAGACTTTTACAAAGAAAACTATGGAACACTTCTGCAAGAAACAATAAAAGAATTAAATCAATGGGGAAACGTTCCCTGTCTATGGATAGGAAGACTCAATATAGTGATAATGACAATCCTACCCCAAAACAATCTGTTTAATGCAATCCCAATACAGATACCAAATTCATTTTTCAAAGAGATAGGGTAGGCAATTAGCAAGTTTCTCTGGAGAGGCAAGAGACCTCAAATTAGCAGGACTTCAAATAAACAAAACACTTCCAAAAAACAAGAATGAAGTGGGAGGTATATATAGCACTTCTTGATCTTAAAACCTAGTATACAGCAGTAATAACCAAAACAGATGACACTGATACAATGACTGGAACATAGACCAATGGAACAGAATTGAGAGCCTAGAAATTAACCCATCTAACTCTGGTCAACTGATACTCAACAAGGAAACAAAACCTATGAAATGGAGGAATAACAACCTCTTCAACAAATAGTGTTCACAAACTGCTGCATGTAGAAAGCTGAAGCAGGATCCACACCTCTCACCATACACAAAAAAACAACTCAAGGTGTATCAGAGATCTATGGATAAAGCCCCAAACCATAAAAAGGCTGACAAATACACCCAGAAATACACAATCAGAACAGAATAAAACTAATGAATAGGACCTTCTAAAGATTAAATCCCTTTACACATCAAAAACTTTTCTAACAGGGTAAAAAGAAAACATACTAGTCTCTTAACAAAACAGAATACTATAAGGTCTTCACAAGAAAAAGATGGATAACCCTATTACAAAATGGGCAAAAGACATGGAAAGACTTTTCACATAAAAAGACATTCATATGGCCAACAGACACATGATGCTCAAAATCACTTGGAAATAAAAGAGAGGCAAATACAAACCACAATGAGATATCCCAGTAGCAGTGGCAAAGTCTAATAGGACAGCAAGCAACAAATGTTGGAGAGAATGTGTTGGTGGGATTATAAAATGGTACAACCACTCTGGAAGGTAGTTTAACATTTCCTTAAAAAGCTGAATATAGACATTTCATATGAGTCAGCTATTCCATTGTTAGAAATACACCCTGAGGAAATTAGAACTGCAACACAAATGAATATTTGTACACCATTGTTTGTAGCAGCGTCATTCACCATCACAAGAAAATGGAAACAGCCCAAATGTTCAAACACAACTGAACGGACTGAGGAATTGTGCTTCATTCACATGATGAAATACTACACAGCACTCAGGAGCAATAATTTTGAAAATTACTATGTAGCTTTGGAAAGACTGGAAAGCATTATGCTGAGTGAACTGACTCAGTCTCATAAGGATGAATACTGCGTAAGATTATTATTATAGAAATAGAAATAACACTAGACAAAGTGCATGAAAATCCAAGGGGGAAAGTGGGGAGCAGAAGGCTGAGAATAGGCAGGGAGGAAACCATAAATTCATTCAATCTGATGGGTGGAGGAAAGGCAGGAAGAGTATGGGGAAAGATCCAGTAGAAATCTTGAAAGAAAGAGTAATGGTGGACACAGATCAATGGTGATTAATTTTATAAAGCAGTGAATGGAATGATTGTATGAAACAATGTGAATGAAGGATAGTGTAAAACACAATGTATATGAATTTTTTAAGCAAACCAACATAAAAAAAAAAGATCGTGTGTCTTCAACAGTTCAAATTCAGCAGGGTTTTCACAGGAGAAAGATAGGCAGTCTTCTCCCATTAAGATTTATACCTCTGAAAGTCCAATGGAGTGCTATTATGTGTTTGAATTGACTCAACCTTGGTACTTTTGGTGTCCTGAATAGGGATAATACATAGATTTGTAAATCGAAGAATACTTAGCATCATAGTTAGTAGACCATGATGAGATTTTATTTTCCCTTGCTATTTATTGTAACTCTCTGTAGGGCCTGAAGGCCTCAGGCCCTCAGGCCTGTCTTTCATTGTTTTTGTTCAGACATTCATCTAGGTGGTACAGCCCTGGTGTACAAGTTACCATACAATGATCAATTGTGGTTTCTGTGAGGTTGAACATTGTGACACTGATGTGTCAAATGTGTTAATGGCTGGTTACCCAAGGTGGAGAAAGAGTGGGGTGGAGATCCTGATTAAACAAGCTTGGAAGGAGGAGTGGCATCCACTTCCGTAATAGCTTGCCTCTGGAAACCCTATAAACCTGGAGAGAGGATGAAAGGCACCCAAGCATCGAGGACTCTTCTTCACAGGGTCACTATGAGTCACCTGTGACTCCACGGCACTTAACAACAACAACATTCATTGTAACTCTAGATTTGAAAAACTCTGATTGCAAAAAGAACTCTTAAGTCAGGGCGCACAAGAGTCCCATTAGATTTTTATTCTTAGCTCTCACTTGAGAGTTTCTATGCCAACAACGTGCCATCTTCATACTTCAGGTTTTTGACAGGTCTTTGCCCAATCATGATGTAACATGTTTCTTCCTACAGTCCAGCTCCTTGGATTATTGCTCAGTATACAGATTGAATAGTTAAGGTGAAAGGATACGATCCTGACACATACCTTTCCTGATTTTAAACCCTGCAGTGATTCCTTGCTCTGTTTGATTGGCTGCTTACTGGCCCATGTACAAGTTCCATATAAGGACAATTAAGTGTTCCGGAAGTCTCATTCTTCTAAATATTATCAATAGTTATTGAATAGGATCCAGAGAACCGAATGCCTTTGCATAGTATTTTCAAATGCCGCCTATGCTTGTGAGAGTTAGATAACAAATAAGGAAGACTTAAGAGGATTTGACGCCTTTGAATTGTACTGTTGACAAAGGAAATTGAACATATCATGGACTGCAATATAACATGCAAAGATGTCTTGGAATAATTGCAGCCAGAATATTTCTTATAAACAAGGATGGTGAGATTCGTCTCACAAACTTTGGGCACACACTAATGCTTGAATATGGACCTCATGCTTGGAAAATTAGAGGATCAGAAAGAGAGGGAAAACCTCAACAAATATGGATTGACACAGTGACTGTAACAATGAGCTTAAGGACGGCAGGTACAGAGAACAGTGAACAATAGGGCAGTGTTTCATTCTGTTGTAAGTAAGGTTGCTATCAGTTAAAGCTTACTTGATGGTCCTAACAACAAAATGTCAAGAGCTTAGTAAGAAAGAAAAGAGGAGACAGGGCTGTAATGATATAATGGAGGCAGTCAAGTGATTAATCCACTGGACGAATCTCCGCCCACTGGTGCCTGATCTTGACGTCATACAAGTTGGCCAACAGCTATGTCTGTAAAAAAGAAATACCAGCTAAGGAATCATCCTCCTTAGAGGTAATGATTGAGGTTGTTGCACAAAAAATACGTGCTGCAGTAATGGCTATTGTCATATATTTCAGGTCTCCTCTGGAAACGAGACAGTCAGGATCCTTGAGAGTTTTCTGCATACTGTGTATTAATCAAATAGATTCCAATATAAGGGGTGGACTGTGATGTAATTGTGATATGCTTCCGAGATGCCTCTTCAGAACGAAGGAACTCATTTATCTAGGTGCTGAGCAAGATTATGGGCAGCTGACAACTGTCAGCTGAATTTCACTTTGAAAACTGGCCTCAGTTGAGGAGCCTCATACCGCTTTTCCCAGGGAAATCCCACCTCAAATATCTAATTAATGTGGTGGATGTAGGGCTATAAATGCCTGACTCTTATCACAATGGAGGCTATTGCTTGGCAGCCATGCCAGCTAGCTCCAGAATACTCCATAGATTTTCTGAGCCCTCTGTTGCAACTTTATTATGATTCAATTTCTCCCTCTGCCCAATCCTGAGTTCTTCACTTTTCACAGGTGTTATTCCTAAGAGCACTCCCAATGCACATTCTACATACAGATCTATGAGTTTCAAAATCTGTTTCCTGGGCAACTTGGCTTATGATAAATGCTCCTTTTAAAAAACACATCTGTCTGTGTTATTGTGTGTGCACCCACACATGCCTAAAATCTTCTCACTTTCTGTTCCTGTGAGGACAAGAACAAATGTTTTGCACTACACCCTAAGGTCTGGTTAGGCACCCTTCGATTCGGTTCTTCACGTTTCTTCACACACATCTTCCTACAACTCTCTCTGCTCCAGCCGAAATTGTCTTCCTTGAGTCTCCCACCCAGAGCCATTTTACGTGATACCTATACATAGAATCATCTTTTAATCACCGTGTTGTCCTTATGTGCCATAGAGTCGATTCCGACTCATAGCAACCCTGTGTACAATAGCTCTGAACCCTGCTTTATCCTGAGCCAATTTCATTGTCTCTGACACACCTACCCTATTACCCCAGTCACTGAGTCAATCCATCTCATCCAGAGTCTTCCTCTCTTATACTGTCCCTCCACCCTCCCAGACATGATGACCCTCTCCAATGACTGTTTCTCCTTGCAACATGCCCTAAGTATGTCAGACAGAGCTTCAAAATCCCTGCCTCCAAGGTGCAGACTGGTTTCTCCCTCTGCAGGACAGACTTGTTCTCTTAGTAGTCCATGATATATACTCAGTTCTCTTCTCCAGCACCACAACTCAAAGGCATTGATCCTTCTTCTATCATTCTTGATCACCTTAGTTACATATAATTACACAAAAGAGATGAGTTTTTGGTGGTTTAGTGGTAAGGAATAGTGCTGCCAACATAAATGCACAAGGTACAAATCTAACAGTTGCTCTGCAGAAGAAAGATGGGCAATCTCCTCCCGTACGATTTACTGCCTCTAAAAACTTGCTAGAGGGTCCTCTGTGGGTCAGAACTGACTCAAAGTCCATAAGAACAGCATAACATACATACCGCAGTGGATGGTTTCAACAAACAATTTATTCTTCCATGATTTCGGTGACTATTTCTCTCTCATTGCTGTCATACAAAATAGACTTACAGCTGACCCACTAGTGGGGGTTTTGAGGGTGCAAATCACACAAAAAGAGATTGCCCATGTTTCTCTCAAGAAGTAGCTGGGGGATTTAAACTGTCTTTGGATTGGGAGTGCAGCTCTTTACTCACTAGGCCCCAGAGCTCCCTGTAGATGAGGTGACGAAAAGTCCAAATTCATGGTATCAGGTCTAGGGAATGACTTTATCTCTCTATGTCTCCTGGCTTTAGGAATCTCTTAGCACAAGATTCTGGGCCTAAAGAACACGCTCCATTCCTGACTCCTCTTAGTGGTAATCAGGACCCACTCTGAAGCCCATCTCCCTTCTCTGCTTTCTTCTCTCTTCTTTCATCTATGGCAAAGGTGATAAAGGTCACACCCTAGGAAAACTCTTGCATCAAATCAGTGCTGTGACCTGATTAAGATTGTTGCATCTCTCCCTAATCTCCTTACAACTGCATGGTTGATCACATCAGAAAACATTTTAGGGATGATTTCACCATCACATAACTCCCTCTAATCGTTCCTAGCTGACATCATAAAGGCCAAGATTTATAATGCATAAGATGCTGTTGTTGTTCATGTTGTTGCTAGGTGCCACTGAGTCAAGTATGAACAAAAGTTCAGAAGCCTGTTCTAGCCTGTGTCATCCTCACACTTCCTGACACACTAGAGCCCCTTGAGACAGTCACTGCATCAGTCCCCCTGGTCAAGGGTCTTGCTCTCCTTTGCCGACCTTCCTCCTTTTATAACATCATGTCCTTCTCCACGGAATAGCACCTCCTAGAAATATGCCCAAAGTTTGTGAAGCAATTACATGATATTGAGAACCATAACATAATCAAAATTTATATTTGGTTCAATATAATTCAATCCATGACCTCCCTGTAATCTTCATACCCATTGTAGCCTTTTAGAGAAGTCCCTGATCATACACACATCTGATCAGATATCTATCTCATATTGGCTCATAGCACTGCGGAACCTTCCTCAAAGAAACTTTTTAGAAAGAATTGTATATTTGTCTCATTATTTGTCTCGTGTGCTCACCATTTGTTCGGGTGTCTAGTACGAAACCTAATTCATAGCAGACAATAATTGTGACATAGTCTGTAACAAGTTGCACTGCTGAACTCAAGACTGTATGTTTCCAGCAGTTTAAATGCACCAATTTCTCAAAAGGAGAAAGATGGACAGTCTCTTCCCATTATGAATTACACCCTCAGAAATCCAAAGAAAGGTTTCTCTGAGTCAGAACCAATGGGCTGGCTGTGAGTGTAAGGGTGAAATGAATTATTGCTAGTGACAGAGAACTACCACAAATACAAGCTGGGTTTAGAGGAGGTGATGGCACAAGAGACATTACTGCCAATGTCAGATGGATCTTGGCAGAATGTGGCTGACTCTAAGAAGAATGGGAATCCCAGAACACTTGATTGTGCTCTTGTGAAACCTATACTTGGACCAGAAAGCAGTCATCAGAATAGAGCAGGGAAACACTGCATGGTTCAAAATTAGAAAAGGAGTGTGTCAGGAATGTGTCCTGTCTCCATACCTTTTCAATCTATATGCAGAACCGATATTCAAGTGGCTGGACTTTATGAGGAGGAAAGTGGCATCAGGATTGGAAATAGACTCATCAATAACCTACGTTACGCAGATGATACAACCTTGCTTGGTGAAACTGACGAGAATCTGAATCACTTGCTGTACAAGGTCAAGGACTGTAGTCTTCAACATGAATTGAAACTTAACATCAAGAAGACAAACATTCTCACCACGGGGCCAATTGGCAGCATCTTGATAGATGGAGAAGAGATTGAGGTTGTTAAGAATCACAGCTTGCTCTGCTCCACAATCAAAACTCTTAACACCAGCAGTCATGAAATCAAAAGATAAATTGCACTGAGAAAATCTGCTGCAGGGACCTCTCCAGAGTGCTGAAGAGCAAAAATGTCAGCCTGGAGACTAAGGTGCACCTGGTCCAGGCCACAGTCTTCACAGTTACTTACTGTATATCAGAAAGCTGCACAATGATTAAGGATGACAGAAGAATCAATGTCTTTGAGGTTTGGTGCTGAAGAAGAGTATTGAACATACTCCATAGACTGCCAAGAGAATAAACACATCTGTCTTGGAGAGGGTGAAACAAAGTTTTACCTTGGAGGCTAGGATTTTGAAGCTCCATCTCACATACTTATGTCACATGGCCAGGAGGAACTGATCCTTGGAGAAGGGTGTCATGCTTGGAAGGGTGGAAGGACAGTACGGGCGAGGAAGACTCCAGATGAGATGGATTGACACAGAAACTGGAGTAAGAAGGGTAGGTGTGTCTGAGTCAATGAGATCGGCTAAGGTTAGGGCAGGGAGGGTTCAGTGCTACTAAACACAGGTTCACTAGGAGTTGCACGTGACTTGACAGTACCTAACAACAGCAATTCAGGATAAGGCAGGGTTTCATTCTACTGTATGTAGGACCACTATAAGTAGGAGATAACTCAAAGGCACTTAATAGCAATTCCCCCTTAATGTCGTTTCAGGCCCCACAACATGGAAATAGTTACTTCTCGAATTTCCACTGAAGTCAGTCATTGGTGGATATTTTACTTGCTTACTGACCTGAAAGGGCGAACACAGGTCCTGATGCATATAGTTCCTCACTGGATGCTAGTCATTTCCATCCCAGGCAACTAACGCATGCTTTTTCCTGATAAGACTGTGAGCTCCTTGAGAGGAGCACTCTCCCCTGAACCTCAAGTGAGGATCTCAGCAAATGTTTATTGGATCAAATCTTCAGAAAGTGTGAATGTAAACATCTGTCTGTTTTGAAATGTGTCGATGTTTCTTTTTTTATCTCTTCTAGACAGTTTCCAAGGAGTGCCAGTGGCGTAGTGTGCAACCCATTGAGTTGCAATCCAAGGGACTACCCATCTCTGGTGGTTCAAATCCACCAGAAGTTCCTCAGGAGAAAAATGTCTAGCTTCTTTTTATTAAGATTTACAGCCCTGGAAACTAAATGGAGGATCAATATGAGTCAGAACAAACTCAATAGCAGTGAGGGATTATGTATTTTTTTTTTAGTGTGTTTATGTGAGGGGTTTTTGAAAACAGTTTGTATCACATAGACCATTGTCAACATAGGCTGTGAGGGGTCATAGGAGCCAGGTCAGTTCACATTTACTAACACATTCCATGCTTAGCTGGATTAAGGAGTATCGGACACCGAGGGGAGCTTCGCCCTCATAGCCACCACTCCCCATATTAGCATATGTTTCCAATCAGTCCCATGACTGGAAAACAGGCGAACGGTATGAACACTGCAGTATATCCTATAAAGGAGCCACATACTCAGATCCCTCCTGGGAGGGGCATGAGTGAATGAGACAAGTGGGACAGGGCGTTTGCCCTGCTTGTACAGCCAGCAGGTCCCCTTCAGCACGTGCTCCAGGCAGGGAGCACATAATTGCTACATATTCTGATTTTCAAACGAATCCAAAACTAAATATTTTTTTTCAATGTGAAGTCTTTAAATTGTATGTTGTTGTTGTTGTTGTTGTTGTGTGCCGTCGAGTCGCCTGCAACTCATAGCGACCCTATGTACAACAGCCCTAAACTCCGCTCTGTCCTGTGCCAATCACACTGTCTCTGACACTCCCATCCCAATTATCCCAGTCACTGAATCAATCCACCTCATAGAGGGCCTTCCTCTCCTGCGCCGTCCCTCCACCCTCCCAAGCATGATGTCCCTCTCCAAGGACCAGTCTCTCCTCACTACATGTCCAAAGTAAGTTAGACGGAGCCTCAGAATCCTTGCCTCCAAGGAGCCACCCGGTTTAACCCTCTCCAGGACAAATCCATCTGTTTTCCTAGCAGTCCATGGTATTCTCATTACTCTTCTCCAGCACCACAGCTCAAAGGCATCAGTTCTCCTTCTATCCTCCTTGGTCATTGTCCAACTCTCTGATGCATAACAGGTGATTGCGAAGACTATGGCCTGTATCAGACGCACCTTAGTCTCCAGAGAGACACCACTGCTCTTCAGCACTTTGGAGAGGTCCCTAACAGCAGACTTTCCCATGGCAATGCGCCTTTTAATTTCCTGGCTGCTGGTGCCAAGACTGTTGACTATGGAGCCAAGCAAACTAAAGCTGTGTACAGTCTCAATCTCTTCACCATCCATCCTGATGCTGCCGATTGGTCCAGTGGTGAGAATCTTTGTCTTCTTGACATTGAGCCTCAATCCATATTGTAGGCTGCAGTCCTTGACACTCTGCAGCAGGTGCTTCAGGTCCTCCTCAGTTTCAGCAAGCAGGGTTGTGCCATCTGCATCTCAAAGACAGAATGAAAGAGAGTAAAAAGAAAAGGAGAAAGTGCAGGCCAAAAGGCAAAAACAAGCATAGCCACACCCGAGCCAGGAAGTCAGTGTCTGTAGCCTGCATAAACACAGTCCGCCACTTATCTACCAGCTTCTATGATCTCAGTGACCCATGATGGACACGTTTCAACAGAACTTCCAGACTTAAACAGACTAGGGGAGAAAAGCCTTGAACATGTACTTCTGGAAATTAGCTTATGAAACCCCTGTGAATCACAGAAAATCATCCAGGGTTATGCTGAAAGATGAGCTCCCTTGCTTTGGAAGGTGCTCCCCACCCTACCATCAATTTGGAGGCGAGGATTCTGAAGCTCTGTGTCTGACATACTTTGAGCATGTTGCAAGGAGCAATCTGTCCTTTGAGAGGGACGTTATGCTTGTAAGGGTGGAGGAGAAGAAGACCTTGGATGAGATGGATTGATTCAGTGACTAGCGTAATGGGAGTAGGTATGTCAGAGACAACGATATTGGCTCAGGATAGAGCAGGATTCAGAGCTCAGAGTCGACTCGATGACACATAATAACAATTCTAGAGTCACAAAAATGGTCTCTCATGTGCCAATGATATTGAGTATATCGAGGTATCAGTCAGCATTTCATCCCATGATGCTTGGGGCTTCTAAGAGTCAAAATCAACTTTATGGCAACTAAACATAAAATTGTTTTTGTTATTGTTGATTACTGTCAAGTGAACGAAAGACCTAATGCCTTTCCATAGCTATTGTTCTTTCTCCAAGTTCATAGAGTTTCCAGAGGCATTTGGTTTAGGAAGTGGATGCCACTCCTGCTTCCAAACCTGTTTTACATCTGGGAGCTCCACCAAACACTGTCCACATTGGGAAACTATTATGGTACTTGATATCCCCATGGCACAAGGTTCAGCATCATAGCAAACCCAGGTTAACTCATAGCATATTGACAAAGAGTGATGTGCAAAGCGGAAGAATGTTCCTCCAGATATAACAGCACTAGTCTCATTTAATAGTGGTTAAGTGTTGTCAAGTCAAGTATGATTTAAAGTAAGCTTTGCACAAAAGACTTGCACTCTGTTCTATAATTAATATCATTTCTGTACATTTATAAGAGAGTTTGTAGAGTTCCCAGAGGCATCTAGCTTAGGAAGTGGATGCCATTCCTGCTTCCCAACAGGAATCCATCTGGAATCTCATCCAAATATTGTGCATAATGGGTAACCATTATGGTGTTTGACACGACTGTGGAATAATGTTCAGCAACAGAGTAACTACAAGTTGTTCAGTACAGCAAACAGACAAATGACTGCTGTGTCTTTGAAAAGAATTATAAAAACAAATAATTATAACAAGAAAGTACTGAAAAATTTAAGCAAAGCCCTTTTCTTTCTGTGCCTCAGTTTCCTCATCTGTAAAAAAGTAGATAGGACCAAATGTTCCAACTCTTGCGTTCTGGCTTTCCTTTAAATTCTTCTCTCCTCTGTCAGCTCCAAAACACAAAATTATTTCAATTTACCCCTTGAAGCCAGCAAGTAAAAAAAAAATAAATAAAATTCTTCCCGAATCTCCCTTTCTCTCAAAGGCTAATTACCAAAGATTTGGGGGAGCTGGGGAGGAAGGAGTGCATCTTTCACATCTCATTACATGTAGTCAGCTTTATTACTAATTCTTTGTTAATTTAATTTTCACCCTGGGATCTCCATTTTTGTCAGGAAACCGGCCCTAACTCTGGAGGCCTTGATAGCCTCGTCTGGTGTTCACAGGGTTTCAAAGTGACAGTCCTTATGTTCAGACAAGCTTGCTGAGCACAGCCCTTCTTTAAAGAGCACACAGAAGAGGCTGCAGCCTCAGGCCTCCCGAAATGGCTTGGAGACAACAAGCTTCCACCATCGCAGGAGTCCCGGGACCAACCCATGTAAACACTTGTGTTTACCCCAAAGAGCCAGGGTCATCCCCTGCCCAGGATGGATTAGAGGTTGCTGCTTCCCCTGAAAACGCCCAGCTCCTCCATAGATCTCAAAACTCCCTCTTCAACACACAGGCGCCCACTTTGGCCACCTTCACTTGTGAGCCGTAAAGCAGGGCGGTGTTTATGGAACCTTATCTCCAGTTACTTTACACAGATTCAAAAAACAGGTCCCCAAAGGTGTGCACGAGGAAAACTAGAGGAAATGTGCACACATCCACCATGAAATACCAACCCAGAGGACAAACTCAGTAATCCCACCAATGATGTTCCAAACCCGTGATGGCTAGCAGCCGACAAATACCCGCAGACCTCAATCCATTTTTATTGTATTCAGGCTGCAGTGTTGTATTTCTGCCTCCCCTTAGCACCACACATACAGTGTACTTGAAAACAAAAATCTATAATATTGATCTCGCAATGTCACCACAATTATTCTTTTGAAACAGCCATTGAAAACAAATTACATCTGCACTGCCTTTTCATCCGCCTGCTGAGAGTGAGCAATGCTTACCGTGGCCTCCAGCACCGTGGTGTTAGCACTGTGTCACCACCGACAGGACAGCCCAGGGAAGGCCAGGGGGGAGGGGAGCCAAGGATGAAAACCAGATCAAAGGGCCATTTGAGGAGGGCACTGGGGCCGCCTGGCCAGGCGTCTGGGAGGGGTCTGGGCCCAGAGAGGCACCAGGAGAGGCCGCAAGCCATCTGCCCTCATGATTCAGTGAGACTCAAGGCTGAGGTCAGGGAGGACAGGGACTCCTCCCGGCTCAGTGAACCAGTTCGACTGAGCAATTGGCCAGATTTAACCACACCTCATTTCTGCATGTCCTGTTTAAAAAGGGATAACAAGTATCATTGGAAGCAGTATGGTACATCATTCAAATGGGAAAAAAGCATTTTCATACAGCTGCATGGTCCAAGCAGGGGCCATGTCCATGGTCCCATCTGTTCCCCCTACCCTGACTCTAAGGGACACTAAGATGACCCTCCTGTGGCCTGCAATCTGGACTCCTCTGGGAGCATGAGAAACTTTTGGGTCACTGTCTGAGCTGAGATGGAGAAGCAATTTGGTGTTTCTGCCTTCAGCAGGGCTCATAACACCCACTTTAACTGCCACCCAGCAGAGACCCTGCCAAGGGAATTCTGCACCTGGGCACCTGCTTGCTTTTTCAGCTGATCACATGTTTGGGATGGGGGTAGAATTGTCTTTAGTAATAATTAAATTCCATGCCACCTGACTGGTGGACAAAGGGAAAATTCTTTTGTTAAGCTTTGGCCACACAAGTCAATGTGGTGGCTTTTTGCAGCCGGGAAGTGATAACTTTGGAGCATTAAAAAAAAA
>NW_006399812.1:13651961-13667406 GCF_000299155.1 Elephantulus edwardii
CTCCCTTCCAAGTCAAAAGTTATAATCTCATCCAAAAAACCAAGCTCGGGGATCGCTACCCCCAGGGAGTGTTCTCAACCCTATTCACTCTGAAACGTTCAGCTGGGGGGGAAAAAAAGAAGGAAGAGGGGGGAAGAAAAGAATTAAGACCCAAAACACAGGTGCTTAAAATATGTTCCTGGGATTATGATTTTTGCTAGTAATTACAACTATGAAAATGGCTGGAAATATATTGTTTCAATTTGTATGGAGAACAATTGCGGAGAGGGAGAGAGCCGCGTGCTCTGCGCCCGGCTTTGGAACGTGTCATTCCTTAACCCTATGTGGCGGCGCAGGGATCGCTGGAGCAAATTATGAATACATGTGTTTGGAAAGCTTGAGGAGTAAATTTGGGCTCCGTGCATCCGTAACAATGCAATCTGACATGTGTGATTTATGGAATATTAAGTTAATACGGTATTACGAAATTAGCTTAATGTACTAAAGCTGTAATTTTAAAGTTAAAAAACAACCTGACGAGACGTAAACAATATCAACATTAGCATCTCGTGAAAGCTGAAACTAATTCAGTCAAAATGTGTCTGGAGAGTCACAGATCTACCTTGGCTTGATGGGCCTCAAGTCTCAGGAAAATGTCAGATCCCAGGACAGCTTCCCAGCGCTGGAGGCCAAGCTGTTCATTCCAGGACGTGTCAATGGAGGCGCCAAGCAGGGAGCCCAGCCCTTGAAGCAGTCTCTTGAGTTCTGTAGACTTTAGGGAGCTAGAGAAAGCCCTACTGGTTAAGATCAAATGGTCACCCCACAATGACTGGAGATAACCCCCAGGTGAGAGAGGAGATGGCTAGGATGCAGAGACATAATCCCAGGACCTGGGCGGTGACTCTAGAGTGAATAGAACTCTGAGCCCAAGTGAATCTTGTTCCTTCAAAAATAGGAGGATACCTGAGCAAGATATATACAAATGTTCAAAGGGAAGGGGGAGGAGGAAAGGGGGGGGGCAGTCACTGAGAGCTTGGGGCAGAGCATGGAGATGGGAAATGTTCAGTTGGGACTTGACAAGGCCAGTTTATAGGCACAAAGCAACGATAATCAAGTATATCAACTACAATGAGTATGAATGATTGGATAAAACACAAGGTACATAAGTGAAGCACAACATATATGATTGTGTAAAACACAATTTACATGTACAAAACATAATGTATATGAATGTTTATATGTAAACCAGTAAAAAATTTTTTTAAAAGAGTAATCAGGCAGTGTGATCCCAAAGCTCCCTTGAGGGGAAGCCTACCAAAGCACCAGGGATTTGCGACATAGGAGGGACAGTCATCTTTGGGGTACAGCAGAAAAAGCCATCCTCTGGACCAGTGAGATCTCCTGTGGGCCCGTAGAGATTCATGGGGAGTGGTTGGCTCCCCTTCAAGTTCGCCATCAATCATTACTGATTAAATGAATGGACAATGTGGGCTGAAAGTTCCCATGCCTGTCACCACTGCCATTTAATGTCTGGCGTTCCCAGGGTGTGGAGGACCTGCCAGGACTGAGGAATAGGTATTGAGATCGAGATGCTAGATTTTGAAACAGCCAAGAGAAGGGAATACTGGAGTACTCTCCCAGGCCCAATGGGCTCAAGTGTGTCAGAGATGATGAGGATGGCACAGGATAGGACAGGGTGAAGATTTGTTTTTCCTAAGGTCACTATAAGTGGCATTCAACTCAACGGCACTTAGCAACAACAATAGGAACAAACAGGCCCAACAGCCCTTTAGGAAACATCACTCAGGCTCTTTTTACTTTCCACTGTAATTCCTAGTATTGTTGGGCACATGGTGAATAAGCATGTCACGGACCTGAACTTTGGCCATTTCACTCCTCGTTCTAGGCAGGAGGTAGGAACACAAACACAAAACTCTCCACATCCTTGAAGAAGTAGAGAAAATGGGAGTGCTGTGTATGTTGTTGTCAGCTGCCCTCCGGTCAGTTCTGATCCATGTTGACCTCATGTACAACCAGCAGTGCTGTCTAGCCTATTGTGATCCACAGGGCTTTCAGTAGCTGATTTCTGAAAGGAGATCACCAGGTCTTTCTTTCTAGTTTGTCCTAATCTAGAAGCAAGCACCACTGAAACTTGTCCACCATGAGTAACCCTGCTGCTGTTCAAAAAACCTGATGGCATTGCTTCCAGCATCACAGACGACATGTAAGCCACCACCAATAAACTGACAGACAGATGGCGATAAGGCTCTGTACCTGAATTAGTGTGTCAATGGCCTGAACATCATAAGTTAATCAGAGTCCCAAGATGGGATACTAAGGACACACCCAAGCATCCTCTAGATACAGAGAGAAATGGCCATAAAACTCTTGTCATAAGCACTGGCACCACATTAATGCCATTAAACTTATTTAGTAAACATGAGATTTTAAGGGTGCAGGACTCCTGATCTACATTCTACAGGGCTGTTCTCACAATCTTTTCACTGTGGACATCCTTCTAAGAGATCAGACACCAAAGTCCATTCATTCCTTGAGGATTTCTGCTGTGAAGACATAAACAACAACTCCTCCTCGTCACTGAGCTGGAACTCATCGCTGAACCCCCAGTGGGTGTTCGGAGGTGGTAGATCACACAGGCGGGGATTCCTGTAGCACAGCAGCTTTATTCTGAGCACCTGCCTTTGGATTTGCAGCTTTGCTATGGAGAAGGCTTAACTTATTTATATCCGTGCTTCTAAATACTAGCATCATATTCATTGCCATCAAGTCGGAACCGACTCAGGGTTAACCCTCCAGGGGCTTTTCTAAGGCTGCAAATCACATAGGAGGAGATTGTCCACCTTTCTCCCTCAGAGCCACCGGCAGATTTGAACCACCAGAGAAGCACCACCTTTTTGTTAATAGCACAACTTCCTAAGACTAGGCCATCAGAGCTCCCCACTAAAATGATAGTAAATGTACATAAACTGGAATCACTAAAGCACTTTCTTTATTAGATTTGTTGTATATGGTTTAATGTAGTATCTTAGTTGTCTAGTACTGCTTAACACAGAGATAACACACCTGGATTTAACAAAAATGTATTTAACAAAGAACTGGATTTTCTCACAGCTGAAGAGGCTAGAAGTCTCTAAATTGAGGGTGGTGACTCCACTGGAAGGCTCACTAACTTCTTTGGCTTTGGAGAAAAGTTCTTGTCTCTTCCAGCCTCTGTTCCAGTAAGATGTTCATGTGGCTTGGGACGCATCTTCCCTGACCTGCTCCTTTACCTTCTGTTTTCATTTCTTTTACATTTCCAAAGAGATGAAGATGTACCCTATGTTGATCTAGCCTCATTAACATAAAAAAGACAACTCAGTGAGTTGGAACCACACATCAAGAGATCAGAATTTACAACATCTGTTTTGGAGATACAGCCCATGATCTTTTTCCTTATATGATGCTTCAGGGAGCTCCGGTAGCTTAGTGATATGGAGTTGCACTGCCAATCCGAAAACATGGTGTTCGAATCCACCAGCAGTTGGTCTGCTGGAGAAAAATGGGCAATCTCCTCCCATGTGATTTGTTGCCACTGAAAACCCACCAGAGGGTCAGCTGTGCGTCGGTTCCGATTCGACAGTACAAGCAGCAGCAACATGTCATAATGTCTTCATATACCCATTTAAAAAAAATAAGGGGTTCCAACATAAAATGAAAAGTACATGTCAAAGTGAGAGATGAAACGGCTGCCACAAGTCCACGCAGGAGAAAATCAATGGGCAAATCTCACAGCAAGGCTGTGTGCCTGTCGCCTGCGCCTTGCAAAGGCACCTGGCTGTTTTCTGTTGGTTTGTTGGTCTTGATTTTTAAGATGTTCTGCATTTATTAGACGAGCTAGAGAACCAAGAGCTGCAAGCCAATTCGAACATTTTTAATTCCATCAAGAATGTTTCAATTCCCATTTTGCATTTTGCTTGAGGAACCCAGACTCAGTCAATACTTCACAGCACCGTGGCTCGTGCTGGGGCACAGGGGCTTCACCTAAGCTGACAAATGATTACTGTTCACAGCAAGAGGATAAACGGGACTCGGAGGCAGGAACTTGCTCATTGCTCTTTCTGGCTACAAACAGCAACTACACCATCTAGGAGCAATCCGTTTACATAAAGAGACCACCACCTCTGTTCCCCTGGCATTTTCAAGAAGCCACTTCCCCCTCCCCAAACTATTAGTTTTCAGAAGGGTTATAATCAAAGGTTTCTTAAATTCAAAGTCATTCAAAGTTTAATAGATGACACAAACAAGCATTTTAAATAATCTTGTAAAAATAGAAGGATAACTGAGTAAGATGTGTACAAATGTTCAAAAGAAGGAAGGGAATAGTGAAAGGGAGAGGAAGGCAGTCTCTGAGATAGCAGAGGTTAGTGGGCAGAAGGAAGGGGAAGGAATAGGAACGGTTGAATGGGGAATTGAAAAGACAGGGTGATAATAGGCATAGGTCAATAATAATTATATAAAATACAATTGTGTATGAATGAATGCATAAAACATAATTTACATGAACAAAGCACTATGTAAATGAAATATTATATAAAACACAATGCACACACATGAAACACAATGTATATGAATGATTGTATGCAAATTAATGAAAATATGAAAAAACTGTGTGTGTGCATGTGTGTAAAACAAAAGGACTTCCTGAATTCTTCCTATTCTAATAACACCTTTTCAATAAACTCAGAATGTATGCCTTGATCTAAAAAAAGGGAGTTTCTTTTGTGCCTAAACTTCTCTTTCAAAGCAGTCTTGGCTTCCCATTTCAGTTACATAGTTCAGAACGACCCTCACTAATCCCATTGCAAGAGTTAATAATTCAACTCTAGAGCTGACAGGAGTATAGAAGTAGATTGTTCTTAAAATCATTCCCTCTACTGCCAGAACAGGAGTATATTGTTTTACCTGTTCTAATAATGGTGTAGCAACATCTGTGGCTCAGAGGGGAGAAACAATGAAAAGATAAATACCCTGTTATAGGCTACATGTCCCAGACCCAAACCATCAGCCCTCACCCTCCTATTCCCATTCTCGCCCTACTTAGCAAATTATGTATAAACAAATTAACTTCCTGGGCCGGTTCCCTCTGAATTACTCCTTGGCTTCTGAGTGGTTTTCCATCAGGACGAACCTTTTCCTTTCCCTTATGCACCAGCAAACATACTGATACAATTTAAAGGTCATGTTCTTTTCAAACTGACAGAGCCCTCCAAAGTTTTGACGAGAGGCCCTCCAAGCCTCACACCCTACAGGCGGAAAGGAATTAAGTAAAGCATCACTTGGCGTGAGCTCAATCATGTGAACTGATTAGAAAATGCATCCATGCAAAGGAGGCCCTTGCAGGGTGACGGGCAGCTCAGCCTGAAAGGAGATGTCACACCTTGAGTTAGAGAGCCTCGTCACTGGGGAGGGGACCCACGGAAGAGTCAATGAAGATGTAATTACCTTCCCACAAGGAGTCTCTTCCTTTCTGAATCGCCAATGAACACCACTTAATTAGCCTTATCTTTTTATTCACAAACTTCAACCCCAAATTCCAAGACTGAATTGACTGTGTCAGTTCTTTGGCTCAAAAGGCCACGTGCTGAACGACTGAAGATCAGTCAAGAGGGCGGATTCTGCCTGGAGATGTTCGGGCATGCATAGGTTCTGTTACACGTCACTGTGTTTATTTACATTCATATGTGCGTTCTCAGGAGATAGATAGTTGGAGATTTTTTTTTCCTTTCCTTTTTTTATCTGTCTCTAGAGTAAAAAGTGAAATGCATTAGTGGCATCATCTTGCCATTTGATGAACTTGTCTGAAATTGGCATTGGGCAATTCCCTGGCACTGGGAGCTCTTCTGGTAGTGTAAAGATTTGACACTTTTGCTTAGTTTATTCTTCAAATTCTATCCCAGCTTCACTGGACACATGACATTATTGATAGGCAAGCACTCCTGCTGCAGACTTGAGGGTTCCGGTCTCGCCTAGAGGGCTGAGATCCCCCTGGCATGTGTCCTAATTGCACCCATATGAGGAGAACTGGAGAGGAGGAACCAGAGACAAGAAGTCATTGTACAGCTTCCACACACCTTGACCCCGCTAGACAATGCCATCTCTCCCATCCATCCTTCCTGCCTACCCACCACCCGCCCCACCCGCCCCTGGATTCATCTGGATATGTCTTTCTTCAAGAGAAGCTCTGTGACTCCAGACTTAAGGAAAAGACTGCCTTGTCTTCAAATATATATACAGCAAGAGCACAAGTTTGTTAGCCCAAAAATATAAAAAAGGAACAACATAACAACCCACTAGTTTTGTTGCATTTTCACATAGATCCTCAAAGTCAGAACTTGCTAAACACAGGCTGGAATGGGTTTCCTTTGAAGCAGCCCTCCTCGTTTGATTGGCTATTGTGCATAAGTTCACAGCCTGGGGTGCCCTTGCCATGAACAGCTGGGGCTGGAATTCTGGAATTCAGTAATCAAAAGGTTTCCTGGATGCTGTTCTTGCCTTGACCTCACCTCACCCTGGATAGTAGTGCTCATCTTTCTGGAAGAAATGTCCCTGCTCTACCTCAAGCTGCTCTGATCTTCAACCATTTCCTCCCAGCAGAATCAATCCCCTTCTCCATACCTGCCCTGCCCTAACCACTCAGGTTGGGGTGCACGGGGTTCCTATGAGTCTTTGTCCCTTTTCTCTTCTCCAAGTTTCCTCAGAGCTATCGGCTCCCTAGGCCGTCCGTACTGTCCTGCAGGACTTAGTGGAGAAAGTGGATCTTGATTTTTACCATCAATCTTTATGGGAAGTTTGATCAGAAGCCATAAACAAACAAACAAAAAAACTCCTGACGTTTTCAAAGAGACTGTATTCTCCATGTTCAAGCTAGGCTATTTCCTATCATACCGTGGCACAGTGTTGCTGGGAAGAGCGGAAACAGTTCAGTTTCATTGAATGCCAATCAGAATCTGGCAAGTACTTTTATTGCTAAGCATTTCAGCTATGGGCTGGAGGGCCAAACCGCAGCTACTATGCTAGTCTCTTTGTTCTTCCAACAAGACCTAGGCACTTACCTTACCAGTTGCCATCAAGTTGGTTGAGATTCACAGCAACCTCATCTACATCAAAGCAGAACTGTGCACCATATGGTTTGCAATGAATGGCTGATTGGGGGGAAGTACAATGCCAGGTCTTTCTTTAGAGGTACCTCTGGGTGACTCCAATAGTCTCTTTGCCACTGAGCTCATTTGCCCCTTGCATCAATAAAAAGAATTCCCAGCCAAGGGACAATGCTCCCTATTAGCTATTCTGTCATGGTCAATCTGGAGGAACTGCAAGTGAAGAGCAGTGGATAAGGACTTGGGGGCTGTATTTTAATTTGACAGCTTCCTTTAATGATTCACAACTCTTACTCTTGCCCACTGCTGCCAAGTCTATTCTGACTGACCTTCTGTTGGGTTTCTGAGGCTGTAAGTCTTCACTGCGGGAGACTGTCCATCTTTCTCCCATGGAGAAATTAGGAGATTTGAACCCATAACCTTTTGGTTGACAAACCAGCACATCACACTGCACCACCAGGGTTCCTTCACAGTTCAGTCAAACACTAAAATAAGAACTATGATAAAATCTCTACAATTAAGTCCTGAGCTCTTGACTCTCTTGCTCATCCGAAGAAGGGTTTTACGGTAAAACAGGATGGAAGGTGTTTAACACAAGTGGGTTCTTTGCAAACTTGCTAAATCAGTCTTCTTCCCTTTCTGGAGGCAGCTTCAAAATCTGCAAGGCTGTTCACAAATGCCAGAAAGGGAATGAATCCAGGACCTTGAAATAGCTGAGATCTTCCCTTCGCTTAAAACTTTTGTTCCTGGAAGAAGTTTAAGGAGGTTTTATAAATGCTTAAAGCACATCCTTCAAAGGCGAGGCCTCCTCCTCCCCTGAGAAATGGGTCTTCCCTCCTCTCCAGGGGCATCGACAGGTCTACAGCCCGTCCTGGTGAGGCAGGATCGTGGCAAGCCCTTCTCCCATCCCTTGTCCCAGGAAGAAGCTTTGCATCAGCTGGGGCCAAGAACAGGGCATGAACTGACCAGTTTGCTTTGTGGGATCCTGACGGAAGAGCTCAAGCTGGAGAGTTTATATCTTAAACCTTTTACTAGACTTTTACATATTGTCAACAACTGCCTTTTAAAGTCGTTTTCAGGGATATTTGATATAGCTGTTTTGTCACTAAGTTTGAGCCTGAATTAAGTATTTTAAAGAAAAGAAAAATATTCTTAGTTGTGTCTCATTTCTATAAAGAAGGCTCATCAGACCGGCATTGATGGTAGTGCAGCTCATCATTCCATCAAACCCGTCCCTTGACTTTCTGCTGAACACAAGGCCTGCTTATACCAGAGAAAGAAATAATCATAGGCCTGCCCTTGAAGGGGGATTCATTGAATGGGACTGCACTGGGGCGCTGCACCTGGAAGGACACTCAGTCTTGGATCAGAAGCCTGCACATTTCCTACAACTCAGTGTCACAGTGTGTATGTCACCTGCATGCAGACATTCCTGAGAGTTTGATTATGTCCTTCAAAATCCAGCCAACACTATCCAACAGGCTGAGCACGATTTCCAAGAGTCCGCGTCTACACCCCTCTGATGCCCTAGTATGCTCTCCAACAATCGATGTCTACACCACCCCGATAACCCAAGCATGCTCCTCAACAACTACTCATGTCTACCCTACCTCAACAGTCTGAGAATACTCCCCCAAAAGCCATGTCTACACCATCACAATGCCCTAGCCTGCTTTTCTATAGTCTGTATCTACACACCCCAATATACCTCTGCTCCCCAACAATCCATGTCAACTCCTCCCCAAACATCTCAGCATCTCCCTAACAATTCATGTCTACATCACCCCAAGTATCTGAGCACTTTTCCCAACAACCCATGTCTCTGTCACCCCAACAGTGCAAGCATTTCCCCAAAAACCCATGTCTGGGTTTTATAAGTGGGTTGTTAGAAACCCATCATCTGATGCTGTGGGTTAAACCCTGCCTATTTCTTCAAGATGCTATTTTCCTCTCCTGCGCAAAAGCAATAAAAACAGTCAGCCTGGGTTTTGTATCCTGCCTGTGCTGCTAACAAGACACATTCCTTTTTGTTCATGGCAAGTAGTGTAAGTTTCTGTCTTATGTCACAATTTCTGACAAGTGCTCGAGCACAAAAACAGTATCTTGGCACCAAGAAAATGACCATCACTTAAAAAGATGAAACTCTCAAGGACACACCGAAAGGGTAAGATTTCATAGAGATATGCAGCAGCACAGCCCGCCACCCCCCATCCCAAAGATCATGCCTACAAATCATGTCAGAAACTCTCTACTCTTATCAAACTTCAAGGCAGATGCTGCAAAACTTCTCCCATTTCAAACCAGCAGCAGAGTCTAGAGTGGTTACGGTACAAATCCGGGCAGTGCCAGGTGCACAGGCCACGGTCAGCTCACATTAGGAAGTCTGACGAAATGCAGCATTGTTCCTTTTGTTACTTTTTATAATTTCTTAAATTTCTTATTTTTCTTTCAGATCCTGAGAGGACTGAATTTTCAATTCTATGTATCTCTTCTTTCAGTTTGTAATACAAAAAGCCTTATGTCTTCTTTAGTACCTTTTAAGGAGAGTGTTTTGAATTTCATTACATTACCAACTTCCTTTTTTAAGGGGTGGGAAGGAGAAAGGCAAACACAGGTTACTTTAATAAAACAGTGCTCGTGAACATAAATATCTTACAGAAGCAACAATAAAAAAAAGTTGCCTCGGTTTCACTGCAAACTATGACTTATGTTTGCATTTGGATCCTTGGATTTTAGAGGGTAGGAACATAAAATTTGTCTCTGATTATTTCACCAGAGTTGCTGTGAGGATACAGAGAATGGTAAAGGCTTAGCCTGTAAGAAAGGCACAAGCAAGAACACTTTTCCAAGAAGCTCTGCTCTAATGTTGCTGGCCTCACATTCAGCCCTGTTTTCAGACTACGGTCTTTTCAACTACTTGCTATGCATCTAAGAGCTAGACAATGAATAAGGATGACAGAGGAAGAATTGATGTCTTTCCATTGGTTGAGGTGTTGGAGAAGAGTTGAAGACTATCCCAGGGACTGTCAAAAGAACAACGTCTTCAAGAAAGTGCAGCCAGAATGTTTCATAGAGGCAAAGATGGGAAAATTTTGTTTAATATGCTTTGGGATGTTGTTAAGAAGAGCTATGCTTAGAAAGGTGGAGGGTCAGTGAAAGAGAGGAAGACCCTCAACAAGATGCTATAGCAATATAATCAAATATGTCCAAGATGATGAGGGTAGCACAAGATAAGACAGGGCTCAGATCTTTTTTTTTCATTGAATAGCTAGACTCAACTCGATGGCATCGAACAACAACAATTACTCCAAAATTCATTGCACTGTATCATCTCCCTCCATATCCTTGTTGAAGAAGATCAGCTCCTATGCCTTACATGGTCAATGTGAATTTTGAAGTCCAAGTTCTATTTCAAAAGAAGATGTCATTCTGAGACCTGGTTCAGACTCAATATAGCGAGTGAAGGTGAGATTGTGTCTTTAATATCCCGTCTTCAGAAATGACCAGCAACTGCTTTGGCCTCAGATCAGAACAGACACTGCTCTGGCTGAGTAGGACTTGAATTAGATTGAGTTCAATCCTCTCCAGTGACTCATAGAGCATAGAGAGACAGAGGTCCGCCACCTGCCATGTCCATTCTTCAATAGCCTAGACCCCTCATGCAGTCCCTGCAAAATGCTCCTCTATTCTGGGCTCCACGTGTGACCCACTTGACTGGCCAAGGCCAGGTGCACAAATCCACCACCAGTTCTTTCACAGCCAGAGCCAGGTAGGAGCCCAGCGTGCATGGGGTCGGCCCTCAGCCCTGCACTCTGAAGTAGCATCTATGCATGGGATCTCCCTGATCTCCACTCAGAGCCCCTCCCAGCCTGCACACACCCATCTGGACACTGAGGGACAATGCACAAGGCTGGGTAGACTGCGACAGGACCCAGCCCACTCTATACCTTCAAGGGAACACAACACAGTCCCCCACAACCAGCAGACCCACTTCCAGAAGAGCCAGACTCAAGGCCTTTTATAGAAGAATGAAAAAGAGGTTCCTTTAAATAAAGCAAGCAGAGGAGGAAACTCCAGATGTCCCTTCCCCAAGGAGCTTTAGTTGGTGGACTCCAGGGCTCCCCTCAAGAGAGAAGAAAGAGAACCCTGCCTGCCTGGCTCTCCCAGGGAATGCCAGGGAAGGAGAGAGCAGGGCACAGGGGGCAAAGAACATTCCTGAGGGCCTGCAGTCATGAGGATGGATAGAGGCAGGACAGGGAGCTGATGTATGTATATCTGTGTCTTTCAACTAGGCAGTTCAATCTCAGGTTATTTTATTTGACAAATAAAACTAAACTGCATATTTATGAACTAATGATGTGAGATATTGCTCTTTTATTCGTATCCACTGCTGTTTAAAGACCAACTGTAAATATTCCTAGTACTTTTGGCAAGTTGGCGTGGCACACACAGGCAGCCCAGCTGCACAGCCCTGTTGATAATGTGCTTCCTCAAGGTCAAGGCCATGGTTTCACCTTCTTGAGCAAAGTCAGCTACTGATGAAGACAATCTCCTCTCAAGAGCCACAAGATTACATGTTCAGCGAGCAATTCCCCAGAGCCTTGCTCTGCATAAAGACACGGGCTTTAGAGCTGGGTGAGCATGGTAGGCTTGGTTTGCATGGCCAGTCATGATGAAGAGACAGCTTCTGGGCAGAGAAAGAACTGTGACTAATGCCCACTCGCACACTCTTTGCCATGGGCTGATGGGTACACAGTACATCTGAAGGCAGTTTGATGACACAAGCTAGAGTTGACTCAACAGCAACTTAAAACAAGAAGGACAAACAATTAGCATCATCATGTGCATCCTGGCATTGATTTAAGCACATTTGCCACCAAAAACAGTAGAACCCTCCAAGAGAAGCAGACAGGTCTCCTTGTCTCAAGGGAGAGAGGTGATATGGGAAGCAGGAGGATGGGTTAGAGGAGGAGGGAGCCCTTTGGCCACTGTGGACACACAGCTGGTGGATGAGACGGGTCAAGGAGAAGGGCCGGTCCTCATATTTAGCAGAAGCAGGGTTACTACGAGGAGGACATGGTGGTTTGAGACTTGGTAAAGCTCCACCACATTGTAAACCTTTGCACCATTCACCTCCTAGAGCAACACTCATCCACAGCAAGTGAATGGGGAATGCACATGACCCAAGTCAGGCATCCTCCAAACACAACCTCCACTAGGCAGACGTTCCTCCATAGACCAAGGGCCTGCTCGGGGGCCAGAGTGTTCCACTGGGCTGCAGGAATTTGCCTCCTCCAGCTTCTTCTGCTGCAGTATGAAGGAATTTTTATGGTTCCTGGTGAGAAGGGTGCACCCACCCTAGGTTCTTCTGGCAATGGCCCAGTCTGCACAGCTTGGCAGAGGCGGTTCTCAGAGATGCTGTGTCCACAGTCTGGTATTGATGCTACCTTCAGCCAACTGCCCAAGGGCACTGTTATGAATTTTCACTTAGCTGGTAGCTTACTCAGAACTAAAAATAGCAGCTCCCACTGGAGCCCCAGCCCAGAGCTCCTCCAGAGGGCTGGAAAAGTGTGTGGAAGTTTAGTTTTGGCTCTGTCTCTGGAGGAGCAAAGGGGCCTCTGACAGCCTCATTCCTGAACTCAGTGCCTACTGGCCCAGGGAAAGCAGCTTCAACCTATGCCCCACCCCAGGTGTTTTGTGGCTTCAGAGACCAGCCCAGGAGGCCCTAGGACCCAGAATCATACCAGAAAAACCAGGAAAATGCTGTAAGCAGGTACAATGTGCAAAGGAGGCATAGAGAAATAGAGATGGAGTCTGCTGGGGAAATAAAGAAGACTTGATGTAAGAGGGACCATTTCAGATGAATATCATTTCGGTAGACAGAGAAGGGAAGAGATTCTCAGAGACAGGAGCACCTGTACAGAAGGATGCTCCAGCCTTTGGGCTCTTTGTGAGAAAAACAACAGCCAACTTGCTAACTGGGTTCAGGTCCTATGCAATCTAGTTCTTCACATCACTCCTGTTTCATCTTCAACCACGGATGACACCGTGCTTGACGTTCCAGTCACACCTACCGCTCCTGCTCCAGGCTTGTGCACAGGACTTTTCCTCTTTCTCCACATCTTGATTAACTTGGCTCCTTGGGCTTCTCACTTTCAACTCTAATAACTAACAAAGGTGACCACCATCTTAGCCCCTTGACATTTTCTTCAGAATACGATATTGCTCTAAGAAATTCTCTTGTTTACCTATTTGTTCATAATCTGCTACTATATATATATATATATATTATCCCAGAAAAAAATAAAATCTTGTAATTCTTTGATGATCTTCAGTAGATATAATGTTTTCTAACAGTAGATCCTCAATTAATGATCAGTAATGATCTGGTTAAACCGTGCTGCTCCTTGGAGGCAAGAATCCTGAGGTCTGACATACTTTGGACATGTTGTCAGGAGGGACCAGTCCTTGGAAAGGGACATCACGCTTGGGAGGGTGGAGGGACTCCATAAGAGGGGAAGACCCTCTATGAGGTGGATTGATTCAGTGACTGAGGTAATCGGGATGGTTCTATCAGAGGCAGTGCGGTTGGCACTCGACAGAGCAGAGTTTAGGGCGGTTGTACACAGAGTTGCTATGAGTCGCAAGTGACTCAAGGGCACATAACAACAACAACAACAACGATCTGGTGAAAAGGAGGAGAAAAGGGTAAAGGGAGAAAGGTGGGAAGGAGGCAAGAATAGAGTGAGAAGGAAGAGAGGGAAGAACAGAAGGAGGGAAGGAATGATGCCATCTACAGACCATGTAATCCCGACCCTGTCATCACTCTACCAAGAGATGGGAAATTAATCAGTAACTTTTTATGGAAAGGAAAGAGATCCTTAGAAGCAAAGTAATATTGAAGAAAAGTTTTAAAAAGCAGATACTTACACTTTCTGATCTCAAAACCTACAACAAAGCCACTACAGTCAAAACACCTTGGTACTAGTACAGTGACAGACACATAGACTGATGGAATAAAATTTAGAAGTCAGAACTAAAGCATTTCACCTATGGACAGCTAATCTTTGACAAATATATGAATTACATTAATTGGGAAATGTTGTTTTTGTTGTTGTTATGTGTCGTCGAGTTGTTTGCGACTCATAGCGACCCTATGTACTACAGCCCTAAACCCTGCTCTATTCTGTGCCAATCGCACTGCCTCTGACATACCCATCTCAATTACCCCAGTCACTGAATCAATCCACCTCATAAAGGGTCTTCCCCTCTTGCCCTTTCCCTCCACCCTCCCAAACATGATGTCCCTCTCCAAGGACCTGTCCCTCCTTGTAACATGCCCAATGTATGTCAGACGAAGCCCCAGAATCCTTGCCTCCAAGGAGTTGCTTGGTTTAATCCTCTCCAGGATGAATCTGTTTGTTTTCTTGGCAGTCCATAGTACATTCAATAATCTTCTCCAGCACCGCAGCTCAAAGGCATCAATTTTCCTTCTGTCCTCCCTAGTCATTATACAACTCTCTGATGCATAACAAGTGATTGCAAAGACCATGGCCTGTATCAGGCGCATAGACTATTTAACAAGTGATACTGGCTTAACTAGATGTCTATTTGTAGTAAACAGAAAGGAGACCCATATCTCACACCATACAAAAGTAACTCAAGTTCGATCTAGGGCCAAGGCATAAAACTTAACCTTATGGAAATCACTAAAGAAAAAAATCGGGGCAAAGGCATTGCCATTGCTGTTCAAACTGCCAGAATGGACTCATCATTGACTTTCCAGCATGTGTTCAGAGGCTGTCAATTACAAAAGAAGAGACTGCCCATCTTTCTCTCAAAGATCAGATAGGGCAAATGTAGGATCCTTAATCTATGCCATCTATTGCTCTTCTTATGTTTTTATGTACCCTGGAGTCAGAACCAACCCATAGCTAACATTCCAATGAGTTTCAGAGGCAGAAAATCACACAAGAGTAGACTAAATCACACAAGAGTAGACTGCTCATCTTTCTTCAGCAGAGCAGCTGGTAGATTCGAACCACAAGCCTTCAGGTCGGCAATATAGCTCCTTTCCACGAGCCCATGGCATAAATAGATTACTAGTAACTGAAAATGCACAAAGAGCAGATGATCAACTAAATGGTCTCCTAAAAACCAAATCTTCACGTGTATCAAAAGATTTCTCCAAGAATAAAAACAGAATCTACAGACTGAACCATGCAGTGTTACCCTGCTCTGTTCTGACTACTGCCTCTTGGTCCAAGTATAGGTTTCGCATTAGCACGATTAAATGTTCTGGGATTCCC
>NW_006399812.1:13668646-13681053 GCF_000299155.1 Elephantulus edwardii
AGGGGAAGACCCTCTATGAGATGGATTGATTCGGTGACTGGGGTAATCGGGATGGGTATGTCAGAGGCAGTGCGGTTGGCGCAGGATAGAGCAGGTTTTAGGACTGTTGTGCATAGGGTCGCAATGAGTCGCAAACGACTCGACAGCACATAACAACAACAACAACACAGACTGAAAAAAATGTTCAGCAATGACATATCTGACAAGGACTCATTACTAAAATTAATAGAAAACTCCAATATCTCAAAGAGGAAAATAAAAATGACCCAGTTACAAAATGGGCAAACGACATGAAAAGACACTTCACAAAACAGTATATTCAGGTGGCCAAAATGTACATGAATAAATTCTCAATACTATTGGGTGATTTTAATCTACAGTCCTCAGGCCTGGTTTTGTTTTTGGTCAAGCATTCTTCTAAGTGGTATAGCGCTGGTCTGTCCATTTGCTGTACAGAGATAACTCGAGGTTGCTATGATGCTAAACACTGTGACACTGATGTGTTTTGCGATAATGGTTTCCCATGATGGACAGTGGTGGAGTTTCACAATTAAAACAAGCTGGGGAGCAGGAGTGGCATCCACTTCCAAAATAGCTTGCCTCTGAAAACCCTATGAACTTGGAGAAATGATAAAAGATATACAAGTGTTCAAGTCTTTTGTTCCTAAGGTCACCATGAGTGGTCTATGATTCAGCGGCACCTAACAACAACAGTAACATTAAATATTAAACATTAAAACAACGAATAGGTACCATCTCACCCAATAACCACAGCAAAATTTAATAAGATAGTAAACAACAAATGCTGGCAAAAGAATGTGGAGAGATTGATTAGATGGTTCACATGCTCCTAGTATGAAATGGAGAATGTGAAATGATGCAACCACTATAGAAAGCAATTTAGGGCATCCTTACAAAGCTGGGGAAAGAACTACCTTTTAATCAGATGATCCTGATGCTAGGAATCTTTCCCAAAGAAATAAGAGATGGGATTCAATCTTATATAGTTATGTTTATTATGGCATTTTACATTAGCAAAGAGATGGAACCAACACCTTGTCCATCAATGGATGAATGGTTAAAAAGACAATGGTACATCCACCAAATGGAGTATTATACAACATGGAAAAGCACTAATTCATTAAATGCTGCACAACGTGGATAAATCTAGAGGAAATCATGCTGAAGAACATATAGCAATCACAAAAAGGACAATTATGGTATAAGACTATTATTATAAAAAGTAAAGAAAAAGTTTCCACGTATATAGAATAATCCTGAAACAAATCAAATTTTAAAAAAAAATCAAGCCAAACCCCCATATGGGCAAGTCAGGATCGACTTATAGCTGACCCTTAAGTGGGTTTCTGAAGTTGCAAATTTCATGGGAGGTAAAATGTTCACCTTTCTCCCTCATCACCACTGCTATTAATATTGCTGTTAGGTGTTTTTGAGTCAAAGATGACTCACGATGTCTCTATGAACAACAAATCTGAACCCGGTCCTATCCTGTGCCATCCTCACAATCTCTGACATATGTGAGCCCACTGCTGCCTTCACCATGTGAGTCCTTTTTGTTGAGGGTCTTCCTTCCTCTCTTTTGCTGATCCTCTGCCTTTCCAAGCATGATGTTCCTTTCTAGGGAATAACAGCTCCTAACAACCTATCCAAACTACGTGAGATAAAGTGTCACCATCCTTGCCTCTCAGGAGAACTTTGACGGCCCTTTTCCCAAGACCTGTTTGTTCTTTTGGCCATCCACTAGTGGATTTTAATTGCCTGAAAAGTGTGATCTTTGAGTTAGCTGCACCACCAGAGCTCCTTCAAGGCAGGGAGAGAGGCATAAAAATGAATAAATAGGTAAGTTAGGTGAAGGGAAAGATAATAAATAATATGGAATGGATCAGACATTGTCATTAACTAATTACATGAATCAATATTATAAAACAAACTGTGAATGATTAAATGGGAAAACAACGTGATTTGCAAATTTACACTCAAATTTTTAAAAAAGCAAAGAGAAAAAATAATTTAAGAAACACACTGGGACCTCTGTTTTCTGGGGAAAGTCACTGGAATTGGGGCTGCACATAAATCTGAGAGTTTGTGAAGCAGCATGAGAAGCACAACTTAGAAGCTGGGCACTAGGGCACAGCTGACGGTGTAAGTGCAGAAATCACTGGGTATCTTCCACTGCAAGCTGTTCAAGGAGCAACATGTCAGTTCCACTGGGAAAAATCACTAAGCCCAAACATGCCTCTAGGAGGATGAGTGAGAAGTGAAAGAAGTGTCCTCACAGAGATTTGACCCAGGAGATGCTGAAGGATCTGTCCTCCTGGGCCCTAGATACCGGATCCTTTCAGAGGCTGTGCATGGTCGTCCCAGATCAGTCTGCAGCACACTTAGGCCAGGCACCAAGCGCATTACAATGGGAGGTGCTGACTTTCAGCATGCCTGCTCAAAATCACAGCTTCATCAGGAATGGGACACACCTCAAGGTAGTGTGCACCCCAGGATTGATTTTCCCCAGTGCACACGGGAGCTTCCTGCTAGAACCCCAAACAAGGAAACAAGGCCCTTCCAGGACAGTGTTCAGGAAATGGACAAGGACACTTAAGACAGAAGCCACAATACAGTGGTTAAGCCCCTGAAGACCCAGAAGGGTCAAAGAAGAATTAGCTTGTGTATTAGGAATGGATCTTTGGAGATACTTGTGAATGAATTCACAACTCACAGCAAATCTATTGGGTGAAGAGTCTAAAAATGCTTGCAGTTCTGAAATGTTCTAGAAAGAGCCTGGAGCACACAAATTCAACTAGTGATTAGCTTCATGTGAGGCATACACTTGAGACTATATAAATATAATGTATAATATTATATAAATGATTTAACCTCTCAGTGACTTACTGTTCTAATCTGAAAATACTGAAGCTCTCACTCCCACTGTCTAGAGTTGGTGAGAGTATTAAAGGAGGTACCATGTACCTCTGTCAGGTGCTCAGCACGTCTCCGGCTCTCTGTGTGTGTTCAGTAACTGCTCACAGCCCACGTCCCTGTTGTACTTCTTCTTCTTCAATGTCCCATCCAAAGACAACCCCATGGGTTCACAGTTCATAGGAATAGGACCTCAGGTCATTTCATCAGCTACCTGCCAACATGATCGTGAGTCAGGTGAATGATCCAACCTGCGTGTTCTGCTCTGGCTGAAGGTTGAAGATCTCTAGGGTTACCCACTCTGGCCCACTCCTGACTCTTTGTCTTCTTGACCTGAGCCCCTATTCTTGCTTCCCTATTCTAAAACTCTTGCACACCACATCTCTTCTCATCTCTGCATTTCTGAGGTGAGATACTTGTCCTCGCTCCAGCAGAGTAGGTGTTGAAGCCCCACAAAGTTTGTGCTGTAAGAAGCTGCTGTTTGAGGCCAAGGGCATCCGAGATTTGGGCCCCACAGCAGCACAGAAATTCCCCTTTCACCAGGTTTATGCAGTTACTTCTCTCCCAAAAGAATTCAAAAAGGGAATTGGGTTATTGAAAGAACATTTCCAAGCTATAATTATCAAAAGTTCAGTGGACCAAAGGGAGCAGAGTGGACTGAGAAGAGAAACCCTCCGAAGAACCTTTATGAAAAAGAAACCAAGGCAAGCCTCTGAGAATCTTCCTGGCCTGAGAGGCTGGGGTTTGGCAAGTTGGCTGTTTCCCTAAGGAAGCTAAAGATGAAGTGTTTGTGTTTTGTTTGAATTGATAACGATGTCAGTTTCAGTTATGGGCTCATTACAACAAACCTGGGACATATTAACAGCTCTCTAATTGAATTTGGAAATAAGAAGGAGGCTTTAAAACAGTTTTGCAAATAGTCAAAGCGTAGGCCTCCATAGTGAGTGCCTTCATTATTAAATGGAGAGAGAGGGAGACAGTGTTCCCAACTGACTGGTTCTTCCCCTCTGCTGTGTCCTCACTTGCACGCCGTGAGGCAATCTTTGTCATCCCTGATGTTATGATAGCTGAGTGGAAGGTCTACCCCAGAAGGGATTCCCAGAAACTGAAAACAAGGCTGAGAAGATACCCTTTTAACTTTTTATTCCAAACCAGTAACATAAGAAGAGCTGCTGAACTTTGCTGCCTAGAGACAAGACCAACCCCGACCCCCCACCACTCAAGTCTATGCTGGCTACCATCCAACTATGCCCCTTGAAGGCAGACTTCTCTGATTCTTTCTCCCTTGAAGGGTGGATTCTAGGAGGCTCAGCCCCTGGCCGTAACCTCTCACGAGACTAGCTGTCCTGGCCCAGGCTCTGCTATAGGAAATTTCAACAATTCTTGGTAGACTTTTGTCAAAGATTCTCACCACTGGACCAATTGGCAGCATCAGGATGGATGGTGAAGAGACTGAGATTGTTCACAGCTTTAATTTACTTGGCCCCATGGTCAACACTCTTGGCACCAGTATCCAGGAAATCAAAAAACATATTGTGATGGAAAAGTCTACTGTTAGGAACCTCTCCAAGGTACTGAAGAGCAACGATGTCACTCTGGAGACTAAGGTGCATCTGATACAGGCTATGGTCTTTGAAATCACTTGTTATGCATCAGAGAGTTGGACAATGACTAGGGAGGATAGAAGAAGAATTGATGCCTTTGAGCTGTGGTGCTGGAGAAGAGTATTGAATGTACTATGGACTGCCAAGAAAACAAATCGATTCATCCTAGAGAGGGTTAAAGCAGGCTGCTTCTTGGAGGCAAGGATTCTGAGGCTCCATCTAACATACTTTGGAAATGTTGTAAGGAGGGACGAACAAGTCCTTGGAGAGGACATCATGCTTGGGAGGGTGGAGGGACAGCGTAAGAGGGGAAGACCTTCTATGAGGTGGATTGATTCAGTAACTGGGGTAATCGAGATGGGTGTGTCAGAGGCAGTGTGATTGGCACAGGATAGAGCAGGGTTTAGGGCTGTTGTACATAGGGTCGCTATGAGTGGCAAGCGATTCGATGAAACATAACAACAACAACAACTTGGTAGACTAGAGGAGACCTTGTTTGGCCCTTATTCTCATACTTTCTTCTTCTTTCTTCTCTCCTCCACCTGCTTCACCTATTACATACGCTCTCAGAGCAATTGACAGGCAACCCCTCCATAAAAGTCTTACTATACAGGATGTTTCTGTCCTTTTTTATTTACTCTTTGCCTACACAACCAGAGCCAAACATAGACTCACGTGCACACAATGCATGTATTCACAAAAATAATCTATGTGTGCATGACATCTATCTGATAACTCTGGTGGCCTAGTGGTAAGGAGTTCAAATCCACTAGCTGCTCCATGGCAGAAGGATGGGAAATCACATCACATCACATCCAATTAACTGCCTCATAAAATCCACCAGAGGGTCAGCTATGAGTTGTTTCTGACTTGGTGGAACACAACAACATATTACATACACACACACACACACACACACATATATTCACATATATATGCACACACACACATATATACACATACACATAAACACAGAGACACATATAACATATATATATATATATATACACCTCCACTTAAAAAAAAAAAACTTGCCTCTAGAAACTCTATGAACTTGGATAAAAGATTAAAGTTTAGTGTTCAAGACTTTCATTAATAGGGTTGCTATGGGTTGTCTATGACTCTATGGCACTTAACAACAACTTAACAGCAACATATATATATATATATATGTCAAAGTATATTCTTGTGTATACATGCATATATTTCAGTATGTACATACCTATATATACATAGAGTCATCCTTTGGTATCCATAAGAAATTGAATCCACAGACACATGAAGAAATGCTCAAAATCACTGGCAATAAGAGAGATGCAAGTCAAAACCACAATGAGATACCATCTTATGCCAGTAGCAGTGGCAAAATTTAACACATCAGCAAGTTATAAATATTGAAGAAGATATGAAAAGTTAAGAACTCCTAAACACTGTTGGTGGGATTATAAAATGGTACAACCACTCTGGAAGGCAGTTTAGCATTTCCTCAAAAAGCTGACATGGAAATTCCATATGACCCAGCTATTCTACTGCTTGGAATATACCCTGAGAAAATGAGAACTGAGGCACAAACAGAAACTTGTGTACCAATGTTCATTGCAGTGTTATTCACCATCACAAGAACATGAAAACAGCCCAAGTGTCCAATCACAATCAAATAGATTGAAAAATTATGGTACATTCATGTGATGAAGTGCTATGCAACATGTAGGAGCAATGATTTTGAAAATCACAACCTAACTTGGGAGAGACTGAAGAGCATTATGTTAAGTGAACTTAGTCCCATAAGGACAAATACTGTATAAGACTATTATTGTAGAAATACAAAGATAACTAGGAAAATGTGTATAAGGTCCAAGGAGGGGGAAGGTGGAAACAGAGGAGTGAAGATGGGCAGGGTGGGGGGGGGGGTAAATCAAAGGGCCACACAATTTGATGGATTGCGGGAGGGATGGGTAAAGAAATAGGAAAGATCTCCTGTGAAAATAAATGTACACAAACTTTGTATGTAAACCATTGTACACACACACACACACACACACACACACACACACACACACACTTATTTAAAAGAAGAACTAGGCAGTCAAAAAGCCCAAAAATACTCAAGTCCCTTGTATAATATGTTGGTGTTTACATTTAATATATGTATATCTTCCTGTGTTTGGGATACTGAACCCACATACAAGAAAAATCCACTTGTAACTTTTGACTTCATAAAACCCCAACTATGAATAGCCTACTGTTAACTGGAAGTCTTACTGATAAAGCAAGCAGTCAGGACATATTTTGTATATTATATGTATTGCATACTGTACTCCTGGTTATCCATTCCTGAAATTATGAGATATTGAAAGCCTTTTAAATAGAAACTGAACATTGTCTGATACAGTGTCAGAAGATGAGGCTCTCAACTTGGAAGACATTCAAAAGACAATTGGATAAGAGCTACCTCCTCAAAGTACAGTCTTTCTTAACAATATAAATGAACTAAAGCTTTTAGCCAGTGAAGGAACCTTATTCACTTCTGTGGCACAACTTCAGATGAGGAGAAACAGTTGCAAATATCTGTCAATAACTGGAACACAGAATTCACCCAAAGTATGAATCTAGGAAAATTAAAAGTTGTCATTTAATTGGAATCAATAAAGATCAATATCTTTGGTATTCATAAGCTAAAATGGGGTGGTAGTGATCATTTTGAATCATGCACTAATATGATCTACTATTCTGGAAGTTACAAATAGAAGACATAGTATTGTATTCATCTTCTAAATGGCATTTCAAGATCTCTCCTAAAATATAATGCTGCTGCCAGTGATGGGAAAATAGCCATAGACATACAAGGAAAGTCTGCTAGTACAGCTATTATGCAAATTTACCTGATAGTAGTTTATAGCCATTAAAACCAAAGAAGAAGAAATTAAGGATTCTGAAGCACTTCTGATCAAACATGCAATCAACAGCAATTAATAACGGGTACTTGGGATGAAAAAGTTGGATATGTTGAAGAAGAATATGTCATTGGTGATAGAAATGAGGTTAGAGATTACATAATAGAATTTTGGACAACCAATGACTTTTTCATTGCAAATGCCTTCTTTAAAAAGTAGTGAAGTCTGTGGGTAAAAGAAGTGGGAAAGATCCAGCAGGAATCTGGCAAGACAGGGTAATTGTGGCCATAGTTTAATGATGACTAATTTTATAAAACATAATGAATAGGAATAATTATATGAAACACAATGTGAATGAAGGATAGCTTGAAACACAATGTACATAAACTTTGTAAGCAAACAAAAAAAGAACCCTGATTTTTTTTAAAAAGTGTAAAAGTATAAATAGTGATTATACACATGGACCTTGTGAAATATAATATGCAAAAATCAAATCAACTACATCTTCTGCACACAAAAAAAAAGATGACGAAAAGATCAGTAACAGTCCCTCCAAGTCTAGGGGTTGGCTGTGGGATAAACCGTCGATTGCTCATATACAAGTTCGAGTGGAAGCTGAAGCTAAAATAAGTCCTAGAGCCAATATACTGTTTGAGTTGGTCTCACCTGAGCAACTACTTCAAGAAGAGATTTGATGTACTGAGCACTGAGGACCAAAGACCAAATAAGTTGTGAAATAACATAGTAAAATGTCATTAAAAAAAAGGAAAGACCACATGGGCATCAGAATGGACTTTGGGACATGTCCTACAATGAAGAGAACTTAAAGAAAATGTGAGAAATGATGAAGGAAGAGAGTCAAACAGAAGATTTCAATGGGCAGCTCCAGATGACAGAGTAAAGCACTGTAACAAAATGCTATGCTGCTCCCTCTTAATTATCAATTACCTAATTGCTTTTTCCCCACGTGTATTCCATTGATCATCAATTCCTATGGATGTGGAATCTACAGATACAGACTAACTATGTAGCTAGCTAAATGATAGATAGATAGATAGATAGATAGATAGATAGATTCTTGCTGTTGTTGTTAAGTGCCATCAAATCGTAGATGATTCATAGCGACTCTACGAATGAAGACCTGAACACTTGTATAATTTCCATTGTTTCTCCAAGTTCTTAGAGTTTCCAGAGGCAAGCTATTTCGGAAGTGGGTGCCACTCCTGTTTTCACGCCTATTTTAACTGGGGAGCTCCACCAAACACTGTCCACCATGGGTAACCATTATCACATTTGACACATCAGTGTCACAGTGTTCAGCCTCACAGGTGTACCTCTGTACAATCTCAAACTGATGACCAAATGCCTTTTCAAATAGGAGGCCAAATAATACCAGCTCACACCAATGGCGAGTAAACATTCCACACCCAATCTCACCAGGACCAGAAAACAAACATCTGTAGAATCCAGTTTCTCCAAGACATCTTCCCAACCTGGAGTCCAGACCATTTGGTGACCAAATGCCTTTTTAAATAGGAGGCCAAGTAAAATAGGCTCACACTCAATGGCGAGCAAACATTCCCCCAAGCCTCTCACCAGAACCAGAAAAAAATACCTCTGTAGAATCCAGCAGCTCCAGACAACTTCACAACTAAGCAAATACAAATCTCAATGTCGAGTTACATTTGAATTTATACAAACGTAATAAATTATTTCAAAATTATTCTATTATTCTTTGTTTATCTAAAATTCAAATTCATCTAATTATCCTGTCTTTTATGTGGAAATCCTTGGCAGAAAGCAGAGTGGAGGTGGGGGGGAGTTGTTGTTTTGGGGTGTTTTTATTAATGTCTGGAAGTTTTTGGTAAAATTCTAGCTTAGTGCATCTCACCTAGTATATGAGTATCCTTGCAAAATACCTTCAGTTAGAATCTCAAAGTTTCTCTTCAAGTCAACAGGTGCATCTAAGGGACTCAAAATTCCAGGATGTGGGTGGGCCTGGAGTTCTAGACAATTACCTCCACACAATGGGTTAATTATAATGTGGCTTAGTAAATTCCACCCTAATCCCCACTCAACAAAAGAAACAGGAGACAATGTAATGGGGTCTGCCCTGCCCCCTCAAATTAGTTGTCATAAGGAAGTCACACCAAAAGACCAGGCAGGATAGTGCACCATGTAGATCAGCCAGTCCTGTGGGACCTCAGGAGTCCTAGGTGGACAGACAAGATGACAAGACAGTGAAGTGCCCCCTTCCCACGAAGGAGCATAACAACGGAGACCCTCACGTGTCTTGGATTCCAGGCTCTTTCAAAAGATGCCCCATGTACAAATGCCAACCTGTTTGCCAAAACCTACACCAGCGTAATTATTTCACTCAGCAGCCCCACCTTTCTCTTTTCACCAGTCATATCCTTAACTTCCTTCTTGTGGCTGAAAACGTAAAAAGGGGGAAAAATACACAGCAACTCTGTTGACATTACAGCAAACAGCACAAGCCTCATTTTACCAAGCCTCGGAGGACCCCGCTCAGAGACACCGGCATGTTGATGGGAGCTGTACAAAGGTCAGTGATTTGGAAGCCCTTTCCGACAATTTGCCAGGATTTTGGCATTTGTAAGCATCCATAGGACAGCTCTCTAGTAAGCTGACCTTGACAGCGAATGGGATAAATAAACCTTCAATTTACCCCCTCCAGCTTCTCCGCGCCTGCCAGTCCCCACGGAGCCTTCACCTGTCCATATCGTTCAACCGCCTGCAACTTGCAACTGACGAACATCCACAGCTCCGCGGCCCAGTGACAAACACCATCTAACAGATAAGGCTTCTGAAAAGTCAAAGCCAATACTGCTTCCATTGAAAATTTAATGCCGGGTCCATCTTCGCCCATCATTCTTTCTACTGTTGCATGGGTCCCAAGAGGCCCTTGAAGCTAAAGCTCTGCTCCATAACAGGTAATGACGTGGCATTTAATGATACTGTCCAAAGTGATCCTGGTCTTTGGGAAGTAATGTGCACTCATGTACCAGATAAGCACCGCCAAACGTACTGAGCCGCCGTATCTTTCACAGGCCTGTCACCAGATACAATGTGACACATCCCCAGCCATTGTACCTGCGACTCCTCCGACCTCGCCATCAGACAGAGAGAGCGTCTGCAGAGCAGGGCTCCCAAGTGTTAAGGGAATTCAGGCAAAGGTAGGATAGTAACAGAACCATAATTAAGTATTCACAGCCTCTTTAATACTTCAGTGCTCTTGGATTTGCTACTAAAATCTGTGAATTATACCTCATTGAAAAATGTCCTTAATCGACTCTGACATGTTTTATTGGAGGCAGAAAAAATGTTTCAGTATGATAGATAAGGTTAAAAATGTTACCACTCTGATCATTTACTCTAGTGTCTGGTGGGGGGAAAAAAAAGAAAGAAACTCTATAGTCAAAACCCATTTGCATCATTCATCAGAAGCAATGGAGAGAAAGGGGGAAAAAATAATAAAAAGCCTTATCTGACAGCCTGTTTGAGCTGATGGGACAAAGTGCACATTTCCAATTTTCTGACAAAGTTATGTTGTTTATGCAGATAAGGGGGGAAACAACTGTAACGTTTCTACAGCATGCTGTAAGCCCTGGAAATGTGTCTCAGGCTGCAAAGGGTCTGCAGCCTGAGCGGCGTGACACACAACCGCAGAGCATCACCTTTGTGGCTTTGGACCAAAACATGCATCACATGTCGCCCTCCTTTCAGCACCTGGGAGTGTCCCAACAGCCCCAGAGACCTGCCAGCCATGTCTCATGATGACACTGTAAGTACAATAAATGGTCCTTCTCACTTCCACATAAGCCCCAAGAAGTCGCAGTGGTAAACACAGACTGCGACCTACCAGAGACGTTTTTTTAGAGGTTGGTTTTGCATTGACACATGGACTTGCTGCTTTCTCTGCACTGTGTCCGCCATGGATGATGTTTGAGCTAGAAGCCAAACCCCTCCACGGATGGGCTTCATGCAATTGTGTTTGTATACACTTTGGGCACACCCACTTTCTGTCAGTTTATCATACCATGATGATATGCAGGTTGCTAGGATATCAGAAGTTAGGCCACCAGTATTTCAAATATCAGAAGTGACCAGGGTGGACAAGTTTCCGCTTCAATGTTAAATCAAGACAGAAAACAAAGTAACGGTGAATTACTTTTGGAAAGTTCCAATGAAAAAAACCTTATGCATCATAATAGAATATTGTCCAATTCACCCACATTAGCCTTGCTAGTAGCAGAATTCATTGCTAAGAAGGGCATAAAGTTTGGTGAAAGAGACGACCAACAAGAGTATGGGAAAGCACCAATGAGCTGGATCAACATGGAGCCATAATTAGCTTAGACATGTCAGTACCACCACATGACGTGGTGCGGGACTGGGCATCATTCCATTCTGTTGTATGTGAAGTCACCCTGGATTGGAATTCGCTTAAAGAACATCATGATTGTCTGTCTACTGGTGGATATTGGATCTACAGTCAATGTCCATGGAGGCAGAAGTCAAGAAAGAAGATGATGAATTGTCAAATCTACTTCCCAAGATTTCTTTAAGGTACTAAAGAACTAAAGATGTCACTTTAGGGATCGAATGCACCTGAACCAAGCCATGGCATTTTTAATCACTCCCTGTGCATGAGGGAGCTCTGGTGGCATCATGGGTAAAGAGTTGCACCACCGACCCAAAGGCTCAAGGTAGGACTCGATCAGCTCCTCTGTGAGTGTATGAGTCTGTTCCAACTTAACGGCAATGAGAGTCATATCCATGTGGATAAGAAAGATTGAAGTAGAATTGATGCCTTTAAATTGTGGTGTTGGTGAAGAATATTGAATACATCATAGACTACCAGGAGAACAAACAAACCCATATTTTTAAAAATACATAAAACATGGGCTTGGTGACAGGAATGAAGCTGGAGATAGAATGATTGAATTTTGTA
>NW_006399812.1:13683248-13710878 GCF_000299155.1 Elephantulus edwardii
AATCGGGATGGGTGTGTCAGAGGCAGTGCGGTTGGCGTAGGATAGAGCAGGGTTTAGGGCTGTTGTGCATAGGGTGGCTATGAGTCGCAAACCACTCGACGGCACATAACAACAACAACAACATTAAGGGTGCTCCTCAGAAACAAGGATGATGACACTTTGTCTTGCATACTGTGGGCATGTTATCAAAAGGGGTCAGACCTTGGAGAAGGACATCATGTTTGGAATAGGAGAGGGGCAATGAAAAAGAGCAGGACCTTCAAAAAGCTAGACTGACACAATGACTACAACACTGAACTTAAATACAACTGCAATTGGGAATGGCATAGGATAGGGCAGGGGCTTTTGTTCTGTTGTACATATGATGACTACGAATTTGGGGTCAACTGGATGACAATCGAACAACAGTATTTACCTCCTGGCTGATAAACTACATGTCCTGTTCACTCTTAGACATTTGACCAAAGCTCTTCTAGGTTACACGTCTGTTCTCCTAGGCAAACTCATCATTTTTCACACTAGTAGCAAAAATCCTCAGCAAAGCTAAAAGTATATAGTACTGAGTCCTCCACTAGACTTCTTGGGGAAAATCTTAGCTCGATTGCCAGGCAGATAGATATATGGTGTTGGGCAAGTGGTTTAATCTCATTGCGCCTCTATGTTCTGAGAAGGATGACAATGATTGGCATGAGTATTGAGTATTCTCAATGCACTTACATCACAGGCTGAAAGATAGAGGAAAGAAGCTTCATTCCAGTTCTTACTGTGGAGTGCAAACCTAACCTAGCAGATTTGTTGCTTCAGAAATAAATCTCTAGCATTCCATTGGTCTTTTCTAAAGGTAAGTCTCTCTTAAGCTGGGTTTAGACAAGATTGCTTTCTTAATGGACTCTTGCCCATAGGGATTGAAATTCATTATAAACGTGGTAATACACTATCTGCTCAGTTCATCTTGGAGGAAAAGAATTTTCCTCCAGTAGATGGTTTTCTGGTCAAGGTCATCAATGGTCAAATAAGCCAGGAACTCCATAGGAAAAAAAAAATGTTACCCATCAAACAATATTATTTAACAGGAAACGCTAGTAAGTGTGAGACATATAATGTAAAATCTTCTACTGCCCTAGGAGTTCCATGAACATCCTCCATCTCTAAAATTTAAGGGTCAAGCCACATATTCTTGGTAAAGCTTGCAAATGTGTTTGTTTGCCATACACAAGTAGATGTGTCTTTAAATTATTACTTAGCTGTCATTTCAGAGATATCATTGGCAACTGTGCACAACTCTAGGAGACATCATTTCCCACAGACTCAATATAAATGTCACCTACTGGAGTTGTGAGGTGTGGAATAATGAAACAAGCATTTAAAACAAGTAATCAACATTTTTTAACTGGGGGATTTCACACAAAGACACAGATAACTACTTTACTTAGGGAAAATTAAAGGATTTTTCTAGTTCTAGAATCTGCTACTATAAAATATGAAAGAATAAGCTACAAAACATCTCCACTGGGCTGACTGAGATTGTCCTGCTGTTGCTGTTGTGTGCTGTCAAGTCAGAATTGACCCATCGCTGACCCTCCAGCAGGTTTATAGAAGCAATAAATAACATGGGAAGAGATTGTCCATCTTTCTCCTGTAAAACAGCTGGTGGACTGGAATGGTGAGCCTTTGGGATTGCAATGCAGCTTCTTGCCGCTAGGCCAACAGAGATTACCACAGGCATAGGAAATCAAGAAATATTGAGAAACTGTTACAGAACAGAAAAAACAGCAAGACAGTGGAGACATGAAGGGTGGGTTTAATATGATGTCTTGGACAGACTAGTGAAATCTAAATGGAGTCTTAGGTTCAGTAAATAGTAATACATCTGTATCTGTTTCCTAGTTTTAATAAATGTGTCCTTGTGCTATAAGATATAAACTTTAGAGGATGAGAGCAGGTACACAAGAACATTATCTATTTTCTTTGCAACTTCTCTGTAAATCTAAGTTTTTTCCCCAAAATTAAATGTATAAATAAAAATTTGAGACCAAGATCTATACCAAGTGAATTACATTTGTTTCTTACACTTGTCTTACTCCATTCACTGGTATTTCAATGCTTTTAAATTTGAGATTCACTAACAACACCACAAGGGAGATTATGTCCATATTATCTGTCTAAAGATCTCTGACCACCACATTCAAGGCTGCCCCTTTCCTTGCTTGGGGTCCATATGATAGGAGAGAGAAAAACATGTCAAGGAATATATTTTGCTTTCTGACATTATTGCCCAAACACACACCACTGTCTGACCAAAGAAATGAAAACTGAACACACTGCTCAGTCAATTCACCTTCACAGAAGTGCTTTCAGGGGCTGTTTCCATAGACAAGGTTCCTTCTGGAGACTTCAGCCCAGGTACATAGCTCCAGCTGAACAAAGCTTTCTATCTGCTGCTGCCAATGATGAAGGCAGCAGCCAAGTGGAGCACCTGGGAAGCGCACGAGAGGGCAGAGGGAAGTGTTCAAATTCCAATAGGCCAACCAACAAGAGCAAAACTATCATTGCTGAATCAGAACTCACAGCAACCCTGTAGGACAGAGTAGATTTGTCCCGTAGTGTTTCCAAGACTGTAATTGTTATAGAATTGTTATACCTTTGTCCCATGGAATAGTTTACAAGTTTGAACTGCCCACCTTTCAGTTAACAGTGAAGTTTTAACCATTGTGCCACCAAAGTTTCTGTGGGGCCAGAAACCTTGAAAATTGGCTTTTCTGTCCATGCCTCCAATAGGACCATGCTCTCCAGTTACCTTAACTGCAGACACATGGTCTTTCAAATCATCAATAGCTGTGGGATCAAGATAAGAAAGCACTTTCCACACTGTGAAAAACTGCTGTTGTGGAAAGAGGGTGAAGAGATAGTGGCGCTGCTATGAAGAGAACCTTGGAGATGGAGCCACAGGTAAAGGTTTTGCTTGGTGGATGATTGAAAAGTTGACTTGTAGCTGCTCTGAAGTAAAGTTTGCTGAATGATTGAGGAGGCCAGAGGTACATTTGTGCTGCTGAACTGAACCTGGACTTGAATTAATTGAGAAATTATGCCTTGTTAGTATGGCTTGGAACTACTGGACTGAATCTGGACTTGAATTGTGTGGTATTCTCTGCCTCCTCCTACCCTCCAACCTATTTCCCTAATAAACCCCACAATTGTGAGTGAAGTCTGTGAGTCAAGTTGCATCAAACATTGAACCTAATGATTGGTAGCAATAGGTATAGGAGCATGTGGGGTAGAATGTCTAACCATGTAACTATTTAATACTATGGATGTTATTGATCTGGACAGTTCCTCTTTATGTAACACATGAAAGTCAGACATTGAATGTCCCCACATTGTATCCGTTCCTCCTACATCTTCCTTCCAGTCAACCATTGATTCTCAGATGTCAGTGTTAACTAAAATTGCTCAGAGGGATGTTAAAATCTTAGTCTCACAGTTTCTTATTCAGTAGTTTGAGGTAAAGATCAAACATTTTCGTTGTTCCCAGTTTTCAGGCATGTAGCTGAAGGCTGCTGAGGGTCTGGGGCTGAGAACTACTGTTCAGGGCAGACACTAAGACTGTTTCTTGTGATTGCCTTCAGGGAGCTGAGGAATCAAAACAGAAGTTACTCTGTCCCAAATTTGAATCCTGACATCATTGCTGACTAATTAAGTCCCTCAGCAAATTATGTAACTTCTCTGAGGTTTGAATTCTTCACCTGGAGAACCTATACTAAAACTTTCCCACAAGTATATGCAACCACCATGTTGATGATACCTAAGTTTCAGCTACAGCCATACCTTTCTTATCTAGCCTTTGCCAAAGTAGTAGGCATTCAACACTTGAGTCTCTAAAACGTAATCCTACTAACCCTTCTCCAGCTCCCGCTTCTCCTACAATCTTCCATGTCTCGAGTAAGGGCTATCCATCCCTCTCATTTTTAAGGCCAGATTTGGGGTCATCCCACTGGCCAATTTTGATCCACTGGCCTTGGTAGGGATCTTGCAAACTTGCATTCTCACTTGAGATCTACTGTCTGTGAGGGCTATCTGCACAGATGGGCATATCTACTCCACCAGCTCCTCTGATGCCTAGAATTAGGAAAGAGTATGACCATTCCTTTCCATGCCCTCCCTCAAGGAAGTACTCCCACAGTCTCACATTCACAAGTTATGCCTGCTAACCAGCCCAGGTCCAGAAAAGCACAGTCTTCCAAGACTCACCTCTGAGACTCTTTCCCAGCTAGACATGATCTTCTGCTTTGAATAACTGGTTTGTGTATTTTTTCCTCAAAAACATTTACAATGTTCTTTGATTAGGGTTATAATTGTACATCTCTTATTCTTTCTCCCAAATGTGATACTGGAAACCTCAAAGCAGGACCACACCATCTTGCAGCTGGTCATTCAGTTGAGGCGTGGGATACTTTCCTTTGTCAAGCCCTGTAGAGTCCATGAATGGTTAAGAGCTTTATGCCTTCTAGGGAATTATATTCCAAGAGGAGTAATCCTTACTTCATCAAGAAGTTTCTGTTAAAGGACCTGGGGACAAGTAAGATGCCATCAGACACTCATGGTAATGAGAAGAAGGATAAAGAGATGAGATAAAGAGATAGAGGAAAGTTTACATAAGGAAAAGTAGGAAAACAGGAAAGGATAGGCATGGGTGATGTCCTGTATGACTGAAACTCAGGAAGAGCTGGTCAGGGGAGGAGTGTCAAGGGCAGGACCAGCTATAATGCACAGGTTCTGATGACCTTTCAGTGAAGAGTTGCAGTTCCAAAAGCTTCAGAGCAAAGGTGCTTATAGAGTGGCCCCAAAGCCAGTGCATTCCTGGACCACACTTCTAGATGTAAGCACGCCAGAGTCACATTTCCATACATCCTATGTTGTCCTGTCACCAACACAGCTACTGTGCATTGCAATTTACACATCAAAAACACCCATTTCAAAAATGGTAAACATCTCAAATATATTTCAGTGTTCCAAACCCTATTTTTTATTATTATTATCTTATTCTAAATCCTTACTATTATTATTATCATTGTCATTATTTAAATTCATGTGGCTGTTCACTTTAAGCTAGAACCAAGATCTTGAGCTTCGAGCTTAATTTTGATTCTATTTTTGAGCTTCAAAGTAAAAGCCAAAAAAAAGGAAAACCTCTAACTTATCAACATCAAGTTGGAACTGATTCTTTATCTAACCCTCCAGTGGGTTTTCAGAAGCCATCGATCACCCAGGAGGAGACTGCCTGTCTTTCTCCTTCAGAGCAGTTGGTGGATCTGAACAGACTGCCTTTGGGTTGGCAGCACAATTCCTCATTCACTAGGCCACCAGAGTTCTAGACACATTTTATTTTCTTTCATCTAATTATTTATTATTATGACATGGGCAGAGATTTACAAAGCATATGGATTATTAATTCAATAATTCACACATGTTTTGCTTTATAACGTTAATTACAAAATTCACAATGGAATTGTATTTCTCCCACTTCTTCCCTACGCTTCTCATTTCCATTGCTCCTTCTATTCTACTGCTTTCTGCCTTCCTGATTCTATCATTGAGCAAATGATGGTTGTTTCGATCTTATATGGTTAGTTATTCTACAAAGTGAGTGACTCATTGGTGGTGGTGTTTGTTTTATGTTGTTGTTTTTATGTGCTCTTGAGTTGGGATCTACTTATAGGTGACCATCCAGCTTGTTTTCAGAGGTTGCAAATTGCACAGGAGGAGATTGCCCACCTATCTCCAACAGAGTATTTGGTGGGTTCGAACCCCTTGTCTTTGAGTTGGCAGTTGAAAGTTGACCCACAAGGCTGAGTTTTGTTCCAGGTTGGAGGGGTGACTAAGGGTCACAGTATTGGAACTTCTCCATTATACCAGTAAACCTGGTCTTTGTTATGGTTTTGAGTTGCTCTGTATTTTCCCTCACTCTATCCAAGATGTCCTACTGGGATCCATCAGCACTTTCTGTGCCTTCTTGTCCTCATCTTAAAGTGGACATAATAGCACCTACTGCTATTATTGGAGTGTTGGAAGGTTTAAACAAGTTAATACATATAAAATGCTTCTCTCAGATCCTGGTACATAATTTGAGCTCATGGATGAGGGTTGCCCTTTGGATAGGTTGCTATGTTGTTATTATGAGCTATCACGTTGGAACCAACCACACCTAACCTTCCAATTGATTTTCAAAGGCTGTAAATGACAAAGGAGAAGATTGTGCATATTTCTATCGCAGTGCAGCTGGTGGCCTTAAACCATATACCTTTGGGTTGGCAGCTTCTTGTCACTAGTTCATCAGAGCTCTCTGTGAATAGAGACGCTGTTGTTACGTGCTACCAGGTCAGAACTAACTCATAGCTGGCCCTCCAGTGGGTTCTCAGAGGCAGTAAATTGCACAGAAGATTGTCCATCCTCCTGCAGAGCAGCTGATGGATTAGAACTGTATGTCTTTTGATACCAGGAGCAGGAAGGGAGAGCAGAGATAGGAGGTTGGATGCGCAGGTGCAGAGAGCCTAGGGTGACCCCACAAGGACTTCATTTCAAAGGCATAATCCCTGGCAGTGGGATGAGGTCTCAGTGGTGTAGAGAGCTGGCTCTGCATGGAGAGATGGGCTTCTTGCACTGTTCAGACGTCAATATCCTCTGGTTCAGAAGAGTATCCTTGGATGAAGCTGATGAGGCAAAGAACAGCACCCCACACACTCCACTCTCAGAGAGCCCACACTCCTCTCAACAGGTCCCCACATTCACACCACACAGGCCTGGCTTTTATGGCATCTCTGTTTTGTTTTGTTTCAGAAACGATGTCGTAAAATGAGTATATCTTTCTGGTTATTAATTTTCTGACTTCCCCCCCCCCTTATTTATCTAAATAGAAGATGTTTTATTTCCCAACCAGCTGTTACATGGAGTGTGAGGAACAAAACCCAGCTCTGTGTATGGCTGAAACTATCAGGTGAGGTTGAAAAGAACCCTTTCCCTGTACTGGAAAGAAACAAGAAAAGAGAAGAAAAGGATGGGGGGAAGAGTCCATTTGATTTTGTCTTGTTTCCCACTGCATCACTCAGGTAACACTGGCTCAGCATGGCATGGACTGGGCTCTATACCAGTTCTCGTTCAGTGTATTCCAAGCCTGGCGATTACAGGAGGGTCTTGTCACCCAACACACAGCTGCAGATCTGACTGCAGGGGAAATTGTGGAGCTTGCTGAATGAGTGGGTGGTAAGCCATTGGGACACGCTGGAGTAGAAGGCGGGACTCTGGGTCCAGGTCCACTCTGATGAGCGAGCTGCCTGAGAGCTGGATTCTTCCGTTTTTACCTTCAGGCCTTGTATTGACCCCAGCTTGTGAGCCTGACCCAGATCACAGTTAGAAATGTTTAACAGAACATATGAGGGGCCTAGTCTTGAAAAGGACATCGTACTTGGAAAGGTGTAAGGTCACGGAAAGAGAGGAAGGCATGTGCAGAGTTGGTGAGGATGGCACAGGACAGGGCACAGGGCAGGGTTCAGATCCACTGTTCATAGGGTCTCTATGAGTCGACGGCACCGACAAACAGCATACTATCCTAAATTACAAGTGAAAGTTTCGACAGAGCTTTGACTGTCTACTTAAAGAAAATCCCAATGGTCATTCCAAGAAAAATTGTTGATGTTTTCCCAATTCTTTCTTTGAACATTTAACCCATGAAAACTCAGAGCCAGAAACCAGCAGCAGACTGATGAGAATGTTATCAGGGGCAAGGAGGGAGGACGGAGGGAGGGGGAAGGCTCAGGTCCAGCCACTGTCTCTGTTGTCATCCTCTCAGCTGACTTTCTCCAACCAGAAGACTCACAGCAGGGGGGCGGGACATGCATGGCAACAAGGAGAGAGGCACAGGATGGAGCCTCTGAGAAAAAATGACACTTCTTCTGAGAGTTCACTTTATGGGATTTAATGAGGCTCAAACATTCCTTTATACATGAAAGAAGACGGCCACATATATTAATAAACAGGATGCGGACTTTGTAGGCCTTTTGGGAAAAAAATAAACCACAAGATACTAGAGAAACTTTACAACTGCAATGTGCATTGTGGCCTCGGCCTCCAAGATTCCCTTTCCCAGAGTTACTTGGCATGGGACAAGTGTAATTGTCTACCCCACAGGGAAATACTGGCTGTAGGAGCCCAGGACAAGGAAAGACATGGTGGCTTGGTCAGACTGGCTTAGATGCCACCAAGTTGACTATGACTCATAGCAACCTTATGCCTGCATTATCCTCACCGTTTGTTCCATATTTGAATCTGTTATCAGAGTCACTGTGTCAGTTGAGGATCTTCTCCTCACTCACTGATGCTCCACCTTTCCAGGCATGATGTCTTTTCCAAGGACAACAACATACCCTAACAACATAGCCAAAGGATGCGAGAGAAGGTTTCACTATTCTTGCTTCTAAGGAGCACCCTGGTGCCATTGTGGTTCTTGTTAGAAAGTCAGAAACAACTCACAGCTGACCCTCCAGTGGATGCAGTAAATCGCACAGGAGCTTGTCCATCTTCTAGCGAAGCGGCTGGAGGATTCTACCCACAAGCCTTCGGGTTGGCAGCACAGCTCTTTACCACCAGGCCACCAGAGTTCCACCTGCTCTGTCTAGTTGTCTTTAACTCCTGAAGTCAAATACACATGTAAGAGCTCCCTTAGCTGAACATGACCTTGGCCTTCAAACTTAAAGGTTCTCCTCTCTACCCAGTTGTCACCAACATCCTCTGTCCCTATCCACATCACCCTGGATAACTACAAACTTTTTGGACTTGACTGGAGGAGTCTCCCCAGATTTGTTTGATCGCTCACCCCAGCTTTTAATCTCTCATGGTATGGTGACATAAAATACATCCCCCTGGACCTTCCCCAGTCTCAGTCTTTGAACTCTCAAACAGAAATTCAAGCTTTGTGGGTCTGGACAAAGGCAAAGTTACCTGCCTTATTTGGTCAGTCAGATCATGAATGCCAAGCATTTCAAGCACTTTCTTAGTCTTTCTTTGCTCAAGGCCATGTGATTGACAGGAGCCATCTCTGGACTGCATTGATCTGGTTAGGAAATCCATTTCCTCCTGGAATTCTAGCAGAGCTACTTCCCAGGTTTTTAGGATGCAGATAGGATGTAAATCAGAAATCAAGAAGCAACAGAAGTTGATTCACAGAAATGGGTCTTTTATTATTAGTAGTGGAAAGATAGAACATGGACATTTTGATTTTAAGATTTCCCTTATTTTTCATTGCTTATTACTTTACTTAAAGCACACGTGCACACAAACACCCACTCTACCTCAGTCTTCTGAAACTTCCCAAGGTGGCCCTAACCTGGCTCACTTGAAAATCACTTTCTCTCAAGCTTCTCCAATTTCTGCTTTGCCATGGACTACAGTCTTTGTATCTCTTCTTTCCAGTTGCCTTCCTCATGCTGTCATGACAGAGAAGGCTCCAATGGGCCAAAGGAAGCAAATGAGATGAATCCAGGATTTTGGGCTCTGGTTCCAACTCTACTACCTGAGAAATCACATGAGTTCCTTGAGCCTCAAGCACCTCCATGTTTGGATGGGGTTGACAGTGAGTGACAATCTACTTCTCATAATTATGATCTAACAAGAATTTAGGAGTTAATTGAATTCTTTGTAACAGTCCATGCACTGGGTAATTAGGGAGTCCCTATGGCTTGTTGAGTATCATGCTGTCTTCTGGAAATTAAATATACTATTATCCCTTCCTCTATGTACTACCCTGGATTACAAGGGCTAGAAGCAGCCCAGGAACTGTATATTCTGAAACCATGTTGCCGAGAAAGGACTTTGTCCAGTATTTAAAATACAAAATTCATAGTATGTCTCTTCTGAAATTGTTGTTATTATTAGGTGCCATCAAGTCGGCTTCAACTCACAGTGCGCTCAGGTACAACAGAATGTCCCATCCCAGCACCATCGTCATGATCCTCATACTTGAGTTCATGAGTCTTATTCCTTTGGTGGTGGTGGTGTTGCTAGGTGCAGTCAAGTTGAGTGTGACTCATAATGATTCTACAAACAACAGACCTTGGTCCCGTCCATCCTGTGCTGTCCTCAGCATCTCTGACACACTTGAGCCCATGGCTGCAGTCACAGTGTCAATTCATCTTAAAGGCCCTTCCCCTCTGTCACTGACCCTCCATCCTGCACATGGCATGTGCAGATGTATGAACTCTATCAGTTGGAGATTTTTTAAATGATATAAAGTATATCTGTGTAACTTCCAGAAGCAATCAATGCTCAGCAGTGGTGGTTTCCAGGAATCTTGACTCTGAATGCTGGCAGGACATTTGAGAGGCAGCAGTGGTTTCCCTGAACTTCATTCCTTCAGTCTTTTCAGCGGTTTTGAAGATACATATTCCCTGTATTAAATCTCTTCATATTTAAAACATCCGGAGTAATTTTTAGTTTCCTCCATGATTTACATAGCCACAAAAAAAAACAAAAACCCAACAACAGAAAAACACTAAAACATCATTTGTGGGCTTAACTCAATGTATAAAATACTGACTTACATGGGAACAGCCGAAAACATCATTAACATAAAACAAGGAATGTGCATGGCTGCCAATTAAAGACATCTTAGCTCTTGACTGAGTCAACAGATGACAGGATTAACAGTAAGGGGAGTCCTTTGGGCTTTTCATCACACGCTCTCTGAAATGTGCTTCCTCTGTGGTCTTTCTTTACTCATTATATATCATAAGGTCCTCAATGGCAGGGACATTATTATTTTTATTTTTGTAGAAATTGAATTCCTATATACTAATCTTCAGGGAACCATCCAAGCTATTGGTTGTTCTTAGTATGTGACTAGCAACATGGTCAATCTTTGAGATCTTCTGTTAAATAGATCATTTAATATGATAGTGACCACAGGGAGGTTTCCTGTGGCCTCCTAGAGAATATTTGTGGAGTTACTGTTACAGGTCAGGGGCACGTGGCAACTGGTAGCAGTGCCCTTAGGGACTATCCAGAGATTGTAATTGTTAACAGCTTCCATTTGCTTGGCTCTACAATCAACACTCTTGGTACCAGCAGCAAGGAAATTAAAAGACGAATTGCACTGGGAAAGTGTGCCGTCAGAGACCTCTCCAAAATGCAGAAGAGCAACAATGTCAGTCTGGAGACTAAAGTGTGCCCAATATAGGCCATGGTCTTTGCAATTACTTGCTATGCATTACAAAGCTGGACAGTGACAAGGGATGATAGAAGGAGAATTAATAATGCCTTTGAGCTGTAGCTTTGGAGAAGAGTATTGAGCATACTATGGACTGCTAAGAGAACTAACAGATTTGTCCTGGAGAGGGTGAAGCCAGGCAGCTCCTTTGAGGCAAAGATTCTGAGGCTTCATCTGACATACTTTGGGCATGTTACAAAGAGGAACCAGTCCTTGGAGAGGGACATGATGCTTGGGACGGTGGAGGGACAGTGCAGGAGAGGAAGACCCTTAATGAGATGGATTGATTCAGTGATTGAGGTAACGGGGGTCAGTGTGTCAGAGACAGTGCGATTGGCACAGGATAGAGCAGGGTTTAGGCTGTTGTACATAGGGTCGCTATTAGTCGCAGGCGACTTGAAGGCACATAACAGCAACAAACACCATCACCACCACCTACTCTCTAGGGAGCACTGGTAGCTTTGCAATAAGGAGTTGTGCTGCCAACTTAAAACCATGAAGTTTGAATCCACCAGTTGCTCTGTGGGTAAAAGATGGGCAGTCTCTCCCCGTCTGATTTACAACCTCTGAAAACCCCCTGCAGCATCAGCTATGGGTTGATTCTTACTCAACAATATAACAACAACCTACCCTTTATCTCTGCTTCCAGTTTTCCTTTTCTCATCAACTCCATTTGTGGATTTTCCTTTTGTCACAGGATGATTTTGAAAACATGTCTACAGAGGAGCCTGATGTCAATGAGAATAAGCAAAGCTTTACAGGTGTGGTTAAGGGAAGACACAGGAAAAGAACTTCATTCCACAAAAGCTTATATGAGCACCTACTATATACCAACTATACTCCGTTATCACACTGGGACACAACAGTAAAGAAAGCAAATTCTTAGTTCCCCACATTCTAACAACTGAGTCAGACAATGAACAAGTATAAGCAATAATAAGCCATATCATTTCAGCTGTCAATAGCTGCCATTGGGAAACGAAAGAACGAGTGTCAGAAGGAGTTGATGATAATGGGCTAGACATGCCAGGAAGAAGGGAGAAGGCCAGGGTGCCCTGAACACAATGAGAGGACATGAAGTCAGAACCAAAGACCAAGTCCGGATATGTTGGCCTGACAGGCTGAGTGGAAAGAGTTGAGATTTATTCCAAAGGCGTTTGGAAGCCATTGGAGGATTGGAATCAGCCACTAGCTACATGCAGATTTCAGATTCCAGATGCTTCTTCCAGACTCATTGGGTGTCAGTAACATTCAGTCCTTGAGGTTGTAGGGCTGGGATACTCCACTCCTATGGGCTGCTCTTGCCAATAGACACCTCTTACAAAATGACAGATTTCTTCTTCAAGATCAACTGTTTGAAGTTTCTGATCTTTAGACTCATTTTTAAATAAATCCCAGTCCAGCATAGCCTCCCTCTTGATTAACATGCACTCATTTGGTACCTTCATGAAGTCTATTCAGTCTCTCACCTTTGCATATTCGCAACCTTCATGGGAGCGATATCCTGTCAGTCACAGGTCTCATGCTCACAAATGTGGGGAAGAATGTGCAGAGTGTCCATGGGAAGGATCGGATCTTGGGGACCACTTGCCTCCTGCACTGCCCTCATATAACCTTCATTCTGTCCGGAGAGAAGCCACAGATGTGACTGGAGAGAGGAGGGATGTGCCGTAAAGGGCTATGGGAAAGTACCTCGGCTCCATCTTGGGCTGTAGGAGGGTCCGTCGATTTGAGTGCCATGTCCTTCTCTGCCCGCCACTTAGCAGCACAGAGCAGCCTCCTCTCGGCTCACACATTTTTCTGACAACTGGTAGTGGCTTATTCATCATTTCGGATTGCAACTTTCTGTTTTCTCAGACACCCACTTTAATACCCTGACATTTCTCTTCAGCCCGTAACATTCTGTCAATTGTTTACATCTCTCTCTCTCTCATACTGATTGCCTTTTTTGCTGGATTCTTGGCTCTTCCTGGTCCTGATGTGCACTGCTTACCAAGAGACTCTGTGTCACTCTTCTCACTGTCCACACAGCCAGATACGAAACGACACGAGCTGTGTTTACATGTCAATCATCTTCCAAGGCACATAAGTGAAGTCCAAGCTCCACTCTCAGCATAGAAGCTGCTTTGGGAAGAGACAGACTGATGCAGTGACTGCACCAAGGGGCTTAACAACAGTGCATGTTGGGAGAATGTTGTAGGATTGGGCTAAGATTCGATGTGTTCCTCCAGAGGAACAGCTAGTGAATTTGAACTACACGGCCTTTCAGTTAGCGCACAACAGGCAACACACTATGACACAAAAACTCCCTTCCTTAGCAATATTCAATTTTGTCAGTGCCATCTGTCACAGAGATTATCTCCTCCCTAATGATATCAGCCCTTTGTCAATAACCACCTGTCCCTAGGTGTGTGGATTTATACCTAGGCCCTCAATTCTGTTCCGTTAGTTCATGTGTCTGGCATTCTACCATTACCAGGCTGTTTTGATCACCGTGGCTGTGCTGAGATCAGGAAGTGTGAGGAGTCTCAGTTTATGATCCTTTAGCAGTGCTTTGTTTATCTAGTGTCTCTTTCCTTTATGTATGAACACAGCAACTTATTTTTTCCATCTTTAAAGGATGTTGAGGGAATCTGGATTGAAATCCTTTTGTATTTGTAGATAACTTTGGGTAGTATGGACAGTTTCACACTGTTAAGTCTATCCATGAAGCTGGTTGCTGTTGTTGTTGTGTGCCATCAAGTCGATTGTGAATATCAATAGCTCTAAACCCTGCTCTATGCTAAACCAGTCTCTTCTGGTTTTTTCCAGTAAAGTTTTCTTAGTTTTATTTTTAGAAGTCTTTTGTATCTCCAGTTAAGTTTATTCCTAAAATCTGTTGAAAAAACTATAAATGTTATTTCTTTTTCAGAGTTCTTTGTTTGTAGAGAGGTACAACTTATTTTTATTTGTTGATCTTGTGTTCTGTCACTTTTCTTTCTATTAATTCCAGCAGCTATCTTACTGAGTCTCTGAGCATTTCTACATATATGATCATATCATCTATAAACATAGGATAATTTAACTCTTTCCCCACCAACTCAGATGCTTTTTGCTTTTTAAAGTCTCCATCACAATATTGAATAAGAGTATTGATAAAGGGCATTTTTGTATAGTTCCCTTGGAAGCTCTGATAGCCTAGAGAATAAGGAGGTGCATCACCAATCCCAAAACAAGAGGTTCAAATCCACCAGCTATTACTTGGGTGGAAAATGGGCAATCTTCGTCCATGTGATTTACAGCCTCTGAAAATCCACTAGAGTATCAGCTATGAGTTGGTTCTGACTCAATGTCAATGAGTTTAGTTGTTGAGCTTTATACGGTTCCATTTAAAAGGTAAAAGTTTTCAGTATGTTTGGTTATTGAATTTGGTATATACTCTTTATTATTTTGAAGAATTCCCTTCTATTCCTACTTTCCTGAGAATTGTCATAGGCAAATTTGTCAGATTTTTATTAAACGCTTCTACTGCATCAGTTGTTATGAGTACACAGTTATTTGTCTTTGCTTTAGTTATAAAGTGAATTGTATTGATTGTTTTTTCTGATGTTGATCTTGCATGCATTGTATAATTCTTACTTGGTTGCAATATATTCATCTTTTGATACGATGTTGTACTCAATTGGCTAAGATATTTTTGGGGAATTTTTGCAGCTAAATTCCTGGGGAATATTGATCGATCATTTTCCTTTTTTATATGATGTCTTTGCCTGGCTTTGGTACCAGAGTTGTTCTTGCTTTATAAAGTGAGTTTGAGAGTATTCCATTCTTCTTAAGTTCTAGAATACTTAGAGTATAATTGGTGTTAGCTCTTTATGAAATGTTTGGTAGATTTCCTCATTGAAGCTGCGTGGGGCTAGGAGTTGTTCTTATTTTCTTTTACTGGTGTCTTTCTCATTTTTGTTTTGTTTTCACAGCCCATTTAATTTCTTCATTTGCTATGGGTATATTCAAATTTTCTACTTTAGTCTGTGCAAATGTATATACATCATGTGTTCCTAGAAATGTGCTCATTTCATCTAGATTTTCAAATTTGTTGGCATGTAGTTCTGTTATTGGCCTTTTTATTTCAGTCCAGTCAGTTCTATTGCAATGCTGCTAATTTCATTTCTCATTTATGTTATTCATGTTTCCCCCCTTGATTAAAATTCAGTGGTTTTTCCATTTTACCATTTTTTAAGAAGCAATTTCTAGTCTTATATGATCTTTCTGTTGTTTTTATGTTTTATTTATTTGTGATTGAATCTTTATTATGTTCTTCTGATGACTATGCTTTGTTTGTTGATGTTCTTTTTCTAAACAATAGAGTTTGGAGATTAAGGTGTTCATTTTGGTTCTTTCTTTTTTTAATGTATGTTTATTGCTATAAATTAACTTCTGAGCATTTGTCTTGCTGTATCTCAAAGGTTATAATTTCATTTTCATTTGACTCCAGAATTGGAGTTTTAACTTCACTTTTTATTTCTTCAATTATCTGTTAGTTTTCAAACAGAATGTTATTCTGTTTCCATGCATCTCTAAGTATTGCAATTTGAGGCATGAATTTATAGATAGGTATTAATTCACTGTGGTCAGATTTTGGTGTTTGGGTTTGGGTGGCAGGGGTGAGGGTGGGGGTAGCAGGGCAATCACTTCTTTGTTCTTAATGATTTTCTTTGTTGAGCTCATTTTTATTATTCATTTTTTCTTTTCATTCACTCCATTGCTACTGAGTCTATGTTTACTAAACATTTTTCTCCTTTTTCATTTTTGTTTATTGATTTTATTCATATTCATTTCTTTTTCCCCCAAGTTTAAAACAATCTGCTCTATTTTTATATCATGCTATCTCTCCATTTACAAGTTCTATAACAACATCTCTTTTTGTTTTGTAGTTGTCCCTATTGATTAATTGAAGTCGTGGGCTCCCTATTTTCAGTGTTTTTAATTTATTTTACTTTTGATACATAAATACCTAGTTTGATTTCCAGGTGATATTGTCGAGTGTCTTAATCCCCAATGTTGTCTTCTGTCATTGGCCTTCTGTCCAAAGGACTCTATGTAGCCTTTCTTATGACGTTGGTCTGGTTTCAACAAATACTCTTAATGTCTATTTCTATAATACTGGCTTGATTCTACCATTTTCTTTGAGTGGAAAGTATACAGAACGTATAATTCTTGGTTGGCAATTTTTCCCCCAATTCATTGCCATTGATTGAGTTAAAACAGACTCATACGTAGATTGCTTAATTTCTACCTCCAATAGGTTCTCAGAGCCTTTAAATCACACTGGGGAAATTACTCATCTTTCTCCCAAATAGCAGCTGTGGGATTTAACCTGTATGCCTTTGGATTGGCAACACCCTATCCACTAGGCCACTAGAGCTCCACTTTTATTTTTTCTTTTAGGATTTGCCTTCTTGCCTAAGCTGTTCCCACTGATAAATCAGAGTTTAAACTTATTAGTTCTCCCTTGCATGTAACTTCATTTTTCCTGAGTTTTTCCCACTACCCTTTTCTGATTTTGGTTTTCAGAAAGCTTTATTATGACATGCTTCAGTGATTTTTTTTAAAAGATGCTGCCATGGATGTGCTCACCAAGTTGTGTCAAGAAATCTGGAGAACAACCACTTGGCCAACTGACTGGAAGAGATCTATATTTGTTCCCATCCCAAAGAAGGGCGACCCAACTGAGTGTGGAAACTACAGAACAATATCATTGATTTCACATGCAAGCAAGAGTCTACTGAAGATTATCCAAAAATGACTGGAACAGTACATCAGCAGAGAACTTCAGGAAGTCCAGGCTGGGTTTAGAAGGGGTCGTGGTACTAGAGGTATTGTTGCTGATGTTAGATGGATCTTAGCTGAAAGCAGAGAATACCAGAAGAATGTCTATCTGTGTTTCATTGATTATGCAAAGGCATTTGACTGCGTGGATCATAACAAACTGTGCCTGACTCTGAGAAGAATGGGAATCCCAGAACATTTAATAGTGTTAATGCGAAACCTATACTTGGACCAAGAGGCAGTAGTCAGAACAGGGCAGGGCAACACTGCATGGTTCAAAATTGGGAAGGGTGTACGCCAGGGATGTGTCCTGTCTCCATACCTTCTCAACCTGTATGCAGAGCAGATTATCTGAGAGGCTGGGCTCTATGAGGAGAAGCGTGGCATTAGGATTGGTGAACGATCTATCAACAACCTGCGTTATGCAGATGACACAACCCTGCTTGCTGAAACTGAGGAGGACCTCATGCACTTACTGCAGAGGGTCAAGGACTGCAGCCTTCAATATGGACTGAGGCTCAATGTCAAGAAGACAAAAATTCCCACCACTGGACCAGTCGGTAGCATCAGGATGGATGGTGAAGAGATTGAGAATGTTCACAGCTTCAGTTTGCTCGGCTCCATGGTCAACACTCTTGGCACCAGTAGCCAGGAAATAAAAAAACGTATTGCGATGGGAAAGTCTGCAGTTAGGGACCTCTCTAAAGTACTCAAGAGCAACGGTGTCTCTCTGGAGACTAAGGTGTGCCTGACACAGGCCATGGTCTTTGCAATCACTTGTTATGCATCAGAGAGTTGTACAATGACTAGGGAGGATAGAAGGAGAATTGACGCCTTTGAGCTGTGGTGCTGGAGAAGAGTACTGAATGTACCATGGACTGCCAAGAAAACAAATAGATTCATCCTAGAGAGGGTTAAATCAGGCTGCTTCTTGGAGGCAAGGATTCTGGGACTTCGCCTGACATACTTTGGACATGTTGTAAGGAGAGACAGGTCTTTGGAGAGGGACATCATGCTGGGCAGAGTGGAGGGACAGCGCAGGAGGGGAAAACCCTCTATGAGGTGGATTGATTCAGTGACTGGGGTAATCGGGATGGATGTGTCAGAGGCAATGAGATTGGCACAGGATAGAGCAGGGTTTAGGGCTGTTGTACGTAGGGTCGCTATGAGTCGCAAGCGACTCGATGGCACATAACAACAACAACAAACAACAATATCTGGCGTTCATTGAGCTTCTTAAATGTGCATTTTCTTTTCTTTCATAGTATAGGGAAGTTTGATTCCAACAAATTTACAACAGTTTTTTTTCAAGGCATTACTTTGTTTTGTTATTAGTCTCTTTGTTTGGAATTTCAATCACATGTAAGTTAATCCCCTTAATTATACCCAAGCAATTGTTTAAGTTTCCTTCATTTTTAGCACTCTTCTTTTCTGATAGATCCTTAATAGAGTTTCTAGTAAGACAGTTTCAACAATACCTCTATTAAGAGATTTGTCTCTCTTCTCACTAACTATGCCATTGGTTCGTTTCTATTACTCTCTTGTCCTTCTAGTGAAGTATCTAGTTCTGTGATTTTAATATTAGTCTTTAGGTGTCTCTTTTCTGTTTTTGTATGGTTTTTTATTTTCCAGGGGTTTTGTTTTCTGCAAATTTTGACAGTGTTTTCCCGTATTTTGTCTGTGGTTACCTCAAAACTCCTCTCAAATCATTGAAGGAAACCCACAGTAGAATCAGCTATGACTCAGTTCTGACTTGACAGCAATGAGTTGAATTAAGAGAGAGCCGTGGTGGTAGAGTGGGTAAGTTGTCAGTTATTAACTCAAAGTCTCTCTCACAGTTGCTCTGTGGGAGAAAGACATAGCTTATCTAAATGATTTACAGCCTCAGAAAACCCTGTGGGGGCAATTCTGCCCTGTCCTCTAGGGTTACTATGAGTTGGAATTGACTTGGAGAATCTGCTTTGGGTCTGTATGTATGTATATGGCTTGTGTGTACGCATGTATGTTACAGAATCCCTCTTTTATGAGGCGAATAGAATATATACTAGTGTATATGCAAGTGTGTATACATAGAATGTATACATGCACATGTCTGCAGAGAGAGTGAGTCTTCATAGCATGAAACTGTGAAGTAGACTCTTCTATTGACTTGAAGAAGTAAGCTGCTATAATGCAAACTGTTGATGCAGGGAATTGTGTGCATTCTCTGTGGACTGAGGTCTCAGGGCTACACAGCAACAATCTAAGTTACAGCAATAACCACCATTTGAGGCTGGAGGAAGAGTCAAATCTCAGATGATAATGCGGCCTCACCAACACTTTGGTTACAGTCTTCAGAAGCTCTGAACAAAGGATTCCACTAAATTGTGCTCTGGGCTCCTGACCCACAGATAATATGAGGTAAGAAATGTGTGGTTTTTTTAAAGTCTAAGTTTGTTGGCAGAAGTCAGAGACTAATAAAATAAGATTGTCAAATTTCAAACAAGACAAAATGAAATAAAAGCAAACAACTTGTTGGAATTTTTATTAGGATTATACCCAGTCTATACTTAGAGTGGTGAAAACATTTCTTAGAATTTTTATTAGGCTTGTGAATTTTATTAGAATTTGTGGAAATTTAAGATTTTAAAGAATTGAGCTTACTTATCTGAGTATAGAATACCAAAGTTCTTTTATCCCAATGAGGAAAACTAAAAAAGGTAATCATAGTAAGTTTAGCCTCTAACCATTTACACACTTTGTCATGGCCTAGCAATTGCCACTGTTTTGTGAGTCTTGATGGCCTAGGGATAAAAAGCTATGCTGTCAACCCAAAAAGCTCTCTGAAGGTAGATAAATGAGTGAGATAGATGATAGATAGATAGATAGATAGATAGATAGATAGATAGATAGATAGATAGATAATAGCTAGATAATAGCTAGATAGACAGACAGCAAGAGACACACATATATGGCAAAAAGCTACACTATAATTCCCAAGGCAGAAGGATGGGTAATCTCCTCCTGTGCTATTAACAGCCTCTAAAAACCCACCCGATGGTCAGCTATGGGTCAATTCCAACTGATGATACACAAAAACAACAAATACACACACACACACACACACACACACACACACACACTCTAATATAGTTGTTGTTGATTCCCTTCGAGTCAAGTACAACTCATAGTAACCCTATGAACAAAAGGCATAAAGCCCCTCTAAAACTATCCACATTTATTAAAGTTCATAGTTTCCAGAGGCATGTTATTTAGGAACTTGGAGAAACAACTTTAGTTATAAAAAGGCATCAGGTCTTTTGTTCTTAGAGTCACTATGAGTCATGCTTGACTCTGTGGAAATCAACAACAAACGATAGATAGATAGATAGATAGATAGATAGATAGATAGATAGATAGATAGATAGATAGATAGATATAGATAGATAGATGATAGATAGATTGATAGAGATAGAGCTAGATAATAGACAACTATAGGAACCAACCTCTAAGAAAGGGCAAAACAGGTCTCATGGGACTAGTTTGAAAAATATTTTCTCTCTTCCTATTTTTAAAAGTGTTTGTGTACGGTGGGAACTGTTTCTTTAATATCTCATAAGATTAATCAGCACAGCTATCTGAGATTCTTCTTTGTAAGAGGATTTTAAATTATTAATTTAATAATATTATTTGTTAAGAGATCTATATTGAAATTTTCTTTCTTGAGTCAGTTCTAGTCATTTGTGTTTGTGTTAGGAATTTTCTCATTTAATCAAAGTTCCCTAATATGTCAGCATAAAGTTCATGACTTCCTTGGAATTCTTTTTATTTTTATAGATTCAATAGTAATTCAGCTTTCATTTCTGAGTTTGTGCATTTCTGTCTTTTTCTGTTTTAGTAGATTTATCTAGCTAAAGGCTTATCAATTATGTTAATTTCTTTTAAAAAAATCAATCTTTCTTTCATTGATTTGTCCCCCTTGTTTTCCTCTCTTCATTTTCATTGACTTCTCCTCTAATATTTATTATTTCCTCCCTTCTGCTTACCTTAAGTTTCATTTTCTCTTTTTCTACTTTCTTAAAGTGGAAACTTACTGACTTGAGATCCTTTATCTTTTCTAACATAAGCTTTAAAAGCTATACATATTCTTTTAAGTACTGCATTACCTGAATGCCACAGACTTATTGGAGTATGATTGATATATAATTAAATTCACATATTTCATAAATTTTTATGTTCGTATGCTCAATTACAGTCAAGACAATAAATATGTCTAACCAAATGTTTCTCTTCATAATACTTCCACCCACACCTCCTTAAAGACCCAATAATTTCACTATATTGTAATGCTCTTTGCATTCCATCTAAAATATTTTTAAATAGCTCTTATGGTTTCTTTTTGAGCCACTGGTTATTTAGAAATATATTGTTTAATTTTTGAATTTTTATTCTGAGCTAATTTCTAGTTTAATCACATTGTCGCCAGAAAATACTCTTTAATTGATTCTAATAATTATAAATTAAGACTCTTTTTTTATCCAGACATGTTCTATCCTGAAGAATGTCCAGTAAGTTCTTTCTAATATATGTTCTCATTTTCTGTTGTTGAGTGAATTGTTTTATAAATTTCAATAAGGTCACTGTAGTTAATCATGTTTTTCAAGTCATTTATATCTTTATTGATTTTATCTAGTTATTGTGTTTATTCTTTAGAATGGGTTCCCTGAATGCTCCATTGTTGAATTATTTATTTCTTCTTTCAATCACCAGTTTTCACATCTTGTATTTCCAGACTTCACAGATACATGTAGATTTATGTGTTTTATATATTTTAGAGGTATTAACATGTTTATCATTATGTAATATTCTAATTTTTGCTGAGAAAAATTATTGGCTTTAAATCTATTTTATTTAATGTAACTAATCTAACTCTCTTACTGTTAATATTTACACACTATATATTTTTCCATTATTTTCTTTTTTATTTGTTTGTATCAGAATTTAAAGTGTACTTATTTTTTTTATAACATTTTGCTGGATCTTGCTTTTTTTGTTCTATCATAAAATTTCTGTGTTTTGTTTGGAACGTTTAGTCATTTCACATGTGGTATTATTGTTGATATAGTTGTATTTATGGTTGCATTTTGCTTTTTATTTTCAATAAGCCTTTTGGCCTTTCCCCCCTTTTATTCTTCATTCCTACATTATGCAGATGACACAATCTTGCTTGTAGAAGCCAGGAGTATCCTAAGCTCTTGTTATAGAAGATCAAAGACTATGCTTTCAATATGCATGAGAGTGATTTTATGAAACATAACGTGAAGGAAAACATGAAACATAATGTATATGAATTGTGTATCAATCCAATGTAAAATAATTTTAAAAAAAAAATATGGATTGCATCTAAACATCAAGAGAACAAAGTTCCTTACCACTGGGCCAATGGGCAACATCATGATAAACGGAGAAAGGATTGAAACAAACTATCAATGATTTTGTCTTACTTGGATCCACCCTTAGGATTGCTGTCAGTGATCTCTCCAAAATATCAAAGAGCAACAAAGAATCAAGCTGTGGTCTTTTCCATTACTGCTATGCATCTCATCTGAGATCTGGACAATGAATAAGGATGGCAGAAGAAGAATTTTTGTCTTTGAGTTGTGGTATTGGAGAATAATACTGAATATCCCATGGACTGTCAAAAGAACAAACGTATGTCTTGGAAAAAGTGCAACCAGAGTGCTCCTTGGAGGCAAAGCTTTGTCTTTCATACTTTGATATTGCTAGGAGAGGCTATTCTTTGGAAAGGGATATCATGCTTGGAAGAGTGGAGGGTCAGCAAATGAGAGGAAGACTCCCAATGAGATGGATTGACATGGTGACTGCAGCAATGTGCTCAAGTGTGTCAGAGATGGTGGGAATGGCACAGGATAGGACAGGATTCAGATCTGTTATTCATAGGATTGTTATGAGTTAGACTCAAGTTGATGGCACCTAACAATAACAACTGCGGATATGGAAGTTCTTCACCTAGATCTTTTCTTGGCCTAACTCTCTGTGTTTGTATATCTTTTATGTTAGCTAAGGAGAGTTCTTTCCCCAGAGTTTGTGAGTTATTCCAACAATTACTGGGCCTAACAAACAGAGACAGTATCAACACATTTAACTAGATAGGAAGGAATGGGGATTTGAGAGACAGGACTGGATGGAACAGTTGAGATATGGATTGACCAGGTGGGAGGGGGGAAATCCAATATTTCTATAGCATGCAATTGACGTTGTTGTTATTGTTGTGGATGATGATAACGTTGTTGTGTACTTTTGAGTCAGAACTGACCCATAGATGACCCTTGGGGGGGGGGTTCAAGGGCAGTTAATCACACAGGAGGAGATAGCTCATTCTTTCCTGCAGAGCAGCTGGTGGATTTAAACCATGAGCCTTCAGGAGTGCAGCATAGTTTCTTGCCACTAGGTCACAAGACCTCCCTGCCATTGACATTTTGGTGAAGGATTTATTATTTACCACATTTAATATCAGAATTGGTTATTCTTGGCCACCCTGGACTAGTTTGCATAGTTGGTGCTGTAAGTAGGGTTAGCTAAACAGAATCTTGATAGCATAGTCCTTCTATTTCTTTCTCCCTCATCTAAAGCATTGGTAAGGTGTTGCACTGCGACACAAAGTAATGTGGTTCAAATCCACCAGCTGATCCCTGGGAGAAAGCTGGGAAGTCTCCTCTTGAATGATTTACTGCCTCTGACAATCCACTGGAGGGTTAGCTATGAGTTGTTTCTGACTCGACAGTAATAACATCAACATATATGTTATAAGGCAGCTATGGTGCTTTAGAGCTAAGGAGTTCCACTGCCAACTAAAAGACTTGCAAAGCCATTAGCTGCTTCCCAGGAGAAAGATAGGCAATCTCCTTCTGGGAAAACCTACTAGAGGTTCAGCTATGAGTCAATTCCAACTCAACAGTACATAATAACAACAATGTATATGTTCTCTTTAAGGACCTCTAGTGGTGTAGTCTCTATCATGTTGCACTGCTAATCAAAGGTCACATGGCCCTAGCAGTTCAACTCCACCATTAGCCCCAAGGGAGAAAAACAAGGGAGATGGCTTCCTCCTGTTGAGATGTACACCCTAGGAAACTCAACAGAGGATGTTATGAGTCAGAATCAATATTACAGGACAGGGTTTTTATTTAAACATGTTATAAATCCAATGAAACAATCACACATTTTTTGGAAGACAGTATTATTATTCATGTATTATTCTATATTACCCACATATTAACATGCCTAATGCTTTTTCTTCCTTCCTGTGGATTCAACTTACCAGCTGGTATTATTTCCTTTCATCCTAAAGAACTTCCTTTATTATTCATTTGTGAAAGGCAGATCTGCTATCAACACATTTTCTCCATGTTTATCTGGAATGGATTTTGCCTTCATTCTTTTTATGGTTTGTTTTTTATTGTTGTAAAAATACATGTAACACATTTGACAATTCAAAATTTTTGTGATGTACAATTTAGTTATATCAATGACATTAATCATGTTGGCAAAAGTCACCCATAATTGTTGCCAAATTTTTCACCATCATAAATAGAAAAACTGCTCCTTAAACAATCGCTTCTCTTTACACTCGAACTCCTACCTTAAGTAACCTCTAATAAGCTTTGTCTGCATACTTTTATTTGCCTCTTCATATCACACAATATGTGTACTTTTGTAATTGAGTTATTTCACTCAACATGTATTCAAATGCTGTCCAATTGTATCATGTTACCAGAATTCTATTTCTCTTTTTGGATGAGTGAGTTCATCTCTAATAGTTCAAATCCACCAGTGGCTCCACGGGAGAAAAATGGGCAGTATCTTTCTGAACAATTTATAGTCTTAGAAACCCAATGGCCCAATGGTCATTATTAGTCAGAACCAACTGGGCAGTAAGTGAAAGAGTATTCCACAGCTGCCAGATAGAAGAACTCTGCCGCCAGATGGAACTCCACCACCAGACGGGCTGGGAAGAGACCCAGGAAGAACAAGTCAGCCACCCACCACTGAACTCCAGAGGAGCAAAGACCGTGAGATCCCAGAGGAGCGAAGACTACCAGCCACTGTGTGACCCCCCCTGCAGCCCACACCTGTGTGACCCCCAACACACAGGGTGCTGCTGCATAAACCACCAGCAGCGTTCAAGCCCCGCCCCCACCTCTTGGTGGTAGTGTCCAAGCCCTGTGCTCCTTAGGCCCCCCTAGTCCCTTGTTTCCCTCCCTTCCCCCGCCCTCCTTGCAGCTCCACAACCACGCACCTCAGACCCCACCACAGCCCTGTGACTTCAGGGCACCACCACGGATCCAGCCATCACCCGGAGCTATCAGCCGAGCTGTTGTGGAATTAACCTGGCAGGAGAAAGGCCAGTAGGATCTTGGCTGTGTTTACTGGGGTATTGCTGATTACCCGGGAGAGCACCTAAGGGTGTGCCCACTGGTGGGGAATTTGGCCAAACTCTCTTGGGCTACACCAACTGCCCAAAATGAGCCAGCCAGTTGGCTTCTGTGAACTCTGCAGACCAGCCAGAGGCTAGTGGGTTGGTGGGAATTTGACTTTGACTTTATGGATCCTGTTGGATCCAGGACCCTGCTGGAGCAGGAGCTGTTGTGTGAGGGCACCTGCGTAAGTGCCACCAGGCAGGGAACATTGAGAAAACCACTGGGTAGGAAACGGACAGCAGGAATTTGAGTCAGGACCCCAGTCGTTAGCACACTGAGACAGCAGAGATTTCAGCAAGGTCCTCCAAGTGTTTGACCTGCCCTTGCGATCACCCAACCCTTTGCCTGCCTCACCCCATTTGGCTCCACACCAGTGCCTACACATCTGGGCAATCAACTTGCCTTTAATCAGGAGCACCTTGACCTGTTTTAGCAACAAGAGATTGCCCTAGCAGGTGCTGAACTGATAATTTTCTGAAGTCAGAAAGTCAGAGAAAAGTACAACTTCGGTAACTGCCCATCTGATCTCAAGAGCATTGTCTTCAGATCAAGAACACATACCAATGTCTCGAATAAAGCAAACTATCCCACACAATACACAAGAGCAAAGCAAGATGTCACTCACAAAGGGCAACACAGTAGCAGCGGATACCCTGAAGCCAGAAAGTCTCATGGAACTTTCTGACACAGAATTTAAAAGAGGAGCGACTGAATAAATCCAATGGATGAAAGACAAACTTGATGAACTACAGGATGCTACAAGCAAAGACCAGGAGGAGTTAAAAAAAAAACAAACAATGCAAAACATTGCACAGAAAACAAATGAGGCATTAGGGGCACTGGAAAAACAAGAATCCACCATTCAAAATATAAGGTCCAATGTTTCAGAGGCCGTCAACATGATGGAGGGACATATGAGCAGAGTTCATGAGATGGAACACAGAATCGGTGAAATTGAAGACAAAATTGTCACCACTGATCTGCTAGAGCAAAAAGCAGACTCAAAAAAGAAGGGAAAAGAAGAAAACCTAAGAGTAATGTGGGACACCATCAAGAAAAAGAACATGCACATCATTGGAATCCCAGAAAAGGAAGAAGCAAGTAAAGGCACTGAAAAAGTTGTGGAAGAATTACTAGAGAAAATCTTCCCAGGCATAATGAAGAATGAGAGAATATGTATTCAGGAAGCTCAGAGAACACCATATAGATTCAACCCCAAAAGAAAAACATCAAGGCATACCATAGTTAAATTTGCCAGAACCAAAGATAAAGAGAGAATCCTGAAGGCAGCAAGGGAGAAACAAAGAGTAACCTATAAGGGAGAACAGATAAGATTAAGTGTCCCATGCAGGCAAGAAGAGAGTGGAAGGACATATATCAAACACTCAAAGAACACAACTGTCAACCAAGAATACTGTACCCAGCAAAATTATCCATCAAATATGAAGGACAGAACAAGATATTCCCAGAGAGCAAAACCTAAGAGAGTTTGTAAAAACAAGACCGGCATTGCAGGAGAGACTCAGAGATGTCCTTCTTACAGACATACCACAGAAAGCTCCATGGTCCAAAGTAACTAGCAACAACATCAAAAAGAACTCTACACAATGATAACAATAAAACCTAGCCTGTCAATAGTCACACTGAACGTAAATGGTTTAAATGCAAAGCTGAAGAGAAAGAGAGGAGCAGAATGGATAAAAAACCAAAATCCATCAATATGTTGTCTACAAGAGACACACATAAAAAATGAAGATAAAGACAGGCTAAAAATAAAACGGTGGGGAAAAATATACCATGCAAATGGCAACCAGAAAAAAAGCAGGAGTTGTTGTTGTGGTTGTTGTTATTATGTGCCGTCGAGTCATTTGCGACTCATAGCGACCCTATGCACAGCAGCCCTAAACTCTGCTTTATCCTGCGCCAACCGCACTGCCTCTGACACACCAATCCCGAATACCCCAGTCACCGAGTCAATCCATCTCATAGAGGGTCTTCCCCTACTGCGCCGTCCCTCCACCCTCCCAAGCATGATGTCCCTCTCCAAGGACCCGTCCCTCCTGGCAACATGTCCAAAGTATGTCAGAC
>NW_006399812.1:13718703-13832190 GCF_000299155.1 Elephantulus edwardii
GGTCTGGTTCCCCCCGCCATTCATTTACTGATGGTGAGGTAAAGTGTTCACACCTTTTGACTGCTGTGAATAGTGCTGCAATAAACGTTGGTGTACAAGTGTCTGTTTACCTCACTATTTTCAATTCACTTGGGTATATACCTAGGTTTTTAGGAACCCAGGTTTCTTATAGAAGATTTCAACCCACAAACAAAAAAGAAATAGGTTGAATACATCATAAAAATAAACTTCTAACATCTCTAATACTAAAGCCAAGCAAAGATAACACTGAAAAAGAAAATGATTGAACAAAATTCCTCATGATTGACCAAAATTCCTCATGAATATAGATTAAAACACTCTCAGTAAAATTCTTGCCAATAGAATCCAATAATAAATCAGAAAAATAATACATCATGATCAAATGGGACTCATAAAATGTGTATTAGAAAGCCCAACATCAGAAAAACAATGAATTAATTCTACCACATAAATAAAACAAACAAGAATAACCACCTGACCAATTGACACAGAAAAGGCATTTGACAAAATGACTACCTATTCTTGATAGATTTTTTAAAACCGCAAAATACCTTGAAAAAATAGAAATAAAGACAACATTGCTAAACATTATTAATAGCATACACACAAAAAAGTCAACATTATTCCCAAGAGAGAGAAACTGAAAATATTCTACCTGAAAATGGGAATCAGGCAAAGATGCTCTTTTATTCAATATTGCTTTAGAAGTTCTAGCTAGAGCAATAAGACCAGAAAGACAGATGAAAGACAAAGTAAAACTATAAGGGAGATGAAACTGTCCCTATCCGATACATAGAAAATCCTAGAGGTTCAACAAGCCAACTACAAAAACTGACATGCAAAGAGTTTTCACAGAGGAAGACATTCTGATGGCTAACAGATACGTGAAGAAATAAATACTAAAAGTCACTGGCAATAAGAGATGTAAATAAAAACCATCTCATCCCAGTAGCAGTGGCAAAGTTCAGCAGGGTAGCAAGCAATAAATATTGGAAAGGATATGAAAAGGCGGGAATTCTCATACACTGTTGGAGGGGTTGGAAAATGGTACAATCACTCTGGAAGGTAGTTTGGTGTTTCCTAAAAAAAGCTGAAAGTAGAAACTCCATATGACCCAGCTATTCCACTACTACAAATTAGTACCAAGGAAACTAGAACCACAACACAAATAGAGATTTGTACACCAGTGTTCACAGCAGATAGCAGTGTTAGTCACCATCACAAGAACATGAAAACAGCCTAAATGTCCAACTATAATTGAATGGATTGAAAAATTGCGACACTTTCACACAATGGGATACTATGCAGCACTCAGAACAACAATTTTGGAAAATACTACATAACTTGGAAGAGACTGGAGCTCATTATGCTGACCGAACTAACTCATTCTCATAAGGACTAACAATGCATAAAACTATTATTGTAAAAGTACAGGAGCAATGAATGAATGGAATTCCAAAATCTCTGTAGATGTTCATTGAAATGAAAAATAAATAAATTAAAATACATATAAAAACGAAAGTACAGGATAAATAGTAAAACATGTATGGGGACCCAAAGGGGGAAAGGTGGCAGCAGAGGGGTAAGGATCAGTAGGGGCAAAACCACAGGGTTACACAGTTTGGTGGGTGGAGGGCAGGGGTGACGGAAATGGGAAGGATCCAGCAGGGATCTGAAAAGACAGGGTAATGATGGGCAAGGTCCAGTGGGATTCATTTTATAAAACAGAATGCATGAGAATGATTGTATGAAACACAATATTAATGAAGAAAAGTGTAAAACACTATGTATACAAACTTTGTAAGTAAACCAATATAATTTGGAAAAAAAAAAGACAAGTTTGGAACGGTCACCACCCCCACCACCCCCCCAATCCCTTGCCAATTCCATTGTGTCCTTAAGCGTGATTACAGTAGAGAGGACTTTCCACCTATAAATTCGTAACAAATGTTGAAATGAGTCCCTGGCCAGAGGGAGGGCAAGGGGCCGGAAACTCACCACTGTGTACATATCTGAAGGGCTAAAATCAATTTTTAAATACATTTTTAAAGAAATTAAAACGTAAATAAGGAGAAAAATCCATTCAGTCCTTATGTACCATAATATGGTACAACCACTTTCGAAAAACATTTGGTAATACATTTTGAAGCCAGATTTACATACACTCTCGCTTCAAAACCTCAGTTGTAGTAGCTTCTGGGAGGAGGGGGCCATAATCCATAGTGAGCCACATTGCTAAACCAAAATCTACTATTCTCCAATGGTTCAAATCCACCAGCTACTCTGTGGGAGGAAGACAGGCAATCTCCTTCTGTTGTGATTTACAGCCTCAGAAAGCCAATGAAGTGTCAATATGAGTTCGAAATTTACTTGAGGGCACTTAGTTATTTTTGAGTACCCAAAACAAACAAACAAATATATATATATATATATATATATATAATTTCAGAAACTCAACAGCCAATGAGTTTCTTTTGCACAGTGGAGAATGAAAGCCCACAGCAAAATGAAAAAGTAATAAACTACAGGCAAGAAACAAAAAAAGGAGTATGTTCTCATTAAAGTTCTAGAACTAACTTCCATGTTTAAACATGTGTGCTTAAATAGTAACTATAAAGTAACACAAAGAATTTAATATCATAGAAGTTACCACACTGGTGGACTTGTTTTGTTTTCCTTTGCTGGGGGAGACAAAGGAGAGAGTTTTAGAGTGCTGGCTTGAAGAATTGTCACATCAATGTTCACAACGGGATTAACAGTGAGCTGAATGTTTTGCTTTGTGCAGGTTTCTATATTATGTATTTCACACACAAAAAAAGTTTTAATAGCATCAAATAAAAATGTATTGCAACACACATGATTAAGAATGATATATTGTTTAATGTATAATGAACTTTTCAAATGAAAGGGACACAATATTGTCAAATAGAATATTTTCATTTGAAGAAATGTTAAAAATCCCTAGCTCTAAGAGAGATGCAAATCAAAACAACTATGAGATAGCATCTCACCCCAGTATGAATAGCAAAATTTAACAGAAGAGTAAACAACAAACGCTGGTGAGGTTGTGGAGAAACTGGAACCTTTGTTCACTGTTGGTGGGAGTGTAAAATGGTGCAGCCACTCTAGAAGGCTGTATGTCACTTTCTCAAAAAGTTGCAAATAGAAATATCATTTGACCCAGCAATTCCACTACTTGGAATATACCACAAAGAAACCATAACCACCACACAAGCAGATATATGCACACCCATGTTTATTGCAGTTTTGTTCACAATAGCAAAGAGTTGGAAACAACCCAAATGCCCATCAACAAACGAATGGATAGAGAAGCTCTGATATAGTCACACAACAAAATACTATGTTGCATTGAAAAACAAGGAACTCATGCAATATTATTCAAAATGGGTGACCCTGGAGGATATTATGCTGAGTGAAATATCTCAGACACAAAAAGGCAAATACTGCATAGTGCCACTGTTATAAAACAGGACTGGCATTGGGGTTGGAGGGAGACTGAGAAAGATTGGATAAATTATGAATACTGCATTGAAACAGATGAGAGAGAGAGAGAGAACTGTTTAAAAGGGATATATGATTAGGTATTACTGTCATGACAGGAGTCCAGAACGAAGGCTGCACAGTGGAGTGGACTTGGAGGGAGGGATTGTATAACAATGAAAGAATTTTTCTTTTACTTTTCAAAGAGAAGAGCAAATTGGGGAGGAGGGGTGGGCAGGGATATAAGTTCAACAATGAATTAATGGAAATACAAAATCTCTGTAGATTTTCATTAAATTATTAATAATAAAAAATGTAAAAAAGAAAAAAATAGAAATGTTCAGGAATCATTTCTAAATACTATATCTCAGTTAAAAGTGAAGTGTATTAAATTACCTGATAGAAATGTTTAACTCTAAAGGACTTTTTATCTTGCAAGCAACTATTAACCATTAAGACTGTTATAAGTCAATCTGTGATGGCTCACTGCTCATTTCTGTCAACTCAGACGACCCTCCAGTGGGTTTCCAAGGCTGTATACTGCTACTAAAGAGCACTGCTCACCTTTCTCCCCCAAAGCTGCTGATGGATTTGAACCACCCACCAGAGAAACATGACCTTTCGGCTATCAGCAAAACTCCCTAGAGAACTCCAAGAGTTCCCTAATGTCTATGATATGGAATCATAATTACAGCATAATAAATGAAGAATGTAGGTTATAAAAATATTTTCTTTTGAGGAGAAAGTTACAGATATATTAAATGAAAAGTTCATGTTAGAAAATTGAAAGTATATCATTATTTCTTTTTTACAAAGAAGTTGTCATTATTTTATTGTTCAAAATGGCTTTCTCAACCATCAACTTTGGCATTCAATGCACGAGTGGAAAGTTTAAGCAGGATGTGTAGAAATGAATCATTATAAGATTGATCCATTTTTTCAGTCCTGCCAAGTTTAAATTAAGCAAGTTCAGCAGCAAAGGTGGGAATCTTATTTTTTAAAAAAAAGGAAGCGAGAGTACAGAGTGGAGTGCATGTTTTAGGGCCAGAGACTCCTGCATCAGTCAGGCTAGGATCTATAATAGTCTCAGCGAAGAACCAGAGAGGCATGAGATAGAGCTGACTTGGGACTGTTGCACCATTGATCCCAAGCCAGAGGTCTTAACCCAAGCTTGCTAGAGAACTGAGGGATGACATCATAACTGGCAGGATGAAGGGAACTTTTAAACTCGCCTAAATTGTGAGGCTGCAAGTCAAAAGACCTGTAAGAACACTTGAGAAGCTGTCTGGATTGAAGATTTGTATTCTGTTACCAACCTGAATTGTAATCTGTCCACTTCCCTAATAAACCCTGTAATCATGAGAATAGTTCTATGAGATCTTTGTGGCCATTGCAATGGATTTTGGACCCATCACAGCTGGTGTTGGAATTAATAGAAGTGGGTGAGGGAGCATGGAGGCCATGCCTGACCTTGTAGTAATTGGTTCTGAACTGTGAGTGTTCTTGACAGGGTCTCCTGGAGTTAGCAGAAGTTTGATAGGGCTATGCCCATGCCACCTACACTCTTCAAACAAGAAACAGTAGATATGTGGATATGCATGTACTTGTAAGTACAGGTAACAATGGAGTGATGTATTTGAAAAGGCTGAATTACTATCTCTGAGTGATTAGAGATTATTTAATGTTATAATTTTCTTTATCTGAATGGTGTAAATTTTTCCACAGTGAATATGCATTAACTCTGATCAAAGTGGGAAATCTAATTTCTTTGAAACACCAAGAATCATGGAATGTCATGAGAATGAATGAAATTCTGAGGCATTCGAGGTCCATCTTTCCTTCTGTCCCTACTCATTCATCACTCTTCTACCCCATACTGAAGATTATTTTTCTGTTTTTGTTTTATTTTATGTATGAACTGTGGTTCTTTTTGTTAACTGTTATTAAGTTGATTTCAACTCTGGGTAACTGATTTATGGTACCTCACACAGGCAGTAAGTATGAGTCTGTCCCAGAGGGTTTTTAAGTCTGCAGCTTCCTGGAGAAGATCACCAGGTCTGTCCTCCAAGATGCCTCTGGGTGTGTTCAAACTGTCAACCTTTTGGAAAGTAGGTAATTGAACACTTAACCATTTGACACTCTGTGGTGAAACATAGTTTGGTATCTAGGCGTAAGTCCGAAAATTATAATGATCGTAAGAGACAAAGTGGGACCAAGCTTCGACAGCCTAGCTCACAGTATAAAAATACTGACAAGTACAGCCAGAAGTACACAACCAAAAGAGAATAAAATTGATTAATAGGACCTTCAAAATATTAAACCCTTGTACACATCAAAAACATTTTCCAACAGGGTAAAAAGAAAACCTACTGACCAGGAAAAAACATTTGGCAATACAATTTCAGACAAGGGTCTCATAACAAAAGTTTACAGAATCCTGCAGGGCCTCCACAAGAAAAAGACTGATAACACAATTATAAAATGGGCAGGAGACATAAAAAGACTTTTCACAGAGGAAAACATTAAGATGGCCAACAGACACATGAAGAAATGCACAAAATCATTAGCAGTAAGAGAGAAACAAATCAAAACCACAATAAAATACCATCTTACCCCAGTGGCAGTGGCAAATTTTAACAGGACAAGTAATAAATGTTGGATAGGTTGTGAAGGGAACTCTTACACACTGTTGGTGAGATTGTAAAATGGCACTACCACTCTGGAAGGCAGTTTGGTGTTTCCTCAAAAAACTGAACATAATAATTCCATGAGACCCACCTATTCCACTGCTTGAAATATATCCTGAGAAAATTAGAAATAAGACACAAACAGAGATTTGTACACCAATGTTTATAGCAGTGTTATTCTCCATTGCAAGAGCATGGATATAGTCCAAATGTCCAACACAATAGAAAGGATTGAAAAATTGTGGTATATCCACACTATGGATGGTATATGTCACACAGCAAGCAGGAATAATGATTTTGAAAACTACTATATAACTTAGGAGAGACTGGAGAACATTATGCTAAGTGAATCAACTCAGTCACCTAAGGACAAATACTGCATAAGAACATTATTGTAGAACTAGAAAGATAACTAATGAAATGAGTATGAGGATCCAAGGAGGGGTGAGGCTTGGCAGGAGGGTAATCATAGGGTTGCACTATTTCATGGGTGGAGGGAGGGGTGGGTTAAGGAAATGGGAAAGATTTGGAGTGAAAAACAATGTATATGAACTTTGTAAGCAAACTTATATAAAATTAAAATCTATTTTTATTTTAAATAAATGTCATGTCTCAAACTGAGACAGGCCTTCCCTGCAGGCCTTCCACTCCCCCCATCCTGGGTAGACCATGTTCAGGCTGACAGTCACTTTTTTATATAATTGCACTCAAGCGCTCTTGCTGCATTGACAAAATTCTCTCATGTACCAAAGGAAGTGAATAATAATAAAGGGCCCTTTGGATAATACCTGTCTGTCTGAGGAATCATATGCTCAAATAATCTAATTTGTGAAGCCTCTTCACCTTTTGGCCTAACTTCCATTTTCTTTTGCATATATTTTCACCACTCAAATATTGATGGATAGATGGAATTAATGCATGGTTGGTGGCATCTCATAAAGGCACTTGGACACATTTGAGAACACCAGCATCTTCTTTTTTTTGTTCCTTAATGTAAGATGTTCTTTGAACATATGTGTAGGGCACACTGATATTAAAAGCCATGCTCCATACAGCATAACAAGAAGATTATCTCAAAAGCCAGAGTTAACATCTATCATATAATAATATGAATAGGAGATCAGAATGAAGAACCTGGTTTAAGATGCAAACCACCTAGCTGTCTTCGCTTGCTTCATCTAGTCACAAGGGCTAAGTTAAATAAATAGTCATGGAAAGATGACATGTCACAGCGCCTGAAAGTTGTGTGGTCCACACAGCAGCATGAGTTTACCCAGGGCCTGCCCCTAGCCCTTGCTGAAGACAGGAGCTAAGATAAAGAATAATATGACATTCGGGATATTCTGTGTAGCATCCATAAGTGAAGTAAGAATGATCTTGTGGGCATGTTGTCATGTATTTACTAAGTCAGAAAACCTATGTCCCCCAAGTAGAACCTAGTGGTTGCATGATCCTTGCCTGCCCATTTGGGTGGCAAAAGCATATAGTAGCTTTGAATTTGGACTCTGAAGCAGACCTCCCAGGACAAAGCTTTAATCCTACCACATCCTCATCACGTGACTTTGAGCAGGTTATGCAATCTCCAGTCTCCCCAAACCCACTTCCCTTATGGTGGTAAGAGGATTCCATAGCAGCACCTGCCTTCTGGCATTTCTATGAAGATTAAAGGAGATAGGCTGCATAAATTAGCATGTTGTCTCTCCAAAATTAAATGTTCAGTGAATAATAAGCACTACCATTGAAACAATGTGAATGTAAACTACCATTTTCCAAATTTTATTCTATTGTGTAGTCAGGATGTTAGTAAGTGCTCTTTAGGAGAAATAAAAATACTTACTCACTTAAAGAGCTCTGGTGGCTTAGTTGTAAGGAACTGCAGTACAATTCCAAAGGCACACAGTTCAAATCCAACAACTATTCCATGGGCAATCTCCTCCTGTGCATTTAAAGTGCCTCTGAAAACCTGTTAGAGGGCAGCTATGAGTTGGTTCCGATTTGATGGTACATGACAACATCTCAATTAAGGAAGGAAGCCACAAAAGCCAATAAAATTAGCCTGATTTTTATGTTTCTGTGACTTCAACAGTTTGTAAATATCCTGGTGGCATTGTGGGTTAACTGTTGGACAGCTGATTAGAAGTTTAATAATTTGAATCCACTGGCTATTCAAAGACAATGAGACACTGGGATTTTGTGAACACAATTTTGGAGATTATGAGCTCAGCAAAACTACAAAACTACCTGACACATTCAAGACTTTTCCCTTCAAGATGTGCTTCTGTCAAGAGCATGGAGCTGAGGGAAGAACTGGTTAAGAAAATATCCAAGATAAAATAGATGCTGGATCTCTAGTGGCCCAATAGTAAGACACTGTGCTACAATCCCAAAGGCACACAGTTCAAATCCACCAGTTGCTGATTGGGAGAAGGAAAAGTAATTTCCTCCCATGAAATTGACTGCTTCTGAAAATCTGCTGGAGAATCAGCTATGGGTCAGTTCCGAATCAAGAGCACACTACAACAACAACAGTACTCTAAAGGAGCATGCAAAGTAAGAAGTTCAGCTTAGACAAAAAGACAGACACAAAAAGAAAGTGTGCTGGAGATATTAACTGGGAAAGTGAAGTAGTGAAAGCATCACTTTTATCTTGATCTCACAAGGGAAAGAATATCAAAATAATATAACGCTGCAGAAAATATTAACTGCCTTTGGAAAGATACATGTTGAAAAAGGTGGAGAGTCAGAGAAGGAGAGGAGAGAGTCAATCAACATGATGGCACCTAACAGCAACAAAAAGAACAATTACTGGTTTGGGTAAACTATTGGATATTCTAGTGGTTGGCTCAGGACAGGGCATTTCCTAGTTTCTTGGGTGGCTCACTGGTACATAGCAACCACAGTGAACTTTAAAATTGAGCTTCACCTATTTTATCCTCTCGTGGTTGTAGATTTTCCAGGATACTTGGAAGACTTTTTATGTTGTGGAACCAGGAGAGGATAAAATAAATGAATGGGATGTTCTAAGAATCAAATCTCTATGCACATCCAAAAACTTCTTCAAGAGGGTAAAAAGGAAGCCACAGATTGGGAAAAAATATTTGGTAATGACATCTCAGACAAGGGACTTATATCTAGAATTTATAAAACTCTTGAGCACTACAACAAGATAAAGGTAAAGAACTCAATTTAAAAATGGACACAGGATATGAACAGACATGTCACCAAAAAAGACATTCATTCAGATGGCAAACAAACACAGGAAAAGGGTTCAAAATCCCTAGCTTTAAGAGAGATGCAAATCAAAACAACTATGAGATATCATCTCACCCCAGTCAGAATAACAAAATTTAACAGAACAGCAAGCAACAAATGCTGGCGAGGTTGTGGAGAAACTGGACCCCTTATTCACTGTTGGTGTAAGTGTAAAATGGTGCAACCACTGTGGAAGACGGTATGGCACTTTCTCAAAAAGTTGCAAATAGAGATACCGTTTGACCCAGCAATTCCACTACTGGGAATATACCCCAAAGAAACTATAAGTGACATCCAAGCAGATATATGCACACCCATGTTCATCGTGGCTTTGTTTACAATAGCTAGGAGTTGGAAACAATCTAAGTACCCATCAGCAAATGAATGGATAGAGAAGTTGTGGTGTATTCACACAATGGAATACTACACTGCATTGAAAAACAAGGAACTCATGCAATATTGTTCAAAATGGGTGACCCTGGAGGACATTATGCTGAATAAAATATCTCAGTCACAAAAGGACAAATACTGCATAGTGCCACTGTTGTAGAAAGTGACTGACATCAGGGTTGTGGTAAGACTGAGGAAAACTGGATAGATTATGTATGCTGAACTGAAACAGATGAGGGAGAGAACAGTTTAAAAGTGATATATGAAAGCATATTGTGATTATCTAGGAATCCAGAGTTAAGGTTGCATAGTGGATTGCATTTGGGGCGGGGGCGGGGTGGGGGGGGAATTGTATATCAATGAAGAAGTTTATCTTTTGCTTTTCAAGGAGAGGAGCAAACTGGGGTGGGGATGGGGGTAAAGAAAAAAGTGCAACAGTGAATGAATGAAAATCCAAAATCTCTGTAAATGTTCATTGAAAGGAATTTAAAAAGTTATTTAAAAAAAGATCTGAATCCTGTGCTATCCTGCGCCATCCTCACACTCCCTCGCACACTCAAGCCCATTGCTGCAGTCACTGTGTCAGTCTCAGTCCACCTGGTTGACAGCATCCTCTCCTCCACCAAACCTCCACCTTTCCAAGCATGACGTCCTTCTCCAAAAACTAGTCTCCCCTAGCAACATATTCAGAGTATGGAAGAGGAGGTTTTATCATCTTTGCTTCCTAGAAGCATTCTGATCCTTCTCCAAGACTTATCTGTTTGTTCTTTTGACAGTCCATGGGAGATCCCAGGTCCAAGGCTTGTAGCTGCAGAGACTGAAGAATTCAAGATTAGCAGGCAAGTTACAAGTCCACTGGCCAAATTTAAAAAAAAAAAAAAGTCAAAGAGACAAGAAACCTCGTACAAAATCAAGATAAAGAAAAAGCAGGCCAACTCTGCCAGACTTCCTTTTATACTCAATGCAGATCACATCCCTAAAGGAACTCCATCTTAACTGATTGGTCATTCACAGGAAATCCCATCGAGGGAATGTTCACATGATATCAAAATTCATCAAGAGAATGACCTCAGCTTAACTGCCAAACAAGAGAATCATACTCGTTGACATACAACCTTAACCTTCATACTTTACAAGAGGAAACTTTCTGATCATTCCTTGTACTTGAGAAACCTAACTCGAAAATCCTAAGTGCAGATGACTTTTGCTCAGCTCTCAGCATGACAATAGAACACGTTCTTCCACCCTTAGAATGAGAGCATCACTAATCTGTGATGTGGCAATCCTAGTGACCTTGCATGCACATTGACAAGAGACCTTTGGCTGCTAGATGGCTACTTCACCTCTCCAGTAGACAGCTCTTCTCAGAAGCAACCAAAACATCACAAGAGTTAGAGTTTAGGAGTGATCATTCTCAGAGGTCATTCCAAAGGTCATGTACACTTTCAATGCAGTTCATTTAAAGCACATGTACTCCTAAAGATAGAATAACAGAGGAAGAACAAGAAAATAAATTTAACAAGATGGTTATTTTGCAAGAGCCCTTAGAAGTTCAGTGTCCCCTTAACCCATCCACATTAAGCACTCAATGTAACACACCACGTCATTTCATCAGTTTCTATCAAATGGCCTCTATTTCTTTTTAAATCATATCAGAAAGTTAAAATAGATGCAGGAAAGCCCATTTAGCTGCTTAAATAATCCTGCTGTATTCTCTATGACGGTCCCCAAATCTACCACATCAGAACTGAAGCTGTGTCTGCACTGAGCCCATGACAGAGCCTTGTACACACCACCTCCAAGCTAAGACAATTACTCAGCAATAAAGTTTTAAATGATGAGAAGGACAAATCCTGATGAACCAAAACAGTGACACTCCACATCAAAGTGTTTTCCCAGATGAAGCCAATAAGATGCTAAAGAGGCCTTTTCTTCACAAAGAAACGTGTCTTCCTGAAGGAGGAACCATACAGCCGATTAAGATATCCCCCAGCATTTGCTAACCTACTTACAGGCATCATTGCTCCCTTGGGCCTTGGGACCCCTCCACCTTCCTGAACGGAGTAGCTGAATAGGTAAATGGGTTACATCAGGCCAGGAAATCAATGTGTATACTGTGTTCTCAGCCACAGATGAGCATGTCGAAGCCATTTTATTATAGCTCCAGGAGCCGTATTGATCCAGCTGTAACTACTCGGAGGTGGCCAGCAATCCAATGCGGACGCATCCCTCTGTCCATCCTGCTGCCTCTCCCCCAGCAGTGCTTAGTGAGTAAGTGTTTGCAGATTGAATTAATTTAATGTTTGCTTAATCAAAACTGACTACCCTGGAACTTAAATGCTATTAATTACTCCGAGAATCCAGAACTAATCCTCTAACACCGCCAGGCCCAGGAAGAACAGCAGTTATGCAGAGAATAGGGGCAAACGAAGGAAATTCTATTTGTCTTTCTCTCCAGATGTTCATTCCGCTTCCTTCTCCACTTCTACCACCACCATTTACCCACCCTCTGTCCCCCAGGGCCTTCTGCAAAGCACTTACTGCTGTATTTTTCCTCTTTCTGGCACAAAGGCTGTTTGCATCTGAATGTGCTGCCTGGATGAACAGGAGCCCCATCCCCTGATGTCCCACAGCATCCAGGGCTTCATTTCCAGGAGGCTCTGGTCAGATAGTGCCCTTTTGCTCTGGTTTTAATATACTGATAGCTCAGCTGGAGGACCCTCCTTTTCCATGCAGGAGACCCAGGCTGGATTCCCAGCCAACACACCTCGTGTGTAGCCACGACTTGTCTCCCAGTGGACTTTTCCTGTGCTGAGCACTGGTGGCCTAGTGGATAAGGATTTGCACTGCTAACCCCAAGGTGGGCAGTTTGAGTCTACCAGCTCCTCCACAGAAGAAAGATGGACAGTTTTCTTCCATGAGATTTATAGACTCTGAAAACCTGCTGGAGGGTCAGCTATGCATGTGCTCCAACTTGGCAGCTTACAAAGACAACATGATGTTAAAATAAGGTCTCAGAAAAAATTCCAGACTAAGGTAGACTAGGAAGACTTGAAAACCCACTTCTAAAAATCAACCAATGATCACCAAGTCTTGAGGCACAGTTGATCATGGTTCTGTGGTGCATGGGGTCATTATGAGCAGTTCGCAGTCACCATGGCAGCTAACAACAACAGTGGTGTATTTGGAATGTATGTACAGCACCAGGAGTCCCTGGAAGACAGGGGTTGCGCATAGTCCATCCAAGACACTCCAGCATCCAGCACGCTGCTAGGCATGTAATGAACATCATTAGGAATCTGCTGAAGTGATATTGAGAGATCAGTAACTCATACAAAAACTCCTTTACAAAGACTAAGGCAAAGCTCCTGGTGTGGAGAAGCAGCTACGGGAACAGTATCTTAAGCATTTCCATATTACCTGCCCTTGAAAAGACAGAAGACAACTGTAAAACCAAAATCCAAGGCATATTTTAAACATCACAAGCAAAAGACAGGAAAGTGTTTTCACCTTAAAATCTGAAATATTTCAGGGGAAAAGAAAGCAATGTCTAATTGCACCCATGAACGATTACATTCTCTTCCATGAGACCAGAAGGATTAGATAGTGTCCCACTAACATTCTACAATTCGACAGCACTTAACAACAATAGCAACAACAACAAGAGAGCTCTGTTGGCCTAGTGGATAGAAAGTAATGCTACCAAGCCAAAGGTGGGGGATTTTAATCTGCTGCCCTCAGGCCTGGTTTTAATTGGTTTTGGGTAAACATTCTTCTAGGTCGTATAGCCCTGGTCTGTCTATCTGCTGTACAGAGGTAACTTGTGGTTGCTGTGAAGCTAAACACTGTGACACTGATGTGTCAAATGTGATAATGGTTACCTATAATGGACAGTGTTCAATGGAGCTCCCCAATTAAAGCAGGCTTGGAAGCAGGAGTGGCATCCACTTCCACAATAGCTTGCCTTCAGAAACTCTATGAACTTGGAGAAACAATGAAAGTTATACAAGTGTTCAGGTTTTTCATTCATAGGGTCATTATGAGTCATCTATGACTCGACGGCACTTAACAACAACATTATTAAATGTTTGACCAAAGATTCTATCTTGTATGTCAACATGTAATATGGAGTGGCAGAGACTACAGGGGATTGTAGAACACCTTGTCCTCCTGGGAACTATTGGTGTTGTGTACTATCAAGTCAGAACTGGCTCATAGCTGACCCTCCAGCGGGTTTTTAGGGGCAGTAAATTGCTCAGGAGAAGATTGTTCATCTTTCTCCCTTGTAGCAGATAGTGGATTTGAACCACACGCGTTTGGGTTGGCAGTGCAACTCCTTACCACTAAATCTCCAGAGGCTGCTGTTATTCAACTCTTGCAGGTTATTCCCCTGCAGATAAGTTCAGTGTTTGCAAACCTTTGTCCTTCTGTGTGACATCACATCATCTTAATGTGAAATGTTAGTAACCTATTCCATTTTATCAGTTACTTACTAACATTTTACCAATAACAATTTCTAGATTTCATAACTATGGCTACACAAGATGTTATGATTGGAACAAGGACAGGGAAGGAGAGGCTAAGTGAAGGGTACTCTGCAACTCTATAGTATTTTTGCAGCTTTTGAGGAACCTTTAATTCTTTCAAAATGCAAGTCAGAGAGAGAGAAGAGAGCAAATTAAATTCTACTGCAAATCAAATATTCTTTCCTTTAAGCCTGCTGACGTCCCTCAACCTTTTCCTAACAGCCCAATGACAGTCATGCCTCACAGACTAAGCGGGACAAGGACCTGAAAACTTGACCTGCAACTCTCAAACTCTTGGCGAATCTTACCTGCTGACCCTTTCCTGGAAGCTGTCACCTAGGGGTGACACTTGCTGTAGATCCAGCTCAGTGTACTCCTCTCATGAAGCCTTTTCCAGAAGTCTGAAATATAGGCACACCACAGAGCACCTACTAATTCATATGCATTTTGCACAAATAATTCTTATTTGATGAATAGAGCACCAGACTTACAATTCAGCAGTGGTGTGGTAAATTACACTGGCCAGATTAACTGTACAAAGAACACGTCTCAAAACAATGATTTCACTTCAAGCTAAGGAGGAACAAGTGCCCTTTCTTTCATTTCTAAATTACACTTTCAATCATAAATATTGAAAATTGCATTTCTGATCACCACTGACATCACAAGAGTAGTGACACATGAACCCCACAGACACAGAGGGTTTTGTAAAAGAAAAGCCAAGGCTTTTAGAACCCCCAAACCATTTTGGGTTTTAAAGGTTTTGTTTCCCAAGCCCACAGCACTATGTAAAGACAGGGCCCTTCAGAGCTTGGAGAGAGAGTGGCTGACTCAGGTGCATCACCTATTAAGCACAAGCTGCTGAGCTCCTGGTGGTGTAGTGGTTAAAGCACTCACTTGCTAACTGAAAGTTCTGACAGGTGGATGAATAACATTGCCAACTGACTGCACCGATCTGTCCTTCCACTCATGCACGTCAAGGAAGTACCTACTGCTCTATTTGAGCTGGACAAGATCAGAAACAAGCACATCAAGTCAGGGCAAAACTAACCATAGCAACGTTCTCTTCATTGGTAGTATCATGTTAACCAGCTTATGTCATCCTGTGACCACAGATTGGACACTTGTCCTAGTATGTACTATCCTCACCATCTCTGATCTGTTCAAGCCCAATGGTACAGTTACTGCTTCAGTGCATCTTTTTGAGGGTCTTCTTCACTTTTGCTGACTCTCTATGGTTCCCAATATAATGGTTTCTTTCCTTTGATGTCTGAAAAAAGGCACCAGTGGCAAACTTACCCACGGGATATTTCATCTCATAAAGACAAAACCTCAACTCAAGAACTCAATGTCATTGAGTGGGAATCAACTTGTAACTGACCTTCCAGTGGGTTTTCAGAGAATAGGAGGAGACTGGTCATCTTTCTCCCACATGGTAGCTGGTAGATTCAAACTGTCTACCTTTGGGTTGGTAGCACAATTCCTTATCCACCAGGCCAAGAGACCTCCTAAAATATAGCATTATCAATATAGCATTGCAGAATCTACCCCCTCATTGGATTTTCTTACCATTTGTCAAACATCAAGTTGTTTTGAAAAGTTTTACATAGTATTCATTTACATGGTAGTCATTAGAGCTCCTTTAGCCCAGTAGGTAGGAGATCATACTGCCATTCCAAAGGCAGGTGGTTTGAATCTACCAGCTACCCCATGAGAGAAAGATGAACAATCTCTTCCCATGGAATGTACAGTCTCTGAAACACCACCGGGCATTAGTTTTTAGTCAGTTCCAACGCCATGGCAGTTAGTTTGATTTCGGAACTGCACATAGCCAATCAGTGGGCTGCCCGTCTGCCCTCAATTCTCACAGTTTCAGCACATGCACATCGTAACTTTTTACCCGAGACCATGTGACAGGTAATTAATGCCCCCAGGACAGACCTCAGCCTAGGGTGAATGAGATTGGGTGGAATAACACCCTAGCCTTATCTCTCCTCAACTGCAACAACTGAGACCTTTCTTATGTTCTTTCCATGCTCTCCAACTGGATGGAATTCCATGCTCAGATACGTGTACCCTATATCAGCTCACTTGCCTGCCCCAGGCCAGATGGGCCAAGACTTAGCATCTGCCTTCCCCACTCCCTACCTCGGGAGCACTCCTCCAAGAAGCAACTTGCACACAAGTGCTTATAACAGGGTGTTTCTTGAGGACCTCCTTTCCTGAAGACTGCGTTTTTGGCTTACTATGATTTAATAGATTAATGCAAACATAAATTTTAGGCCCTCTTTCCATGAAGATGCTCTGGCTCACAGCTCAGGGACCACGGGTTCTGGACTTGAAAGCCTAGACATGCCCACGCAATCTCTAAACAAGGTAAACACAGATGGTTCCCAAGCCATTCATCATGATTTCAGAAAGTACACAGCATTCCTTGCGGTGACACCAAGGTTAAGGCCATGCCGTTCAAGTCCTCCTCCCGTGTGCAGCGTGCCTTGCTTCCCAGAAACCAGCAGTTTCCTGAGTGGGCAAGGATCCTTTGCCAGAATGCATCATGGTGCCCAAGGCAGCGAAGATTCCATTTAAAAAAAGAACACCTTTCTCCAAGGACTACAAAGGTACTTACAAAAGAAAAGACATTCCTTTCTGACATTGCTAAAAATACACGATCATATCCACAGTGGCAGGATGAGACCAAGCGACTCACTGAAGTCCTAGTCACTGCAAATTGCAGTGTTGTTGTCTTTGAATGAAAATTGCCAGAGGTATCTCCCCTGTTTCAAGAACCCTAGGCAGTCATCGCTGTTATCCCAAGACCAGAGCATCTGAAGCTGAAGATCATCTCCTCCTCTTTGTGTTTCATTAGCAGAGATCAGGTTAATAAAAAGTTTAAAAGTTGACTGCCTTCCCCCTGAGATTTCTTTAGCCCTCCTCTGCAGGCTGAGCTGGGAATGGCAGGCGACACTCTCATTCCTCCCGCTCTCTCACTCTGTCATCTCCCTCTGTGGTCCCCGAAGTCTGCCAATTAAAGACCTCCTCCATGACATTCCGCTGCTAAAGTTATGCACACATAAATCATTGTAATAAGAGAAGATTGTTATGTTAACCTTCCTCATGCAAACCTTTTCCTTCTGTAAGAAATATGAAAAACAATCATTTGTCTGGTACAAAGGAAGCTGTTTCCCAGCAAATGCCTGGGAGGCATGCCTCGATGTCCCCCCCTTCATGGTTATGTGGCTCTGCCTCACACACCAGCAGGCGTTACTCAACCTCAACATGGAGCCACCGGGCCATAAAGCCAGGCAGCATTACATCAGAGACAGGAGATTCTGAAATAAATGGGGAGCCGCTTCTATCTGGAGGAACATTTTTCCATGTTTAACCAAGCAAAACTAGAGACACTACTGAGCACAGAGCCTCAAAGGTCAGTTCTTAAGGAGCCCGGTTCCAGGGGGAGGGGATGTTGCACTTTCTGCAGCTGTGGGAGAAACCTCAGAGGTGGGCGAAGTTGTGCTTCCAGGACAAGGGCTGGTGTGCGGCAGCTGTGACTCCAGCATCGACGTGAGATCAGGGGAGTCCATGGACCTGAGTTTCAGGGTGGTCGACCCTGTGCATGGCGCCTCACCTACACACTAAGTCTTTGCAAGATCAGCTCAAAAAGTCCCCAGAGCCAGCTTTAAAAAAAAATCAGAAAGAGAATTCTTTATCAACAACAGAATAAATATTAATGAAGCATTAATTACTTATAGCCTCTTGTTAACTTTTGAAGATGATGTTAATGGAAAGATTTGAAAAAGAAATGTTTCAAAAAAAATGTTTCTTTCTTTATTCAACTAACCCCGTCCCCCCCCCCCCCCCCCGCCCCTAACTAGTCAGCTAGCTCAAGGCTGGAGCATACTGGCCAGCGGCAAGGGGACCCCAACAGGCAGCTCCTCCAGAAGCTGGCTTACTATAGCTGTCCAAGATGGGCATCAGCCATGTTGTTGTTGTTGTAGACCATCTAGTTGAAACCTCCCCATAGCTGACCCTCCAGTGGGTTTTTCAGAGGCAGTAAGTGGCACAGGAGATTGCCCATCCCTCTCCCATGGAACAGCTGGTGCTCTGTGAACTATGTGCCTTTGTGCTGGCAGTGTAACTCCTTATCCGTGAGGCCGCCAGCGCTCCCTTTTCCAGCTTCAGAGACTTCACTTTCAGAGTCGCCACTCAAGCACATCATTTGTGGTAGGATAAGCCCACAGTTTCGAAGTGCTAAGTATTTCTTCTCCAATCATATCTTTCTAAGAAATTAAAGTTTTTCAAATTACAATCTGAAAAGTATGTGTAGTGAAGGGTGAGGTGAGGACAGAATGTCATTTCTTCTATTTCCTTTTTCTCAGTCACCATAAAATTTTACTCTAGATAATTCCAGAATAATCCACATCTTCATCTGTTCTGCAATGTGTTCTGAAACAACCACTTGCATACATTGTGGTGTTGCTGTTGTCGTGAGGTGCCTCTGGAGTGACCATGACTCATAGCAACAGACTGGTGCCTTACCTATCCTGTGTCATCAACACAGTTTCCCATCTTGTTCAAGCCCGTTGCATATAAACGTATTTCTCTCTCAGGATATGGTTGTGTGTTTGCCTCACTATCGAGTTCCCTTTTATTTTTCCTCCTCGAAATTTAAAGAAACAAGACTATTCTCTTTGAGCTAGTGAATAACCAATTCCGTTTTCCTACACCTGAGGGAATTCCAGGACATGGGACTTTTCAGGGCTAAAACTGGGCAAGTCAAGGAGTAGGTCACATTTGAGTCAATATTTAAACCTTAGTTCAAACTTACTAAAACACAGAAAATTAAGCCTCATTGCACAGTTTCACCATGGCAGATCTAAGCGGGCTCACCAGCCTGTGTGAAATTGGTCCTACTGGGTTTCCAAGCAGAGGTGAGGCCCCAGTTAATCACCGCCGAGAATGATTTCCACCACGGGCAATTGCCTCAAATACTGGAGGGAGAAGACACAAGGTTTTCAAATGGGATTGCACAACTCCAAAGCATGAAGGGAACAGAAAAACAGGGTGGGAGAGCACAGTAAGCAGACCTTTCCTTGCAAATTCTTTCAGTGTAACAATCTAAAAAGTTTTCACCAGCCAGTCCCAACTCCACCAGAGGTAACATATCCAATACGGCGTGTCATCCCTAGCACGTGTCAGCAGAAAATTGCTTCACTGAAGTCTCTTTAGTTGAAACAACAAAACAATATAGCTTGATATTCTTTATAGATGAAATCAAAGTTTAGGTTTCTGTCACCTTGACAACACTAATTGTCAATTTTATGGTCTCTTAAGCACTGAGAGTGCCGTGAGTATTTACACGCTGATTTAGTAGTGCCCATGTGTAGAAAAGGCTGTAGGATCGAGTTCAGCTTGGCCCTCCCAGCCTTCCTCACAGGGCACTTTGATGCATCCATGGGTCTCACATATCTGATGTGAACCTGGTTAAATCATGTGAGGATTTTCTTTTTTCTTCTAAAGAGCCACACCACCACGGATGGCTGAGGACAAGGCCTGAGGTACATGGGATGTGACCTCCACTCCTCTTTCTACTCTGGACCACCGGCTGCTGATCCAAGCATGAACGCCACGGAGGCCCAAGGGCTTGCCTGGAGCTTCCTGCACTGAGAATGACCTGACGATTGTCTCTTCGACTTGTACTTGTTTAAGTTTATTTAACAGTTTGGGCCTTGCCTGCTCAATCTTGAAAATATCTCAAATATGTATATACTGTGTTCTGAAGAGCTTTCAAGGACACTATTTATTAGTCACTTTGATCTCATTCATCACACACAAAAATCTCCAACAAGGACCGAGTGTCCTTTCAAGGGGGGCACATCGAGGCAATAAAAGTACATGTGTGTGTGCGCGCACACAAACTCCCCCCACCCCCATTTCCCACGACAAGAGCTGTCAGTGTAACGGGTCAAAAATGTAATTAAAAGAAGACTGTCAATTTAGCTGTTGTCAGAACGCTCCGTCACCGCCCAGGGGAGAGGCATGGTTTAGTCAATTTCCCCATCCGTGCCAAAGTTTCTGAGAGACCCTTCACTTTATAAATCAACTCACAGCTTAGAACATCCTGGCAGCCCCTTCAAGGAACCGATGGGAATGACAGGGGAAGAGAGGATAACCATCATAGCTTGACTGGATACAGGTGTTTGCGTTTACAGACGAACCACAAACGCCTGGATCTTTGACAGGCGTTGATGCTATCAGTGAATCGCAGCTATTATTGGCTCCGGTCGCCAAGGGCTGGGGGGCCTTTCCCTTAGCAACATCTCTGAGGCTGATAACATTTGGCTGAACTTTTCAGATCTTAACCTCCCTTCTGACTCTCCGCAGTCAAACCCGCCTAAACTGATCAGAAGAAGAGACACGCAGTGGGAAGACAAGTAAAATATTATTGACTGGACTGTTTCATGTCTATTAGGAAGAAAGAGCAAAGAGGGGAGGGAGAACCTTACAGCTTGACAGGCTTCAAGATAATCAGGGGAGGAATCGGGGCTGCGCAGTAACCCTCAGTGAAGTTGGAAAGCACTGCTTGAGAGGTCATTGTTCTGTGCTGCAAACAAATGGGGTGCCCTGTGCACAGGTCGAGATTTCAGGCATTCATTCCTCCACAGGACCCTCTCCCCACAGGCAGGTCTTTGCTCACAACAAAGGGGGGTGGGGTGGAAGGGAGTGATGAGGCTGGAAGCAGAGGCAGGTCCTCTTCCACTTCCAGGGGGATCTGTTTACCGTGAAGCTCACTGGCCCTCCATGTCCCAACGCCTTTGTTCAAGGCAGAAAGAGGTCTGCGGGGATGTGTAACGCTGTTCTCCAAGGATCTGGCGTTAGCCTTGGCCATTTTCAATTTACCTCTCCTTGTCTTGTGGTCCAGGACTGTCCAGCTCAAGGACACGTCCCCAGCATCCATCACGCACGTCCACACATCTGACCTAAGACATAACATTGGGGGTGACAGTGGTTGGAAGAGCTCTGTGAGCTCCATATGACCTAGACGTCAGTCCCAGGTTGCCTGGGACACCACAAATGTGACATTTGATAAGAAGACATGTTTCCTGCTGTCCCCAAACCTGCTGGGGAGGGCAAAACACCCCACTTGTTAAGCAAGTTGCATGATCAGGCTTACCATTGGAAGCAGAGGTCAAAGGTACGGGTATTGGAGACAGAAAACCCAAGTACATACAGAGAGAGCACTGTGCAGTTCCTCTGGCTCCCCTCCCCACACTGGCTGCCCCCTTCCCCGTTTTCATGTCCCCCTTGGCTTTATCAGGGAAGAGCACTAACAAACAGACACTGCTCAACGAGGCCTCAGAAAAATCTATACAACATTTCCAGCCGTCCTGTGGGTATAATTCACCGCAGAGCCATCTCTCTTTGGGGACAGGGCCTATTCTTTCCCTGCCATGTTTCCACTTTGTATTTCAGCAGCCTTGACCTGTGCAAATAGTTTGCTTATGGCAGGCCGCAAAGCGTCGTCCCTCTATTAGGGGAAACTCCCCAAAGCACAGGAGTCACATGACTGCTGTCAGGCACTTCCCACCCCGAAGAAGGGACAGGGAGGACATTTAAGCAAAGCAAAAGGTGAGAAAGAGGGAGAGTCAGTCAGAGGATGGCAGTGTTTGAAGGAACTAAGTTATCATCTCCAATTCTCTACCCCACAGATGGGGAAGCTGAGGCGCAGGGCAAAACAAAGGAATGAAACACACTGGCCTACATAAAAGGTAGTGAATTCTCAGTTCCCACCTCTTCCACAAAGGGCCTTTCTCACAGCCCTCTCAAGCAAGCTTCCTACAATACTCTAAACAGGAACAACAGGACACCACTCAGGAGCTGTTGCTGGTGTGGATTTTGAGAGGCTGTAAATTTCAAGGGAGGAGAGTGCCCATTTTTCTCTCACCAAGAAGCTCGTGGATTTGAACCACTTGCCTTTGGAATGGCAGTACAACTCCGTACCATTTAGCCACCAGAGCTCCCTTCACTCAACAGTAGCACTCACCATCTCTCTGTATCAAGACCAGAAACCCATCTCTAGAATACAGCCAGACGGACTTAGAATTCTTCCCACCTACAACCTAATCCCTATTCCCATCCTTCTTTATATCATCTTGATATACCTGGCACTTCCTCACTTCTGACTCTACCCTTGTGTTCTCAGGAGGTCATGACCACAGCTTTGTCTGGTTCCATGGCAGGATCATGAAAAGGAGGAAGATGCTATGATGTAGATTAAGGCAGAAATCACTGATTATGTATTTCTATATTCCAGGTTACTGTCTAAGAGACTCAACTGGATCATTTTGTCCAATTCCATACACAACTTTATCGTGTAAGAAACTTTGTTCTCCCCATAAGTCGAGGAAGGATAGAAAGGTTACATATTTTGCTCAAACTCACGTAAAAGAGCCAGATTCATGTCAGACTGTTTGCTGTTCTCCCTTTGTTGATGGAGCCAAATGTCTCTTGGAGAAGAAATCTCTCTCAGAGTTGCCCCAGCAGTCTGGTTCTCAGACTTCTTAAATTCCAGGTCCATCTCTAACCACAGGTGCCTCCCCTCCTGGTCACCAGGCACTCGGGGCGTGGCCGGCAGGAGGACTCCAGGAAGTCAGTGCTAACCTGCCCTCCCTAGTGGGAGGAGGGCTCTAGGTTGTTCTACTTCCCTTCCGTCCCAGAATCCGCAGACGTTCATATGAACTCATTGCTCTCAGCTGAACACTATCTAGCCACCGTTGTTAACTCAGTCTGTGCACTACTCAATTCTTCTTCTCCTACTCTAATTCCACATGGCTGAGTATTAAGGGTTACAGTTACCCCACACGGGTCCCCACCTCAGCTGCACCTTGGTCCTTCTGTCAGAATTTTCTACTTCTGTTGTCAGTTTGCAATCCTCTGAAATTGTTCCTCTTCTACCATGGTGCTGCTGTTGTTGTTGGATGCCATTGGAATCAATTCATAGCCCATCTAGCTGGTTTTCAGAGGCCGTAAATCATATAGGCGGGAATTGCCCGTCCTTATCCCATGGAGCAACCAGTGGATTCAATCCACATACCTTTGGGATTGCAGCACAGCTTTTCAGAGCTTTCTAGTCATGTTCTTTAGAACAGACCTCTATCAGGAAGCTCTGGTAGCCTAGTGGTAAGAGCTGTACTGACAACCCAGACATAGGCGGTTCAAATTCCCCAACTGCTCCATGAAGATCGATAAGTAATCTCCTCCCATGCAATTTACTGCCTCTGATAACCCACTGGTGGGTCAGCTATGAATTGATTCCAACTCCACAGCATATAACAACATAACAACTATACAATCAGGATCGTTCCAATTTCCCTGCGTCACCATCCCACCTGCAGACCTGGAAATGTTCATGTCACATTGGACCTACCAGTTCACCAGAGGCCTTTGTTGACAAACAACCCTCCCGTCCTGTTCTTTCCTTCCCGCACAGTCATCTTTCTCCTCTGCTCTATTCACTTCATCACCACTGACTCAAGCCACTTTCACTATAACCAAATGAACAAACCGACCACCTCTGTCCTTCTTCTCCTTTTTTGCCCGAGGCATTAAAGTTCTGTAGTTGAGTCTAACAGAAATCCTTTCAGTCCTTAAACTGCTAGACAATTCCACCGCATTTAGCACTGTTGAGTATTTTGACCATCTTGAAACTCTCACTTGACAGCCTCCTGATTTTGTCCCTCCTTCCCTGGATCATGAGGCTCAGCTCTGTCCACTGACTCTTCATTCTCATTTTGTCCCTACAGGTGGTGTTTGCTAACAGTCGATCCTGTTTCACTCACATACTCTTCCCTCCTACAACATGAACTGCAATCGAAATTCTTCCCACGAACTTCAAGCTTACGTCCAAACTGAATGGACTTCTCCGGTTGCCTTAAACAGAATATGTGCTCATGATAAAAGTTCTATTTCTTTGTTTCTTATTTTCATGGTGATTTGATAACAGGTTTCAGATTACAGTCCAGTCCTGGGATGACTGGCCATGGGGTTAAATGTTCAGATGACACTAATGGCTGTACCTCCAAGTCAAGGTCATTATATTTCTCAAAGCAAATAAATATTTGTTTCCCCAGAACCTATAGCCAATCAAAGTCCAGCTCAACTCTGCTAATCAAGGTTCTAAAGTTTGGGTTTTTGATCCATTGTGGACATACTCACCTGTCCCCATTCTAAATTCCTGTTCACTAGAGCCCATTCTAAATCAGATGCCTCCCTCTTCAGAGAGGAATTAAGTATTAAGGAGTGAGCAGAGCTGGCTTTAAGTTTTACATGCTCAGTTCTTCCAGGGCACTTCACGAACAAATATGGAGCATAGGTGGTGATTCCTTCTCTGGTGCACAGTGTAGGGAGCCCATCTGCATACACGTAAACTGGGGAGCCTTGGAAAGAGATAGTAAGTTGTACTTTCAAAGGAACACTCTCCTTAAACTCATTGGATGTCACTTTTTAAAGTTACTGCCTCTAATTCACAATGTCCCCAACACAGAGATGATCCACAGCCATGCCTCTCAGAGGAGGCAGGGGAGGAGTCTAAGTTAGAAAGTTAGCATCCAAATGCCCGCTCTCACTCACTAGCTGTGCAAACTTGGTAATGTCAACTTTTTCAGAATATCAGGATCCCTACCTATAGAGTTTTATCACACACAATCTCCACGTACTTTCCTCACAGAGCTGGTTCAAGGGTTGGATAAGGTTGTTATTAGAGTTGTTATGGGTAATTTGGAGGCACAGAGCACAGTTCCATTGGGGATTAAACCGTCTCAATTCTCCTCTCAGTCCTTCTGGTATGGACAGCCTCCTTCTTCTCATCTTTTAAAATTTTATTTGCAAGTAATTTCCCTGCCACTCACTCTAATGTATCTTACAACCCTTAATACTTTCTAAATCGTCTTTATTTATACACACACACACACACACACATACACACAAACAGCAGTTACTATGAATAATTGTATTTCAATTCCAAAAGCATGAGGTTCACGTCTACCAGCTGCTCTGTGGGAAGATGATACATAACCTTCTCATGTGTTATTTGCTGCCCCTGCAGGGCCAGCTATGGGTCAGCTCTGACTCAACAGCACATAACATTTCTTACTTGCTTATTATCTCTCAGGTTCACCTACATTGTAAACTCTAGCTCTGTCTTCCAGTCCTTGTTCTGGTTAGGTGTTGTCGAGTAAGTATGACTCATGGTCACTCCATGAGCAACAGATCTAACCCTGTCCTATCCTGTGCCATCCTCATCATCTCTGACATACTTGAGCCCATTGCTGCAGTCACTGTGCCAATCCATCTCATTGAGGGTTTCCTCTTTTGTGCTGATCCTCTACCTTTTCAAGCATTATGTCCCTTCCAGGGAATAGTCTCTCTTAATGGCCTACCCAAAGTATGTGAGACAAAGGATGCACTCCAAGAAGCACTCCAACTGCACTTTCTCTAAGACATATCTGTTTATTCTTTTTGCAGTCCATGATATATTTAGTACTCTTTCCCAATACTACAATAGTAATCTCAGTGATCATTTATCAAGGAGAAAGTTAAAGATCAAGTTGATTTCTTCAACTAGAGGCTGATTCCTCAAGGTTTCAAGAGCCTAATTTCCCAGTTGACTAGCGATGGTAGAAAGAGAATTGATGCCTTTGAGCAGTGGTGCTGGAAAAGAGTATTTAATATATCATGGACTGCTAGGAGAACAAACAAGTCCATCCTGGACAGAGTGAAACCAGGCTGCTTCTTGGAGGCAGCTGACATGCTTTGGTATGTTGCAAGGAGGGATCAGTCCTTGGAGAGGGACATCATGCTTGGAAGGGTAGAAGGACAGTCAAAGAGAGGAACATCCTTGAAGAGATGGATTGACTCAGTGACTGGGGAAATGCAGTAGGTGTATCAAAGACAATATGATTGACTCAGGATAAAGCAGGGTTCAGGGCTGTTGTACATAGGTTGCTATGAGTCTCAAGGGACTCGATGGCACATAACAACTAGTTTTGCTTCTTGTCACTTTCTCCCCCAAGCACTACCCAATAGGATAAAGAGCTGAGATTCCTATGCTGGTCATATTTCCACTTGTAACTTAAGAAATCCAAGACAATCAAGTCCCTACAAAATATTTACCCTGGAAACAGTCCTCTAAAGCACCCCCATGGGCATATCTCCCCTTTTAACAATGAGGCTTCTTAGATCTGATGTAGATCTTATTCTTTTTAAAAGTGCCTATGGGTGCTTTTTTGGAGCCATGTGCTCCCAGCCAAACAGAGTTGGAACCTTTTGTCCTCGCAAATCACCCGTATGGAGCAGGGTCAGCCATCATCCTTCACAAAGTCCCTCCTCTCCTTTGATCTCGGATGCTCCCAAAACTCATGAGGAAAAAGGGACATAACATCCTTTTTAACATGCACAACAAATCTTTTTCCTGACCAGGGTTATCATGGCCATCTCTAAACATTTGATCTACACCCAAACCCTTTCTTGACAAGAGCCCATGAGTGTCCCCCTCTCAGGGTCACTAACCATCTTGTCTCTCCATCTGGACTAAAGCTCCTTGAGGTCTTCAGTTCAGGCCATTACTCTCAGCCACTTGAACAGGACTTGCCCATCACAAGTCCTGAGTAGATGGATGAAGAACTGTAGATTGGACATTTGGGGGAAGGTGAGAAAGAGAAAAAGACAAACCGGAGCGGGAGAAGCACAAAGAGGATGAGAGAAAAGACGTTAAAAAAAAAAAATCATTGAAAAACTAAGAAAGAGGAGGAGAACAGGAGTCAGATTCTGCATGATGCAGACATTCTCAGCCGCTAACCAAAATGTTGGCAGTCTGACACAATCCAGAGGCATCTGGGGAGGGAAAGGTCTGATGCTCTCTTCCCTAAAAATCAGTGATTGAAAATCCTACATAGCAAAGTTCTACTCTGACACACGTAGGATCTTCCTGAGTAGGAATTACCTCCACAAAAACTGATTTATAAAGAGAAATAAAATAAAATATGATGCATATGTGCAATGGAATATCATTCAGTCAGTAAGAAAAATTAAATCTTGCTAAGTGCTGCAATATAAATGTTAAGTGGAAGACATTAGACTGAATAGAATAAGTCTATCACGAATGGATAAATATTATATGACAAGAAAAGACAAATACAGACAGAACAAAATTTATTAGTCATCACCAGAACTGAAAGGGAAGGAGAAAGGATTGGTAAACTGTGAGGGAAATATTGCTGATTTTGAGTAGGGTGGTACAGCTGATTATGGTAATTAACGTTAATGAGTTTTACATCTAAAAAAGGTTGCATTGGCAAAAGTTGTGTGACAATATACTAACAACAACAAAAACAAACAAAAAACAGTAGCTTCTGATGTTACTTGTGTATAACCAAATAGTTAGCAAGATTTGGTTGCTTGATTTAGAGATTTAAAGTTGTGATTTCATGGGATATTCCCAAGGCTGGTGCTTCTGTTCTGTCTCTCAGCTTGTTGAGTAGTGCCTGAGGTTTTTTGGTTTTGGTTTTGTTTTGGTTTTTTATTTCAATGAACATTTACAGATATTTTGGATTTCCATTCAGTCATTGTTGCACTTTTCTCCCTGCTCACCCCACCCCCACCCCCAGTTCACTCTTCTCCTTGAAAAGCAAAAGAAAAACCTCCTTCCTTGGTATCCCCCTGCACTCCCCCAACCCCACCCTGAGTATACTCCACTCTGCAACCCTCATTCTGAACTCTTATGATAATCATAATGCCCTAAAATATATTTCTTTTAAACTGTTCTCTCCCTCAATGGCTTCAATGCAGTATACATAATTTATCCAGTTTTTCTCAGTCTTACCTCAACCCCGATGTCAGTCCTGTTTTATAACAGTGGCACCATGCAGTATTTGTCCTTTTGTGACTGAGATATTTCACTCAGCATAATGTCCTCCACAGGGTCACCCATTTTGAATAATATTGCATGAGTTCCTTGTTTTTCAATGCAGTGTAGTATTCCATTGTGTGAATATACCACAGCTTCTCTATCCATTCATTTGTTGATGCGCACTTAGGTTGTTTCCAACTCCTTGCTATTGTGAACAAAGCTGCAGTAAACATGGGTGTGCATATGTCTGCTTGGATAACGGTTTTGGTCTCTTTAGGGTATATTCCCAGTAGTGGAATTTCTAGTTCAAATGGTATCTCTATTTGCAACTTTTTGAGAAAGCGCCACACCACTTTGACAGTGGTTGCACCATTTTACACTCCCACCAACAGTGAATAAGGTCTTAAAAGCATCCAAGCACACTGCAGTCTCAGGGGTATGCGGTTTGAATCCACCAGATGCTCTGCTGGAGAAGGAGGGGCAATCTCTTCCTGTACTAGTCAGATCCAATTTGATGGTACACAGACAAAAAAAAAGATAAAATAAAATTTAAAAAAGAAAGAACCAAGCAGATATCCTATAAACAACAGCCAGTCTTTATTAGCTTAGAGCAATAAAGGAAGAAAGAGAATAAGGAATTAATGGAGGATATGGAACGAGTTAATCACTTCAATGAACAACTGCTTTCCTTTCTATGAGACCAGAAAAACTGGATGGTGCCAGCTACGATAACTGAACGTTTTAATCAGATTTTACATCTACGTCTCACTTAACTATTGTATTATCCAACATTTCGCATTTATAACAGCAATTAAAACTCTACTATGCAAATATTTTGTTCATTATTAATTTGTGTCTGTTGTGTCATGTACTGTTGAGTCTCCAGCAGGTTTTCAGAGGCAGTTGATTGCATGGGAGGATATTGCCCATCCTCCTTCCACAACTTATGTCTAGCAGTGCCCAGTGCTAACGTGAGAGGTAAGAGTAATATTAGCTGTGACTGTTGTTGTTAGGTGTTGTTGAGTTGGTTGCGACTCATAATGACTATATGGACAATAGGTCACAACCCTACACAATCCTGCACCATCATCACAATCTCATCTGTGCTCCAGCCTGTTGTTGCAGTCACTGTACCCACCCATCTTCTTGAGAGTTTTCCTCTACTTGTCAGCCTTCGGTTTTTCCAGCATGATCGTCCTTCTCCAGAGATAGGACTTTCATGATAAAATATCCAAGATATGAGAGCCAAAGTCTCACTGTCTTTGCCTCTAAGGAGAACTCTGGATGTACATCTTCTCAGACAAATTCTTTCGGCAGTTCATGATGTATTCAATACTCTTCGCTAACACCATGATTCAAGGCATCAAGTCTCCTTCATTGTCCTTCATCATTCGTATTCACTGTCCAAATTTCAGATGCCTATGAAGCAACTGAAAATACTATGACTTGGGTCAAGTACATCTTAGTCCTTAAAGCACTCTTGTTTTTTAGCAATTTAAAGATGAAAGGTTCGCTCAATGCAACACACCTTAACTGTCACTTCCATGATAATTGATTGTAGAGACAATCAGTAGATTGCCTTCAATCTTTTCTTCATTTACATAATGACTATGTTGGTTAAAGTTATGCATTAGCTTGGCTTCACCATGATTCTCAGTGATTTGGCAATTATACAACTCTGTTTTTGTATAACATCAATTTTTCACATAACAACTTAATCTTTGTAATCTAATCACTTCAACAAGAGAGTAATAGGTGTATATGAGATTCCTAATCAAAGGGGAAATGCAGAGCAGAATTTCAAATTATCAAGGACTTGCTTGAGCCATAAGATTGGATAAGCTCATGAACTTATTGCTCTGAGGTAATCTTTTCACAATAAACCAAAAATATCCCCTAAAATCTTCTTTAAATAAAGGACTAATTTAGCTTAAATAAGGGTTGGGAGTGGGGGCAGGAAGCTTGGTGGCCTAGTGGTAAGGAGCTGCATGGCATCTTAAAGGCATACACTTCAAATCTACCAGCTGCTCCATGGAAGAAAGATGAAGACTCACCTCCCGTGTGATTAGCTGCCTCTGAAAACCCACTGGCAGGTCAGCCGTGGGGTCAGTTCTAACTCTGCAGTATACAACAACAGTGAGGTGGGGGAGTTTATTTTGAGAAACATGCTCTTTTATGAATTCTCTGTATAGGATCAAACTGACAACAGTAACTTGAAAGAAACTTTAAAGGCTTGTGAATTTATGTTAACGGGAAGGGAACAACTTGGAAAAAAAAGTCTGAAAATAGTTTCACAACAACAAGAATGTAATCAATGTCATTAACTGGTACACGTAGAAACTTACTGGCATGTGTTTTGCTGCATATGTTCTCAACAAGAGCAAAATAAATTTCAGAAACAAAGATAAAAGAGATAATTTACTAATTGCAAAATATGTTTGTTGCATGAAGAGGAAGTGAGGGTATATGACGTACCCACTGAAAGATTACTGTTGTGGCCTCTCCCCTCTCTGCTGTTGCTCTAAAATGTAAACCATAAGGGGTCCCATTCGACGCTGAATGACTCAGCACCTCAAAACTGGAGAAAACTCATCTTCTCAGCTCTAGTAACAATCTTCAGAGTTGTATCACCCAAACTCTTGAGAAAATCTAACCTGTGGTTCCCCCGGCTAGGTGCTAGCCAAGCGTCCTGGGAGACTTGTATCGGTCAGTGATGAAGAAAGTACGGAACTCCTTGCCTTATGTCCTTGCTGCATCTTAGTCAAGAAGAGCTCCTACTGTCAGACTCTTGAGAAGCTGGCAACCTGAAGTCATAGCAAGAAGCCTTGTGCCTCATCCCTGGTGGGGTGCGCACAGACTTCTCCACTTGAAGCCACTCAATATAAGAGAAAGGCAGAGTCTGGGTGACTGTAGAATAGGGCTCCAAGAGCCCACCCCACTACCATCTCCATGGGCCCAATCAGAATTCAAGTTCAGATTTTTGCTTCAACAGCCCAGAAGTTTCTGGGAGTTCCACACACACGGCTCCTTTTAACACAGATATTCCCCTTGTTTCTCATGTTTGAAAGGGCCTATCATAAACACAGACTCCCTCATCAGCAAGTTTAAATGTACAAACAGTTACTCTTATTCAGAAAAGCAGCGGTGAGCAGTTTTATGTAAAAGTTACATCTCCATTTAAGAAAGAATATATAATTCCACATTCCCACTGTCCCTCGAACTTTATTCCCGTTTATGTAGATCTTAATACAGTTATATAGTCTTGGGGCTAATGTCCCCTCTGGATGGTAATGAGGTCCTCTCGAACCCTTTAGCTGCTATAAAGTATGCAGAAGTTAAATGCACAGATGGAAAAAAATTTGTCTCAATTTTATATTTCTGCAAAATGGTAATTTTGTACTTAAAATGTACAAGATGGATGTTCAGAAATATAGGCTGATAGCCTAAATTATATTTGGTCATAATTTATGTAGTACAGTCCCAAAGAGATACAAAAAGGCAGAGCATAATTTATCTGCTGGAATCAGTGATAGCTTTGCTAAAACTCCCATTTATTCCATCCCCCATAGTTTTAAGCAACCTCCGTCCTCAGGGCTCACTCTATTTAAGTTTCCCATACTGCTGTTTGATCACATATTGTAGTCTATAATTTGCCTATCATCTGAGGCAAATTTAGGTCCCAGAAGTTATGATCTCTACACAGCAACCACTTTATTTGGTAAATGCAAAATATTTATAGCAATATAAAAACCAGATGAAAATAAAATTCCTATAATCATTGGAACATACACACTTTATCATTGGGGCTCATAAAGACCATTAGAAGAGGACGAGTTTGTTGCCTAATACAATTACCTCTGGACATGCATTGCTGATGCTTGGAAACCAGAGAAACTTTTCCCAGCATCCTTTCTACCCTGGTGGTAGGAAACATGTGGGCACGGACTGTTGATGGAGTTGCCCAGTGTAAGTTAGATGAACCGCAGTGGTTAAGTGAGCCATTGCTGCATCCCAGATGCTGAAAGGAATTTCCAAATAGAAACAAAACTTTTGTTCAAAGGGCAAGCTACCTCTCAGGGATGTCACCTCTCAGGGATGGTGACCAGACTAATAAGGAACAGTGACTAGGATCCCACCTTTGGAGCAAAGCTAACCAATTTCTGCATTAACCAAATGGCTTGACTCCTTTGACGCTGCCTTCAATGCAAGTCTTCTCACACCTTCAGCTCTTTCTCTTTATGCTTCCTACATACTCCCTTGGACGCACTGTGGCTAGAATCAAGATCCAAGACATAGCTCCCCTGAAAGGCAACTAGCTCCTCAAAGAAAAGTGGGGAGAATCAGAGGAGGAAAGAGAAGCAAAGACCTCGAACTGGAATCATTCCATGCAACCCAGAGAGGGTGGTAATATGATTAATAGCAAAGCAATTATCGAGTGTCTGCTTCATGTAAACACTGAACATATATCCTCTCAATTTCTCAAAGCAGCCCTGCAAGGTAGAGCTCATCATTCCTATGTTATCAGTATGCAAGTGAGGAAAAGGAGGTCAGCGAGGTCACTCAACCAAGTAGGTGGCAGAGGTGAGACTCACATTCAGGACCATGATCCTGTGAAGCAGCTACCTGCCGTGTGGTATTTTTCCACAAAGCAACACGGAATGCGACGCTTTCCAAGGCAGTGATGCAGGGATATTGCTTCTCTCCTCAGACCCCTTCCATCCAGCCCTCAAGGTTGCCTTCAGCTGAGTGAAGATGAAATAGAGCCCCAGATGCATCTCTCCGATAAAAACTTCACTGAAGCCTCATATATTTTGCAGATACTAAAGATCTCATGGCTCTTTGAAGACGAGTGTTAGTATTAATCATTGTGGCTGCTCAGATTATTCCCTCATTTTTAACATCACCCTAGCCCTCCCACCAAAGAGCCACCATTCCTGTAGCCAAGGAAGCCAGACCCTAAGCAATAGCCTGGATCCTCCAGGCACTTGCTTTCTTCTTCTTTACATGATATCTCCAGCACCTGCTCTCCAATTTTTAGGGAATCTTCCCATTTCAAAGTGTGCTTTCCCTCATAAACGTGCAGAGGTAAAGTCACCTATGCACATATTCAAACCGATTTCTGTTCCAATCCAAATATTGTTCCATAAGGTCTATTTTGCACACTTTCCCCCCATATTTTATATTTTAGTCAGACAGACAGACTCAAAATATAAGAGACCAAAGTAAAAAAAGATATCAGGAGGGCAGAATAGTTCCTGGATATACAAACAAACAATCAAGGGCTCAGTCACTAAATGAAAAGTCAGAGATTTGCAACAAGAGGTACCTCTCCAAAGAACTAAAGAGCAATGATGTCAGTTTAAAGACTAAGGCGCACCTGATCCAAACCTGGTATTTTTAATTACTTGGTATTGCATCTGAAAGTTGGACAATGATGAAGGATTGACTGAAGAAGAATTGATGACTTAGATTTGTGGTATTGGTGAAGAGTATTGAATATCCCATGGGCTGCCAAGAAAACAAATAGGTCGGTTCTGGAGAAAGTGAAACCACAGTGCTCCTTGGAGGTAGGGATGGTGAAACTCCTTCTCACAGAGTGTGGACATGTTGTAAAGAAGGGCCAGTCTTTAGAAAAGGACATCATGCTTGGAAAGGTGGAGGGGTGAGTGTAAGATGGAAGACCCTCCATGAGGCAGATTGACACAGTGACTATAACAATGAGTTTAAGTGTATCAGAAATGGTAATAATGGCACAGGACAGAGCCAGGTTCAGAGCAGTGCTTCATAAGGTTGGTATAAGTCATCATCATCTCAACAGCATGAAACAATAAGAGGTGCCTCGGAAGGAAGACCTGGTAATCTGCTTCTGAAAACCCCACATAATCCTGGGGAGCGCAGTTTTACTTGGACACACATGAGATCTCCAAGAACCAGAACTGAATCTGTGGCAAGAGGTCTGCTTTTAGAAGGAAGACAGAGAAAATAGCTTGCTTCCCATCAGTTGTTCATTGGGTTCCCATGAGACATAGTTGACTGGAAGATACCTAACAACAACAACAATTTATCTTCTGGTCCTGTAATTGTCTCAAGATCAAGCACACGATCAGAATGGCAAGAACTGCTCACTTTACAGCGGGGGAAAATAAAGATGTGATCAGGAATGTAATATACTGTCGTCTACCATAGAGAGCGGACCCTCTGGCAGGTTTTCAGAGGCAGTTAATTGCACGGGAGGAGATTGCTCATCCTTTTTCCATGGAGCAGCGGGTGGATTTGAACTGTGAGCCTGAGGGATTGCAACTTCTTGCCTCTAGGCCAACAGAGGTCCCAAGAAAAGAGAATATTCATATCTCCCACTGTAAAATATCAACAATGCAAGTGTTTGGAAACACAAGAATTGTTGTGATCAGATGAGGTCTTAAGAATTACTGCCCTGTAGGACCATTCATAAGTAACACCAACCACTCCGGATGAGAAAGACTTTAAGGTAAGCCTAAGGAGAGTGTGGGTTTTGTGGTCTGTTGATCAATTCTTCTCCCCAGGCAGGGAGAAGGGACACAAGAACCTCCCTGTTGGATCTTATTCGTGCTGTGTTTTTTTTTAACCTTCAGGCTCACTTGTACTGTGAGTGGTCCCACAGTACAGCTACAACTTGGTAAAGGCAAAACACTTTCCCAAGAATCACGAACAGGCCAATATATAGATGTTCTTATAGTGCATTGGACTACTAATTAAAAGGTCTAGAGTTCAAATTCACCAGCTACTCCACAGAAGGATGGCTAGTCTCGGCCCATCAAGACATAAAACCCCCATGAAGGGTCACCTGGACTTAGAATCAATGTGATAGCAGTGAGTTTGGTTTGCTGTAGAGGTTATTTCGGAGGAGAGAATTATCAGTGACTTGAGAAGTGAGAGACAATAATCAGCTTGGAGGCTGCTGGATGAAATGCTATTTGCAAGAAGAGAGCAATTCCTAGCTCCTACCACCACCAGCTGCTATTGGACCAACTTTGACTCTTGGCAATCTCCAGGTGTATCCGAGGAGAAACGTGCTCTGCGGGGTTCACAGGGGCTAATATTTCAGAAATGGATCACCAGGTCTTTCTTCCAGTAGCTGAGTTCATTAACCCTTAAACCAACTTAACTTGGGGCCTACGTCTAACTCCTAAGACCTTAGTAAAATGTGTGCTCAGTTAACCCACGGTGACTGCAGACATGGGCTCTTGTGTGTCAGAAAGTGTGAGGATGGCACAGGATAGAATAGGGTTCAGATCTTTTGTTCATAGAGTCATTCTTAACTCAACGGCATCTAACGACATCAGTAAATGAAGGGGAGGAGAGCTCAAGGAGAAGGCATAGGTGCAAAGGTTCAGAAGAGAGTGGAGAGGACCACAAGAAATACTCCTCCAAGGGGTGAAAAAAAAATTCTGGTTGTGTCTCACCTTTCCACGAGCCCCTCACATATAGGTGCGGCTTCCCATCACCTGCAGTCAGAAGCTCTGGGTGCGCAATATTATAGAGTGCCAGAGTGTGAAAGGCATCACATAAAATCAAATTCCCTTCCACTTTAACTTGAGTGGTGCACCGGTTCAGCTTTAAAACCTAATTTCTTAAAAGTTTCAGAAGGGGAAAAAAAATGTCCCTTTGCAATTGGAATCGAGTCCACATAAATTAACAGGCCGGCTGTACGTATCCATCTTTCAGAACTTCCCATGACTGTTCATTTTAATCAAGCAGCACACATTCTTTGACTTTTCATCCTTCACTGCCCAGAATGATGCACGGTGGCTACCAATAACACACAAATGTTAATTTTGTTCAAGTTCAAACATCGTCCAAAAAAGGCCTATTTTTAAAGACTGCTTCGCAAACACCCGCTGAAAATGAGGATGAACTGAATCAAACACTGCCAAGAAACTCAAAGGGGGAAAGCTCTGGTCTTACAGAAACTCACAAGTTTTTGACTCAAGATCCTCAATTCCTCTAAGGTCAAGAGTAGAATCACCTATTTCTAGAACCAGATGTGTTCTCAGACACCTCTGCTTAAGGACCTTTGTCCTGCTATGGAAAGGCCTACGGTGTTGTCAAGTACCATAGAGCAGATCTTAGCTCATAGTAACCCTGTCTGTGAACAAGAACCTTTGCCCGATCCTGTGCTCAAGATCTTCTTCACCATGCTGAAGCCCATACTCAAGTCCAAATTTGTCTTAGTGAAGGAGTCTTTCATAACATGTGAAACTATGTGCTTCAAGTCATTCTGTCATTTAACAGGTTTCAGGAATAACAGGACACACATCACACACACACACACACACACACACACACACACACACACACACTTAACTGTTGTTATTGCTATGTTCTTTCAAGTAGAAACCAAGTGGGGTTAAGTAGCTGACCTCCCTAGTGGGTTTCAGAGGCTGTAAATCACACCAGAGGAGGTTGCTCATCTTTCTCCCATGAAGCGGCTGGTCTGTCTTTTGGTTGCCAGCTCAGCTCCTTATGCATTTAGACCACAGGGCTCCTTCCCCGGCTTGGTTTAGAACCCTGTCCTTCCCCTTCGTTAGCCATCTCTACCCTGTCTCCTCCAGTGCAAGGAGCTCTCTGGTAGCGTAGTGGCGAGAAGCTGCAAGGCAGCTCCAAAGGCACAGGGTTCAAATCCTCTAGCTGCTTCTTGGAAAAAAAAATGTACAATCTCTTCCCATGCAGTTTACTGCCGCTGAAAACCCACTGGAGCATTAGCTATGAGTCAGTTCTTAATCAACGGTATACAACAGCGACCCTTTCTCCACCAGCACAGGAAGTCACCGTTGCCCAAGAAAGGGCGTGACGGGGACAACTGATCAGAGGTCCTGCAATAGGACTATGTCCTTGAATGGAAAGCAACTAGGCAAGTTTTTCTCTGAAGTTTTCAAAATGATGACATTGTGAAGATGGTTCTGACCAAGCAAGATCCAGGTTCATACTTAGCCTCATTAAAGGAGCGCTGGTGGTGTAACTCACAGGGAGGGCCATTACTAACAAGAAGACCAAGTCTCTGGAGGTTCAAATCCCCCAGTGGATCCTCAGTTGAAAGATGGCATCTCAGAGACCCAAAGGACAGTCAGCTACGAGTCAGTTGCAAACCCACAACAATGAGTTTGAGTTCTGAACTTTGAACTGAGCACCTACTGTTTGCCAAGGATCCCGAGAACGGATGCTTATGTATGTGGCATATTATTTCACACACCCACATACAAACACACGGGCATACATTATGGTTAAAGAGGTTTCCTGTTAAGGTAGACCAGAGTAAATTTTGCAGTCAGGTAGGAGCCTTTAGAATAAAGAAGACAAAAAGCAAACTGCTGTAAATGCAGTCTCACACCTTAACCTTTCTATTCACTTTCCACCAGATTGTTTTATTTTCTTCACGTTTCTTTCTAGGTGAAATTATCTGAAATTTATAATCTATGTATTTGCAAATATGCTTATCTCCTTGTATTTACCCAAATGTTTCTCACCCTTTAATAAGAGAAGCTCTAGGAGAATAAAGTTCCCATCTGTGTTAATCACCATTGCTTGCCTACAGTCTCCATGGAGCCACAGGCCATAAACAAAAGAGTGTTAGGATTCTGGTCAATTTTCCCCAAGTACAATTATGTCATGTGAAACCACCATGCAGAAAGGTCAGGGGTTTGAGGATCTCCTAAACTTGGAGAACCATCCCATACCAACACTGCCCAGAAGAATAAACCTGAGTGAACACTAAGGTCCCAGATATGTCCACTGCCTTGCATCTAAGACAGTAGCATCACACAAATAAGCTTTCAACAGTAACAACGACCAGTTTCCATGGCCTGTCACTGTAAACGATGAATAGCATTGAGCCATCTTCTGAAAGAGCAAGAGATGCTTCCACTGCAACATCAAAATAAAAAAAAAATTTAAAACATGACTGCAGCTATTCCCTGAGCGATCACGCCGATCTTGGAATGCAGGACATATTTCATTTGCCTTGTAATAATTGTGTTCTGTCTTTTAACCCTGAAAGTGTTAAGTATCGTCATTTCCTCTAGGGATGAAAAGATCTGGGGTTAACAACTTTCTCTTTTAAAAATTCATAAAGGTGCAAACAAACAACATTGCATCCAATGGCTACACATTGGACGAAGCCAAGAGAGAAACGGGGAGGGGAGGAGGGAGACAAACTAACAACAACAATATTACCCCCCACAGGATCCCTGGCAATTAACTCCAGCTATGTCAGCAGTTTTTTGAAAAATTTCCTAAACATGGAGAAGGCTCGTCCTCACCATACGAAAGACAAAGCTACTGCAGTGACTCTCCCATGCATTACAATGTGTGTGTCTTACTTCTTAACCAAGCCGCTAATCACGCAAATTATTGCAACTAATTACATCTGAAGGTCTAATTAATTCTTTCAGTACCACATCATTTAGTACGCATTCACAACACAGCACCTGTTTTGAAAATCCTTGCAGTTAATTTGTTTATAAACAAACACTATTTGCATAAAATGTTTAATGAATGGTTTAACAGTTAGTACAATACTCCAGTTTTGTCTTCGTAGATTTGAGGTCATCAAAGGCCACGATAAATGAATTTTAAACTCTACAAATTAATTTAAATAGAATGTGTGAATTTCTCATTAATAAAGAAAACATCTCCAACATGTTAATTAATATCGCTGTAACAGGCTAATTACTCCCCACACAACAAGTACATCTTGCAAACAAACCTTAAAGATTTGGGGGGCAAAGGAGTGGGGACTATCTTAAAGCTAGAAAAAAAAATAGTGCAGTTCAGAAAAACACACGAAAGCCCAAATCATACTGGGAATTCATTGGTTAGGGAAGGCAAATCAGAGAAAAGAAGTCATCTCTTCACAATACATTTTCTTCATGAAGAACTGGATGATAGAAAAATGTTTCTATCATAGTTGTAGTTACTATATGAAGATGGTTACAGGCTGCCCGCCTTCTGTTAGAGCACGTGCAATTAATGAAAATCTTAGTTCTCGTGAAAATAAAGAGCTCTCTTTTGAATTTAGGGCATCTTAGCTGGAGTGGTGTCCCAATGGTAAATATGGACTTCATTAAAGAAATCTGCATCTTAGCCCCAGAATCAGAGGCTGCCCGCAATAATTCGTCCTTTGGCAAGCCATAGAAAGATGCTTCATGTAGAAACTAAAGAGGAACAGCATTATGAGAGGCCGCAAGTACAGCCTTTGCAAAAGCCGTTGCTGAAATATGTTCCCGGCCCTAAAGTTTGTTTCTGATTTGCAAGCATTTTCACATTTGATAAGCACCTGTTATAAATTTACATCCACTCAGGAAGTATTCTTAGGATAGGAAGCTGCGAATTGTAAAGTATATTTATATTTCTACCCTCATGTGGTGTTGCCCCTTAATGCACAGGCTGATGAAATCACTAGCTGCTAGGGCCCAGAGGGCTGGTGCTACCTGGATCTCACTGCATCCGCTCACACGCTTCCTCCTGGAAAGGGTTTTAGCAGCTCTGATCAACAAGCACTTGGTTTTGCTTTGAGTCCATTAACTTGGAGGGGTGTGTGTGTGTGTGTGTGTGTGTGTGTGTGTGTGGGCGCACGCGCTCACGCGCGCTCACAGAGTGTGGGAGTAGAAAGACAGAAGACAGTAGAGAGACAGAGAGAAGCAACACTATTGAGACTTTTACAACATTGCCCCGGGGCCTGCCAATATATTTTTGAGAAAACAAAGGAAAAATAAGTGAGACTTTGATCCTTTTAACACCAGGGCAAAACATGCACCGGGCCAATCTCTGTTTACGCCTGGATGTTCAGAATGCTATGCCTGCCTACAAAGGGACTGGCTGGTGACTTTGACCTGTGGCTCCAGCAGGTCTCTGGCTACCTGATAGGTTGGTAAGAATGAAGCTATGTTATGAAGTGCACAGCCAAGCTGCCCCAGGGAGGCCAATGGGGTGTGACAACCTCTGGCTTTGTTCTTTTGCCAGAAGGTCACCAGCATCTTCCATCCCTGGAGCCCTGAAACAGACTAGGGTTCACTCCCTTTTGGCACCTCCAAGGAGGTCCGTTTTTTCCTACAAAGAGCATACATCCATGGGTGAAGGAGTGGGATGAAAGATTTCAGAAACGACAAGCACTCCCCACTCTTTCAAAACTCTGTCTGTCTGTTCTTTCCAAGTTTCCCCATCAGCAACTCTGTGGGTAAAAAAGCCCAGCAGTTGTGAGAGAAACATTCCATGAGTACAAGCCGTGATGAGGAGTGACATGGCATTCCTCTATATCCATCAGGCTGCAGATGCGAATTGTGTTACCTCTAAGATGTAAAATTAAAAAGTAAAGATTCTTAGCACAGCTCTGGGGACGATTGGCTCATTTCCACGTGGGCTTCACTTTGTGAGAAATATATTTCAGAAAGTCATGTTAGGACAACTCTGAGTTCTGAGTCTATAATCAAACAGGAGAGTAAAGACAAGGAGTGTAGAGTGTGGACTTGAGGGCAGTCCCTGAGACATGGAGTTTACATGAGAAAAGGCTGCAGACACAGAGAAAGCAGAAAAGGGCGACTGTCTCCTTGATATAAAAGTCAGACGGCCTCACAGCATGGATGGAAGGGAGGTCCAGGGAGGTCCTTTCCTAACCTAACTTGGTCCTTAACTTCCTTCCAAGTCCCCTGTCCTGCACCACCTAGAGTGTCTCAATGGCATCCCTCCCTCACCAAATCCCTCCCACAAATGGAGCAGAGCTTTCTCTCTCCCCATTAAAAATCACCAGCATTTCACAAATAAAGGCGATCGCCATGTGAAAAATTATCTTTTAAAATGGAGTTTAATTTGCATATAAGGAACGAGAGATTTATGACGCCCAACATCGCCCAGTACTGCATCTGCCTAGTATCAGTCGTAATTTAGATTGTTTGTGACTGATCTTAAATTCTAAAGCTTGGAGAAGATGAAGTATGCTGTTGCTGTATTATTGTCAGGAGTCTAAGACTTACCAGAGATTTATTAGTAATCTTATCACAAACATGTCTCAAGTTTTTGCTTTTAATATGTGCCAAGCTCCTCTGAGGAATTTTCCTCACTGCAATTATATTCCTCAATGCATGCATTCCGAAGCGGAGTTGATTTCCTTCCCAAAATAAAGCGACCTATCATTACACCACAGCAGCTCTGGTACATTTTTCCTCTGCTACTTAATAATCAATGTATTCATCATTAAAATCTGAGCCCCGAAGCAATGGTTTTTAGCATATTCTAATGACTAGCGACTTGCAAATTACAATGACCTTTCATGTACATTCTGTAAGCACCTTGTTCTAATGTGTACTGTATTTATAGTTTGCCAATACAAACTAGCCAAAGATTGGATAATTACTGTAATCTATTAGCTCGATTGCTTTCCCTGCTCATTTGTAGCATGTGCCACGCAGGCCATTTTCAAAAGCTGGCCTATCTTTCATCTCCCGCAAGCTCAGAAGTAAGGGATACTTCATCTTCACAATGCACATACTTACTAATGTCTGAAGAGCAGCCCATCTCAGCTCAAGGAGGTTTCAAAAATAAAGAATCTTCCTTCCTATTAGTGTCATCATGCTATTTGTGACTGACAAAAAACACCGCTCTGGCAGTGTAAACTTTCGTTGAAGAATGTCACGGCCAGTCCCATTCTCTGCCCATTACTCTGACCTCCAAATAGCATTTAATAAGATCGGCTTGTTCCTGTGCTTTGAAAGAAAAAAAGATAAAGGCATTTCTCTTAAACAAGAAACTATTTTTCCCCCGTCATAAGTAGATGTTTCCAAGTAAAACACGAAACTTTTTTTTTTCCCAAGCACACTAGTTTTTAGTCGGAACTTGCAGGAGGGCCTGGTAGTGATATCAGCTCAGGTCGCCTTCTGACCCTGGGCGATGGTCTATTTCAAGCAGTTATGGATAGATAACATTACAGGCACTGGTAATTAAAACAACACTAATTTTGTCTCTGTGGCCACGCTTTGTTGTTAGAAGCCATCTATCACGGCCTTCACGCATCACACAATGAGAAGACATTTGTCTGCGTTCATTGTGCTTGGTCAACGGTTTTGTACATCTCCCCGTGTACCTGGATGCCCAGGCACTTTTAAAGACATAGTGCTTTCATTTTGATGCTCCGGCTCTGATTAATAAAACATTTTGCATGCTTAGTCAAAACACGCTGCACTCTTCTCACCACATAGATTCACGGGGGACAAACAATGTTCATTTTCTTTTCCTTTTAGAAAGGAAATCACCACCACCACCATAACAAAAAGAAATTCTCTTTTGAACTGGAAGTGGGCGGGTGGGGGGGGAGGGGAATATCAACTATGGGAATAGTTGCCTTTGCTGTAAAACAGAGAGTAAGGTTAATGAAAGATGGGCTATTAAAACACACATACACCCCGTATATGTCCTGAAAGACCACACTAATTTTTAACAAGATGAAATGTTGATGCTTTTCTGTCCATTTATTTGGATGCTAAATTTTATTTCACCTTTTTAGGACAAGATTTGGAGTGAGAGTAAGAGTGATAGCAGGTCAATACTTTATTTTTAAAAAGAGACATACATTTTGATAATAATAAAAAATAGAGAGTCCCTTCTATGAAATTAGGGGTAGTTGGAAGGCACTCTGAAGAGTTGGATTCTGTTGAAACCGGTGGAAATGAAACTGTAATGGTGCATTTCAAGGCATCTTTAACAAGTGACACAAACAAGAGGAGAAGCAGACAAGACCATTTAGCTTCAAACTCCACCGAAGAAGCCGAACTGTACACTTCCATCAGTGAGCCCCGTCTGCTGTTCCAGGCTCTCCATTTCTCAGCGGGGAAAACCAACCCTTTGAGACTCCCTGGGCTCCCCCAACTGCATTTTTAATCAAGTGTTTAAAAGGTGGGAGCTGTTCGAATTCTTTTCTCTATTCACACATGATCACAGCTCCTGTGCCCTCCTCCCCCCCTTAGCTGCAGTACATGGAGTCTCAAATAGTAGCTAGAACTCTCACCGCCACCAGCGCCTAATTGCTCTCCCTGAGAGGGACCCTAAATGATGTAGGTATGGATGACACAGATGTAGCTTCAACTTTATGCAAGCAGAAATCTTACATCAAAGCTATTTGCCAAGTGACATAACTAGCTATTTTAAAAAGGTACATTTTCATTATATTCCTCAGCATTTGCATTCTTCAGAAACCAGGTGTGATGTGGTTGTGTTTTGTTGTGTTTTTTTTTTAATGGGGGGCCACAGAAATGTTGAGGTAATTGCCTGCTAATGACACCTGCAAGGGAGAAGCACCTAAATATTTTTTCAAGGCCAGTTAATAAATCCGAGTGTGCCCACCACTAAAAGTCACCAGATAATTTAAATAAGTTAATATTAGCACGTCTCGACTGTCGACTGTCGCCGCTGCCAGCAGCCCTGCTGCTGTCACCAAGCAAAAAGGCCAGGACAATGTGAGTTTATCTGGTCCCACCTTCATTACTTCTCCTGATTCTACAGAAACAAATGGCAAAGAAAAACTTACTGACTTTTGGCAAACTGCAAAGGTTAACTCTATTCATCATGAAGGAACCGATGCTAAGTGCTTTCTGTCTGTCCATATATTTTCCAGATTTAGAAGGTACCTGGCTGTGTGTTCAGGGTATAGCGGACACGGATGTCCATTGTTGGCGTATGCAGAACATCTCTTGCTGTTTCCTCTGGGCTTTGCTGCTAATAGTGAAATTCTTTTTGGGTCTACAGAGTTTTGAAAAGAGGGACACTGTTCTCAGATAGAAAATCCAAAGCCTTTCCTCCTTTAGGACCATGATTGCTGTGGTCTCTTAAGGAAAGTGACGAGGTTAGAAAGTGTTGTTAACCCTTTGAGGGAAAGTCACTCAGGAGCTGCAATGGTAAGACGATCATTTCCATCACCCATGCTGTAATAAAACATGTCTTTCTTGATACCAATAAACCCAACCCTAGAGTAGGTTCCTAAAGACTATTAAAGCAAATGAAAGGGAGGAGACAGGAACAAGATAACTGATATTGCATAGAGGTCCCCCGGTCCTCCTTACAGCAGCTGCCTTGAAACTTAGAGCCCTGGTTGTAACCTACTAGCATGACCTGATGAGAGAAGAAGCAGGATACTGAGAGGTGACACCTGCATCAGATCCCACCATTCACCTCAAAGAGCAATAAATCTTTTCACTCTCTGTAACTCATTTGCATGAATTTACTCTTTTTTTTTTTGCCTTAAGAGGTTGTTGTAATGTGTGTTAAAACACACAGTGCAATTTTATCTCCATAATATCACAAAAGAAATATTATGTTAGTATAAAGGGGGGGGGGGGAGAAGAATGCTGTGAGATTTGCCACCGGCCTCGGGCAGACAGCACAGCGCTGCTCAAAAGCACCACCCAAAGGCAGGAGGGGGAACAGGCGCTCAGGGAGCGCTCTTTTTTGTTAATTTCAGCAATCTGAATGTAAAAAATGACAGCGCCACGCAAGTTGACGGAGGCTTTTGATTGAAGTGACTGATTGCCTGAGCTGCACCTGCGGAAAATTGATGACAATGCTGTCTAAACCATTCATTAGGATTTGGAACTTCACGCAGATGAATGCTGGATTCATAAATTTGCTAGACATGTGTTGTAGATAATATGACAAAGCACTGTTTTCAAATGAACATTTCTTTGACCTAATTTTATCGAAATCATGCAAAAGAATGAAAGAACATTTGTGCCTGAACTCCTCTCAAACAGCTGTGACTGAGGTCAACCTTATCCTCTCTCTACTCTCTCTCTCTCTCTGTATTCTTTCAAATTAATTCCCCTGAAATGCATTCTTTAGACTATATCTGCTGATTTGCTAGAGTGACAAAGCATTTATTTTTCCCTTATTACAAACAATGCCACTCTCAGCTAAGGGAAGGGAAAAAAACACACTTAGGGTTCCAAGCCCCCAATTTGCTAAATTGGAAGAACAGAGGGGGAAAGACATTTTGATACCACCACCAATGTCATCTCCACAGACATCTCATTGTTGGACACTGGGCAGCTGGCAGGCTTTGAAAGGCAAGGCTAGCTCTTGGAAATATCAACTCTTCTGATCAAAAAAGGTAAACTCCAAAAAGGAAAAATAAAATGCCATCTCTACACATTTTGTGTAAGACTCCTGACTGGCTCTTGATTTTACTGTATCAAAACACTATTAATATTGAATGATGCTGCTTCTGTGTGTCCAGAAAGGACATGAGAAGGGCGAAGGCCCGGGTTTTGTGTCTGGCTTTGCTTAGTTGCAGGAGGGAAGGAAAGATTGTATTCATCTCTGGGTGCAGCATCCCACAGGAGGATTGAATTGTAAAGAAAGAGTTACATTTTGGGGAAAGAATACCTGGTGTTTCAGAATCCGAAATACTTGCTCTAGAAATAGATCACATACTTTTCCAGCAAGGCCCCTCTGCCGAGTGGTTGGAATCCCCCCAAAAAAACAAAATGAATATTTATTAACGTGAGAAGAACCTGGCGCAGGTTGGCCCCACGCATCCCAAGCTGCTCGAACGCTTCCAAATCTCTTCCCTGGCATTTAAAAGAAATCTATTTTTATAAATCCTCATGAATTTAGGTTTTACTACCAGGAAGGTAATTTCTGATTAGGCATCTTGGTTTTCTTTCTCCTTTTTTTATCTGCCCCCCAAAGAATCCCTGCAAATAGCCGAGGTGCTTATGTTAACCTACACCTGGATGGAGAGAAACTGCAGGTGTAAACGACAAGGCTAATAGAGCTGCGTTTTGCCAGGCGTTTTCTTATGGCTCCGGCAGCTACTTTGAACTGGGAAACATTATCCAGACAAATCCAAACAAGGTTCTTTCAGGATGCTATGCCCAAGCTGCCGCAGATACAAAATTACTAAGTAGATATGTGAAAACCCCTAAACGGGTCTTCTTCTAATTGCCTCGTTTCCTCTTCTAATGGGGAAAAAATGTGTAAAACAAATAGCTGAGCATTTGGGGCTCAGAGAAGCAAAAGCAGAGCATTCTTGCATTTCAGCACATCCCAGGACTCTGCAGCCAGATTGAGGGGCCTGGACCCAACCACCTCCAGACTGTTCAGACCCCATGTCTGTTCCAAACCTTCCATTTAGAACAAAGTTTCTGTTAGTAACAGCCACTGCAGTGAGAGCCCCAGGCCTGCAAGACTGTTTTCAGTACAAATATTCAAAGAACAGCAGCGAGACGCTGGAAGCCTGCTGCCCACTCCTGGGTCCTGGGTGGGGAGGTGAGTCAGTCCCTCCCTCAGAGATGGTACCGTTGATGAGTCTGTGGGGATAAGACATGAGGGAGTGAACTATACACAAGTTCCTCCCACTGTGAGGCAGGAAAACTCTGGATTTGCTACCTGCTTTTGAGGCAGGCAAGGACTACAGACTGCAGCCTTGATGCAGACTTAGACGTTGCTAATCAACTAGCTCTAGGGAGAGGTATGGAAATTGTTTGCATGAGAGCCTGCAAAGATGCTCATGACCTTGGCTGTGCCCAGTTCTTTCCCCCTTAATTGCTGCCCTTTCAATTGTCTGGCATGGCTCAGTCAGGTGGAGAGAAGGAGAGTGGTCCAAGCATCACCCAGCCTGCCACCCTCACCCACACACCCCACCTGACCTGGGAAGCCAGCCACCTGAGCTGGTAAGGCCTGACTTGGTGACATTCCTATCGGGATACCTTTTCAGGAAACTTGTTGTCTTAACAAGAAGAAGGATTTCCTTTCTCCAAGACCTTTGGCTCAGAATCATTTCACTTATTTCCCTGGTTATTTCCTTGTTCTAGTTCCTTGTCTTCAGGATTTAGACTATTTTAAGGGCTTGGCAATACTTTGGTCTATAGTTCCTTGATCAGGACGGGGTGTGTTCATCGCGGCCACCAGACTGTGCAGCCCTCCTTTTGTCCCTCCGATGAGGACCCTTTGCAGCCTATTAAGAAACAACTTCTGCCCTAACTGGGGTCCCCACTGCTAAATCCGCCACCTGGTCTCCTTGAACACAGTAGGCAGACAATAAATCTTCCAAGGGGGCTCTGGTGGCTTAGTGGTAAGGAATTATGCTGTCAATGCAAAGGTAAATGGTTCAAATTCAAAATCAACTCCCACGCAAATTACAGCCTCTGAAAACCTGCCGGAGGATCAGCCTGGGTCACTCCTGATTCTATGGTGCACAAAAACAAGAAAGCTTTTGAATACGGATTCTCTTTTAAAATAAGCCCAGCTTAGGCCAGATTCCTCTTTCAAGAGATTGTCACTTTAGATAAAAAGCAATGCCAGCTGTGAACTCGCAGAGTGTTGGTGTCCTGACATTTCTCCGTAGGGATCCTTCACCAGGGGCCAAACAGCACACTGCACCTACAAGATGCAGGAGAAGATAGGCACGCATCCACTTGTGGAAAATACGTTCTCCTGGCAGCACTCTCACCTGCAGTGTGAGGTCCTAGAGAAGCTTCCAAGAGCTGTGTTCCAGGGTCTGCTCAAGCAATTGTGTCACACAGCATGGGGAGTGTGCAGAGGTGATATCCTTAAAAAATCAGCCCAGCCTCTTCTTTTAGATAAGGAAATGGCTAGTAAGTTAGGCCCTTTTGGTGCACTCTTCCTAGATGTAAGTGTGTCACTAACAGTCATGATTTAGCAAGTTCCCTTCACAGAGTGGCAAGAATCCAGTCAGTCAACACTAGTCACCAGGGAGGTGCCGAAAACCCAAGGATGGAAATGACACAACCCTGTCCTCAAGGAAGTCCTGGTCCAGCCAGAAGAGAGGAAGAGAAGAGGTTCAGTGTGGTGAGGATGTGTTTGCTGTACCAAGCACAGCAGAGGCAGCCGGGCTTGCAGACAATGAGATATTTTGGACTAGGGCTCAACTGAGCAGAAGGAGGTCTGGTGGCCTAGGTGGGAAGGGACTGCGCTGCCAACACAAAGGTATGGGGGTTCAAATCTACCAGCTGCTCCTCAGGAGAAAGACAAGCAATCTCTTCTTGTGTGATTTCTAGCCTCTGAAAACTCACCGAAGCCTCAACTATAAGCTGGTTCTGACTTAATGCCACATAACAACAATAAGCTCTACTACGCCCTACAAGAACACACACACCCCTTACCAATACTGGTTTATTGTTGTTAGGAACTGTCCACCCTATGAAAGGTCGGAAGCCTGCCCTATCCTGTGCCATCCTCAATCTCCGACACACCTGAGCCCATTTCTGCAGTCATTGTGTCGACCTATCTTGCTGAGGGCCTTCCTTTCTTTTGCTGTCATTCCAAGCACGATGTCCCTCTCCAAGCAACAGCCTCTTCTTGAAAAATTAAAAATAAATCTTTACGAACAACAGTCTTATGAGGCCAGACCTCAACAAACCTCAAATTTAAGGCTACAGCATCTCTCACTCTGTAGACATGACCTCCTTGCTGAGGCAGCGACACAGACGTAGCCTTCCACCTCAGCGTCCAGCTCACCCTCTGAGGACCGAGCTCTCTGAGCCAGGTGGGCCTTCCAGAAGGCAGGGAGAACTGAGCTCTCAGAAGCAGGCTTGTGTCTGTGTTCAAAGAACATGGTCCCTATGGAGACTAGGAAAAATGTTCCCTTCAAGCACTGTGGCTGATGCTCTCTTAGCCTAGTTGTCACTTCTAACAAACCCCAGCTGACGATCGAGTGAGGGGCTGAGCCAGCTCACAACACCTGGAGTGAAGTTCCCAAGCAGACACCAATGTTTTATAAATATCTTGAGTAGTAGGAGTGATTTATGAGGTCAGATGTCCGTGGGGCCGGAAAGATAACCCAGGTAGGGAAGAGGCCAGCGTGAAACAGCAGGGAGGGGGCATTGCGGAGACCTAGGAAAGGCCTGCCCCACTCAGTCCTTCCATAGATGGGTCCAATGTTCCCAGTACTGCCACCAAGTTGATTCCTGCTCCCAGCGATTCTGAGTCTTTGAATGGGAAGAGGCTGCCCATTGGTTGGTAGATTAGAACTGCAGACTGTTTTGTTAGCAGTCCAACACATAACCTGGGCCCCTCTGGTAGCCAATAGAAGCCCAAAGTATGAGCAATTTGGTGGTATCTCTTATTATTAAATGTTGACACCCCCCCCCAAAAGGCAATCAAGTCTTTTTCAAATAAGGTGAGACAGAGCAGTTCCCAAGGCTGTAGACACTTACATAGTCACTGCTATAAGCCCTTCCCTAAAGCTTCCTGAAGCTCAGTTCTAGATGTTTTTGACAGGTCTCCTTTCTCCAGCCTGATGCTGCCCTAGCAAATGGACGTAAAGATCAGTGAGGCTGGAGCAAGGAGGACAAGGCTGCTGGGGGCGTTCTGAGCACCGCCCAGCATTAGGATTGCCAAACTCACCCGTGGGACCAGGTCTTTGAGCCTAGCCCAAGAACTTTGTGACTAGAAGCGACAGTTTAAGGCCTAGCCATTGCGGCCTGCTTCCAAGAAGTTTCTGAGGCTTCCTTGCTAAGCCAGGGTGCAGGGACTAGTCCCTAGCTCAGCATACTGCCTCCTCTGAAATTTCCTCTTAACAGACCCGCTACTGTTCCTCAGTACAGTCAGTGAGAATGTGTCCATCAAGATGCTATCATCTCTTCCCAGAAGTCACATGGGGTTAGCTGAGGGGGCTAAATGTGCATTTCTGCCAAAATTTGTTTCCATCAGATTGTTCTTTTTTAAAAAATCTGGTCCCCCTCCCTTGCTCACAGCTACAGATTGAACTCAATACAACAGTTAAAATATCACATTTCTCTGAATGGATTTTTATATGCTGAAATATGATCTCTCAAGTTCTGCAGGCGTCACCCCTCTCTCATCTCCTCCCCCCGCCAGTTCAGGGCCCCTCTGATCTCCGCGAGGAGAAGGAAGGGGCAGGTGGGATCCAGACTGTCCCCTTCAGAGGCAGTTGCCAATGCCCCCACAAATCCTTCACTAAAGAGGTGACATCAAGCACATTATTTGTTGTCTCACGCACATATGTTCTTGTGCTCATCTACAAGTGTCTGCATCCCATGCGCTTTAAAATCCTATTTAGGATAGCAAAGGTCCACGTAGCGTCATTAAAACAGATGAGTATAACCCTTTGGTCATCTCTAGGTGAAAACATTCCTTTGCTGCTTTTTTTTCCTTCTCAAATTGCTATTGCTATATATAAATGTAACATATAGCAATAACCATAGAAAGATACTGTGCCCTTGTGTATGGATAATTAAAATAGGAACATCTCTGGACTAAATTAAAATGGGTAAAAACCAAATCCTTATAGCAGCCATGAAATTACAGACGCCACAAGTGAATCACCAGCCCAGGGACGAAGCGTCTCTCTCATTACTTCATGAACCTCTTTCATGATCACAGTTTTACATTTTCACAAATCTACATGGTTCTTTTTATGTCACTAAATATCTCAGCTCACTTTTACTGCCTTCCTTATATACACGCTGGTTGGTAACAGCATGCAAACAGTCTCCAATCATTTAGGAGAAGCCAACACTTTTAGTGCTTCTCATGACACTTATTACTACAAATTACAAACTGAAAATCTGGGTAGGATATATGGAGATAAAGTATGTCTTTATGAATGTTGAGAAAATAAATGCCTCTTTCCCAGCATCAGAAAATCCAAGCCCCCAGGTCATCCTACGTCTATGAATTAGACCCCGAATACCTGCGAGTCTGTAGGTACATTTCTGCCGTAACCCATGACCTGCTCAATCTGTGTGATGCTCTTCGACAGGAAGCCTCTGATATGCCCTTTTCTCCTCTGTACTTTGAGCGTAAGAGGTGTTATTACCCATAACTTTTTATTTAAAGGAATCGCGCAGCTGGGAAAATGAATGAATTTAATTATCAATGCAGTGTGAAAAAAATCATTAGAGCAAGAGTCTGGAACGCCACATATTAAAAATAAACAAAGGCTATTAAAAAACAGTTCCCAAAAAGAATGTCAGTTTTTCTTCAATTCTTAAAATGTAAATACCAAAAAGGGAACCGTATGTAAACATCCGTGGTTACAGAAGAAATTACTCTTTAAGAAAATGTTAAATGACTGACTGGGTCATTTAACTTTAAATCTATACTTTATGTGGCAGTATAGGAAGGTCATTTGATTGCTATGCATAGAAAAATGAGAATTCTAATATGTTCTCCAAGTTTCACCTTCATAAGACAAAATTTTCATTATAAAATTGTATTTAATGGTGAGCACTCAGAACTTCCTCAGTGTATAAGATGACACCTTCCAGAACTAGCAAGAAATGCTGCCTTTGCTTTTTGAATGACAGTAGAACTCTTTATTTAAAGCACATTTTCAAAATAGCTTTGTATTCTTGTTCTTTCCATAATTATATTGTTGTTACTATGGATTGTAGGGTCAAAATAAACTCATTGCTGACCCTCCAATGGGTTTTCCGGGGCAGTAAGTTGCATGGGAAGAGATCATCTGTCTTTCTTCCAAAGAGCAGCTCATGGATCTGAACCACATACCTTTGCATTGGCAGCGTGATTCCTAAGTGCTAAAACCCACTGGAGTGTCAGCTCTGAGTCGGTTCTGACTTGATGGCACGCGGCAACAACAAGCCACCATTCAAGACTGGATAGTGAACACACTAAATTAAATGGAGCTTTGAGGATAAACACGAAACAAAAGGTCCCCCTGGGTGGAAAAGCCTAAGGGGGAAAAACCCAACATTTTCTAGGCAAATAGGGATGTTGAAGTGTTTATTTGAGGTTCAAGATTTTCCAACCTATGACTTGCCGCTGAACTGACTCTAGCAAGTGGAATATTTCTAGCAAGGTCACTTGCAAAGCTTGGTTGGAGGAGGCCACACCAGAAGAAAGGAGGTTCAGTTGTCTCACACCACATGAAACCTCAGAGTGACATATCTGTCTTGGGCCAAAGAGCGTGAACCAACAGTGTCCAGCCAGAGGTCAGTTGTGCACAGTCCAAGAGTCAAATCTCTACCCTCCCACAAACAGAAGCATTTCCCCTAGGAATAAGCTAGCAGAAGACTGAATGCCAGCCCAGTGGAAAGGAGCAAGGGGCCTTCTCCTCCATCCGTCAAAAAATGTTCACTTAATCACTGTGGTCACTGAAGCTGGGGCACTAGTGTCCATCAAAGTTGAAGACTGCAACTATGAAGAGCAATGATCCACATAGATTTGATCTCTGGACAGTGAAGACCAATTCTACAGCCAGAAAAGCAGTGCAAGAAACTCCATCAGCAATGTTTTAGCCACTTGGTGAAGCAGAGGCACCATTTTGTAGCTGAGAGGCAAATGTGAGTTCCAAAAACCGTATCAGACGCTGTTATTGTGTACCAGAGTCAGAATCACCCCATGGCCGACCCTCCAGAGGGTTTCCAGGGGCAGTTAATTGCATGGGAGGAAATTATCCATCCTTCTACTGTAGAGCAGCTTGTGGATTCGAACTGTGTGCCTTCAGGATTGCAGTGCAGCTTCTTCCCACTAGACCACCAGAGCTAACAAATACTACATTGGGGTCCATTTGCTACAAGATTTGTTTTGTATGTGACCCCCAACTCCGGTAACTGTTCACATCTCTCCACTTTGAAAGGCTTTCCAATGTGCCCTACAGGGGTAGTTCTGAGGGAATAGACCACAGTGCCTAACTGACTCTTCTCAGCCTCCCTCTATCTACATCCCCACCGGTGGCCGCAAACCTTGGTCCCCAGCACTACTCCAAGGTCAGGAGCCTCCTGTGCCAATATCATTGAGGACTTCAAGAAGGAAACAGAAGAGGAACAAAACCAGTGCAGACCCACATGAGCAAAACCGAACGCAGCTCTAGTGCAGACAAGGAACTAGACACATCTTCTGAAGCTAATCTAGAGTTCAACTCAAGAATGCTTGGGGGGAAAAATGCAATCTGTAGACTTTCTTTTCTTGAGAAAAGAAAGGTTGTTTACAACTTTAGGAAATTTAATAAGCTTTCCCAAAATCAACACCTCACCACCAACAAAAGTTTTCATGTTAAGGACACTGAGATGCAGAAATAGGACTGTGCCAAAGTCACCAGAAAAGTAAAGGTATGGTGGGTCCCGGGGGGATTTGCAGGAAAGGAAGCAGGTGTGGACAACAGGGGAGAGAGGCTATCTGTCCCTGCCCCTCAGGATAAGTGGTCCTGAACTGTTATCTCAAAAAGCACATTCGCTATCTTCTAAATGGAAAAAATGTGGAGGAGGAGGAGAAAAGAGGATGATCAGTCTAGATAAATTCAGAAAGATTTGAATACATTACTGCAGTTAAGTTTAGTACGTAAAGCACTGGGATGGTTCTGCCGTGCATTTCAATGAAGCCCAAAATAATGAGGCTCTGGCTGGGCTGCTCCTGCTTTGTCAGAGCGTCTCTTCTCTAATAAGATGCCCAAGGCCTCCGATCTATAAACTCCCTGTGAGATCAGGCCTGGACCCTGAGGCAAAGGTCCATTCCAAAGAGAGAAGAAGGTGCCTCGGAATGAGAAGCTGAGTATCTCTGGTGAAGGTCAGAATGTGTGGATCATGTCTAGCTCTGATTCAACTGAAGAGTCCTCAAACTGTAGGCAAAATTCATCCCTGAACCTTTCAAGAGTCCTCAAGGCAACAGGGGTGAATCTGCAGAGTCCAAGTACCACAAGGTGAACCTCTGATCTGGATTTCCCCTTGCCTCTTTCTCATCTCAGCCTCCACACCAGCTTGTGACGGACTCAGAGAAAGCAGGACAACGGCGGTTCCTAAAGGAGGGAGATTGTTGTTACAATTTGTGCCTAGGCCAACCCCCAAGTCATGGTGTCACCATATTCAAGTGAACAAAAGACAACTCAGTTCTGTGTTGCCGTGATACTATGAATTGAATTATTGTTACATTGTAAAGTGCCAGTGGAGTCGAGCACAACTCATAGTGACCCTATGAACAAAAGGCCTGAAGCTCCTCTATAACTATTGACATTTATCAAAGTTCATTGACTTCTCAGAGGCATGTTGTTTAGGAAGTGGATGCCACTCCTGCTTCCAATGAACTATGCCCCCCACCCCAAAAGTATGTGCTCTCAATTCTAATTCCTAGACCTGTGGATGCAATGAAATTTGACAACAGAATTTCCCTTGTTACACTGATAAAGTTGTATCAGTAAATGGAGCTCTGGCAGGGTAGTCCATAGCATGTTATGCTACCAACTGCTTTCAGCAGTTTAAATCCCAGGAGAAAGAGGGACAGTCTTCTCCCATAGAGATTTACAACCTCAGACATGTCAGAGTGATATCAGTGGTTAGAGGATGTCTTCAGTCAATCACTTACAATCAATACAAAAGGAACAGACAGATGCAACAGAGTTCCCTGAGGAACTAAAAATAAGAGTACTAGAGGCTTGAACTCCCAAGAAACAAACAGGATTGTCCTGGAAACAGCGAAACCAGGTGCTCCTTGGAAGCAAACATGGTGAAACTCCACCTTATGTATTTTGAGCATGTGTCAGAAGGGGCCAGTCCTTGGCAAAGGCTAGCATTCTTGGAAAAATGGAGGGTTAGCATATGAGAGGAAGGTCCTCAGCAAGATGAATCGACACAGTGACTGTAACTGTGCGCTTCCGTAGGTTGGAGGTGGTGAGGATGACACAGGACAGGATAAAGTCCAGATCTGTTGTTCACAGAGTCTCTATGAATCCTTGTAGCTGACAGCATGTAAAAACAAGAACAGAAACACTGCTGCTGCAGGAGTGAGATGGTAGCACATTGTGGTTTTGGTTTGCATCTCTCTTACTGACAGTGATTTTGAACATTTCTTCATGTGTCTGTTGGCCATTCAGATGAATGTCTTCCTCTGTGAAAAATCTTTCCTCGTCTTTTGCTCATTTTGTAATTTGGTTATTAGTATTTTTCTTCTGGAAAACCAATAATATTCTGTAAAATTTTGTAATGAGACTCTTATCTGAGATGGAATTGCCAAATGTTTTTTCACCAGTCAGGAGGTTTCCTTTTCAACCTGTTGTAAAAACTCTTTGTGTGCACAGAGATTTCATCTTTAGAAGGTCCCATTCATCGATTTCATCCTCTTCAGATTGTGCGTTTCTGGCTGTATTTGGCAGTTTCTTTATACCTTAAATTAAGCGTTCTAAGCTTGATTCCAGTTGTCTCATATGAACCTCATGGTTTTGGACTTCACTTTCAGGTCTCTGATCCACCTTAAGTTTTGTTTGTGTGTTTTTTTTTAATATGGTTTCACCCCAGTAGCAGTGGCTAAGTTTAGCAGAGCAGCAAGCAATGAAAGTTGGAGAAGATGTGGAGACCTGGGAACTCTCATACACTGTTGGTGGGATTGTAAAATAGTGCAACCACTCTGGAAGGCACTGTGGCATTTCCTCAAAAACTGAACATAGAAATCCTATATGACCCAGTTATTCCATTATCAGGAATATACCCCAAGGAAATCAGAGCAGAGACACAAATGGAGGTTTGTATACCAGTGTTTATAGCAGCATTATTCACGATTGCAAGATCTTGGAAACAGCCCAGATATCCAACCACAACTGAATGGGCTGAGAAATTGTGGCACATTTACACAATGGAATTCTATGCAGCACTGAGAAGCAACAATTTCAAAAAATACTGCATAACTTGGGAGAGACTAGAGAGTATTGTGCTGAGTGAACTAACTCAGTCTCATAAGGGCAAATACTACATAAGACTTCTGTAAAAATAGATGGATACCTAGTAAAATGTATTTGTTTTACTAGAGTAGGGGTGGGAGCAAAGCAGTAAGGATAGGTAGGGGCAAAATCATAGGGTTGCACAGTTTGGTGGGTGTAGGGAAGGGGTAAAAGAAATGGGAAAGATCGGTGAAGACCTGAAAAGACAGAGGATTGGTGAATATAGTCCAATTGTCATTAATTTTATAAAACATAGTGAAAGGGAGTGTTTATATGAAACACAGTGTGAATAATGAATCATGTGAATCAATATATGTGAATTTTATAAGCAAACCAATTCAAAATAAAAATTTAAAAATTAGTAACAAAGACGTTGAGGCAAGACCTGTCCCCTTAGATAAGATACACTTCCTATCCTGTCAGCCCCTAAATTCAGACTTCTAGTCTTCTAAACTGTAACAAGATACACTTCTGTTTGTTAAAGACACCCGGTTGTGGTATTTCTATTATGTTGCTGTTCAGTGACAATGAATTGACTACAACTCAGAGTGATCTTATTATAAACAACATATATGAACTTTGCACTATCCTGTACCATCATCACCATCTCATAAACTAAACACCTAGATTAGTTGTGAATTGGAGCATTGTGATCCACAGATTTTATTTTTTTTATTGGCTGGTTGTAGCAAATATATGGCCAGGCCTTTCTTCCTAGTCTGGCTTAGTTTAAGAACTCTGTTGTTATAACAACACACAAGCTTCCACTGATTCACGAGCATCAGCTGCAGTTGAGATACGTTAGCTGAGAATCAAACTCATGTCTCCTATCTATAAAATAATCCCTTCCAAGATGAAACAGCGAAAGAGATTTGAAAGAGAAAAGCAGGGAATATGAAGACAGTAATAAAGAAGAGAGGAGAAAAAAACAGAGGTTAAGCACAGAAGCTAGAGAAGGAGAAACAGAAAGATGGTCTCCCTGGCTGTACCATCCTTGATAGAGACATGTGACATGTGGCTTGCTCTGGTTTTTCTAGGACTCGGGTGGCTAAATGTGCAAGACACAGAGAAGACATAACAGTCATCCATTGAGCCACTGGTTTCAGGAAACACTCCAGGAGCCACCGTCTAGGACATGAGGTCAGGGGGGTACAGAATTCTGGAAAACATAGCGGACAACAGTGAGGACCCTTCGCAAAACTCTGCCTCTGACTTCAAGAATGACCATCTGATGCTCAGGAAGCTGGTACAGGAAGCGTGCAGGAGGGAGCTCCAGGCAAGGGCAGGGCGAGATGTCAAGCCCAAATTGTCCCCAGTCAGAGGAGCTCGGGGACTTTGTCAGGTAAGCCCAGCAGATGCTGTGAGCTTGTAAATAAGGGGTGAAATTACTAGCCTCCTTATAAAAGGAAACCCACAGACTGCACGCCAACCTCTCACCAAGAAAATATAAATAGTTAACTCGGTGGAATCAGCCTCGTTTTCTGTTCTCTGGATATAACTTGCTCCTGGACTTCTGTGAATAGTTAACTGAAAAGCTGTCGGGGTGGACATCTGTTGTTTTTGCCTGCCCAGCCGCTTTCCTCCTTTTACTGGAAATAGCATCCTGATTTTCCATGAGGAATCACTCCTCCCTCCCCCCAGCTCAATCCGTGTGGTCTTGAGGGGAACTGGGCCCACCCCCAGCTTCAGGGGGCGGGGGAAGGCAAATGACCCAGACTGGCTCATGAGGACATCTCATCCCACTAGTCATCCATGGGTGGCTGCCGGGCCTAATCAGAGCCAGCCTGAGTCAAAAGCAGGTCTTAAGCAAAAGGAAAGAATCATTTCACTGGAATTCCTAAGAGAATAAAGCCAGCCTGGGGCTGCTGGCAGCCATCTTGGCACTGCAAGGAGAGAGTCCAGCTGCCTGCAAACAGAGTCAAGGCAAAGGAAGGAGAGCTGAAATGAAGAGGCAGCCTTCTCCCCACCCCCACCCCGATCTAACCACACCTGAAGCTCAACCCTTGGGATCTGTTACATAAACCAAGATACTTTATGGTTTGTAAACCAATTTAAGGTGGACTTCTGTAGAAGAGTTTTATCCAAGATCTTTGTTCACTAAAGGGATCACTTAATCATTCTATTAATACAGAAGAAGGCAGAAGAACTTCCTCTCCCGGGCAAAACATTGTCTACCAGGTCTACAAGGTCTCCAAAAAGCAACAACACAAAGCACCTGCTGGCCCAGTTGCATTCTGGGATACACTGTGACTGAAGGGCTCCTTCCCCAGGAATATATCAAGCTGTGAAGTATTCACAGTTTTAAAATTACTCATCAAGAGCTGGGGTTTTTTTCTCCCTTAGTTACTGATTATTTCCATACCCATCAGATACACAAACTCTTGTTTTTTAAATGCAATCAGCACACCCACGCACCCATCTATAGATAGCAAAGAATAGGTAGCTGAAGCCCCTGGAATGTAATCCTATCACACAGGACGAAATGGATAGCATTATAAATGTACACTCAGCAGGAAAATACTATTGAGCTGGTAATTCAAGCTGGGGGCTGAATAATCAGTTCATTTTGAATAATGAACCCAGAAAGCAGCACTGCCATTTGGAAAACTTGGGGTCCATGCTTTCCTTTTGAAAGCCTGGCATGGCATTGCCACTCTGATGGAGAAGGTCATCACCCCATCCCGAGGGCCCAGACCACAGTCTCCTGTCATCTGGGCAGCCAGATTGGAGGCATCCCAGGCAGACGCCCGGGCTCCAATTACACGTCTGGCTCTGGTGGTTCGGGACCCCACCCGGAGGCCTCTCATTTTCCCTGGACGCCAGTTCTGCCGAAGGGCAGACAGTGCACAAGTCTGTCTCTGGCTCATTTAAAAGCCTCATTTGTTGGAACATTCTCTTCTCCTCTGTGCATTGGGCCCATCACTGAGCCGCTCACAGCCAAGAGCTACAAGGTCCTCAGAGGGAAGGGTCCTGACATGGTACCAGTAAATGCTCAGATGAAATTAGACACCCTAGACTCACAAGACCTGGGATGTGTGACGTGACGAAGAAGCCTTTGGTAGCAGAGGGCTTTAGGTGTTGATCTGTTAATCAAAAGGCTGGTGATACGAATCTACCAGCTGTTCCCCATTAGGAAGCCTCTTCCTGTAAAGATTTACGCCCTCAGAAACGTGGTGAGGGGCCATCATGAGTTGAAATGGATTCAATAGCAGTAAGTTTACAAGCAGTCTATACCCGAACAGCATCAATACAGGAGAACATTACAGAGGGAAAAAGTCAATCTCATCATAACCGGTTTTTACTTCTTTTAAAGGAGGTTGCTCCACTTGAAGGTGTGCGAATGAGCTGGTATCTGTGCTCTATGCTTTGACCACCTTCCTGAGCTTGGAGATGAGTGTATTCAGCATCGTTCAGACTGTCCTGCCTTCTGGCTGAGTCATCAGTAACTTTAGACAGGGGAGCCTACAACCATGGTTTTCCCAAATTCTGAGCCAGGAGCCACAGCCTTCATCCTGAATCTAGGGTTTACCAGGCCAGAGGACCAGAAAAATCCATACATTCTGGGCTGTTGCCATGGGCCAAAGCCATGTCGTCCAAAGGCCAGATTCTTAGCCTCCACTAGAGCTTTGAAGCTTTATTCCAATGAAGTACTGACCTTATCTTTGCATCAAGGCTGCTATTTACATTAAAATTGGTCACATAAATGGGGGGAGGAGTTAATTAATATGCTAAGAAGTGCTAATTTGAACATTGCCAAAAAGCAATTGCAAATTCCATTTTATAACTTGCAAATGTGATGCAGTGCAAATTAGGGCTGATGGACCCATCTTCAGCCATTCAAACTTCATCTGAATATTTCTGAGCTTCAGGAGCTCCACAGGCTGACACTGACTTCAAGACCTAAGGTGATAACTTCCCTTTAATCCAGAAAGTATTAGCCATTTCTATACTCCACAGTAAGTGAGCCACGCAGACTAAGAGCATTATGAGAGACGGTTCTTGGGGGAAATGACCTAAAACCAAAGAACAGGAATGACCAGATATTTCCACTATACTTTTGGCTTCCCTAGCCCTGATTTAGGGAGTTCTGGTGGCCTAGTGGCAAGAAGCTGTGCTGCAATCCTGAAGACACGTGGTGGTTTGAGGCCTCCAGCTGCTCCTCGGGAGAAGGATGGGGACTCTCCTTCTGTGTGATTAACTGACTCTGAAAACTCGCCGGAGGGTCATCTATGGGTCAGTTCTGACTCGATGGTACACAACAACAACAACAGGTCTTCAATAGGAGGAGCTCTGGGAGCTCAGTGGTAAGAAGCTGTGCTGCAATCCCAAAGACACATTGTTTGAATCCGCCAGTTGCTCTGCAGGAAAAAGATGAGCAATCTTCTCCTGCCTCTGAAAACCCACTGGAAGGTCAGCTAGGGACCAGTTCCAACCTTACGGTGCATAACAGTAACTAACGCCTTCAATAAGATGGAGCCATGCCTTCTAGTCAAGGAAACCCACTTTCAACCACCATTCTCGAGCTCCTTTTTCAGTAGGTGACTTGTATAGTTGTGTTGACTCAAGTTGGGAAATAGCCTGAGGTGCCAGCAGATACCTAGGAAAAGCAGCAACAGTGCTGGGCAAAGTTTGGCCTTTAGACTGTACCTCCAAGAACTGACCATTAGCCACCACCAACCCAGGATACTTGGGGGGGCAGCTCTGTCTGTGGAAACAGAGCCCTGTAGACTGTGCTGCAAACAGCAATCCCTTCCAACCCCTGCCATCCTCCTGTCTTCACAGTTGTTCTTGTTGTTGATTGCCGTTAAGTCGAGCATGACTCATAGCGAACCCATGAACAAAAGGCCTGAAGCCCCTCTACAACTATCAACATTTATCAAAGTTTATAGAGTTTCTGGAGGCAAGTTGTTTAGGAAGTGGATGCCACACCTGCTTCTAAACCTGACTTAAACTGGGAGCGCCACTAAACACTGTCCTCCATGGGTAACCATTAAGGCATTTGACACCCCAATGGCACAAGGTTCAGCATCACAGCAACCCCAGGTTACCTCAGAACAGCATATTGACAGAAGAGTGCTGCAGCACTTAGAAGAATATTCTTCCAAAATATAGTAACAAGTCACTTTTAAATACAAAGGCCCTCACGGTAGGGAAAGCCAATCCTCAAGTGGAATTCTAAAGTCAGCACAGAGGGGGAAATGCATATGGAGGATAAAAGATCATCCAGGACAACATGTTCTCGCCTGGGAATGCAGCACCTTGAATATTCCTCCATCTCTGGTCACATCTGAACACCACACAAAGCGATTTGTTTGCTTTGTAGACAAAACTGAAGCTTTTGAGAACTGTGTATCTTTAAATGTGGAACAAGCCACCACACACAGCAAGGTGTTCCAGATCTGAAAGGCAGTCGACGAGAGCAAGTACAGATCTCCTGTGTCTTCATACCACTCACTTTACAGATGGACCTGGTTTTCATCTCAGCTTAAGGACATCTGACTCGGACTTGAATGCTCAGCTATTCCTTCCTTCTTTACTCCCCCTTACCTTATTCTCAAAAGGATGCATACAAAGCTAAAGGATGAAGAAAATAAATGAAGCATTCTGAGTAATGTGAAGATAAGAGTGAATAGAAAAATCAATCCTAGAGCCAGAAAGAAGGTTAATGCACAGTCACAGACAAGAGGGCTCAGCAGTACGTTGAAAATGAGCTTCCCAGAGGACAAAGTAAAGAAGGAAGCAAGATCTATTGAGAAGGCAATTTATCCATTAAACTGAAAAAGCAATGAATCTGCTTTTGCTACTACTCAGATCTAAGACAGATATCGCTAGTGGGTTTCCCTTAAATAGGAATTCCATGTAGTGAACAACTTCCCCACAAGAAGTTATAATAGATTGAAAATACTCTTACTCCTCACTTATCAACCAGCTCAATATCCAGCATGTTAAATTTATGACAATATTAAAAATTCCACCATCCTACTTTAAATGTACTTTAAAGACATTCATCTGCTAGGAAAGGATGCCAAAGTACAAGGTGAGAGTAGACAATGGTGGTTACTGTGTCAACATGAAGTGATGATACTCAGTGGTTCAGTAGTTACAAAAACTGACAGCTTTGAAATGATGTCATCATCCTCCATTTTGTGTTTGATGTGATCTGATGTGATCAGCCACCACTTTTTTTTCCACAGTGCCAATTTTTGCATAGCAACCAATCTTTGGAACTTAGCCATGAAGATACAGAGTATGGATGTTACATAGATCAAGGTGGTCTCCTGGTCAATAGAGACCCACAGCAATTTGCAAAGAGAAGTTTATGAGGTAGTTCCTTGACCTTATGGCAGAACCTGATATAAACTTACCTCTGGAAAAAGTGCTTATTTGCTGGGGGTTATTTTCACTCAGAGATAAGACTGAAGGGAGATGTTCATTCCTTCCCTCGCACGGCCTCCTGGGGCCCACTTGCTCACACCAACACTGTTCATATCACAAGCTGCTGGTGTTAATTCTTAATATTCGTCTATTGTGAAGTTTTGCTATGAGGTTCTTTCTCTGCCTAATCTCCAGAAGTCAGACTTCTTTTAATCCATCAGTTTCCCTGTCTTTGGAGGGCCTTTGTTTTAATATTGTTTGATAGTGATGGCCCCTGCATTGTCTTAAAGTTCTCACTAGAACGCAAGCTCCATGAGAGTAAGGGCTTGAATTTCATCTTGTTCAAGTTGCGTCTCATGCACAAAGAACTTTGCCTGGCAAATGGTAGAGAACTGAAATATTAGTGGAATAAATGTGCTTGCAGAGCAAACCTTTCCAATAGTGCACTGTATGTGTTAACCACTCTTAACTGCTGTTATTACTGTTACGTATTGTAGAGTTAGCCCCAAAACATAACCACCCCTGTACCCCAGAATGAAGGCCACCTGATGTGTGCCCTCCTCACAGGTTTCTACTGTTTCATTTAAGCCAATTGTTGCAGTTACTGTGTCAATCCTTCTCGTGCAGGATCTTTCTCTGTTCTTTTTGTTTTCTGTCTCTGCATTTTACCAACATGTCATCCTTCTAAACGCTTTTCCCCTAAGTAATCTGAAGATAATTCATCCTCATGAGAGCTCTTAGATTCCACCAGCATCCCATTTCACAGATAAAGAAACTAAGGCACAGAGAGGCTAAGTAATTTGCCTGGAGACACATTCGACACGTCGCTGTGAATGACAGGTAAGGAAGTCCACCTGCAAGCTCTGAGCCCTGGACCCTCACAACTGACATTTGACTGGGACAGGTTGCCCTCTGCACAGCGGGCAAGCTTTTCATCTTCTCTGAGCCCAGAAAGCCTCTACACCCGTTGTTACGGAGCACGTGATCTGATGCAGGAGATAAGCAACTTAATCCATGTAAATTCTTCTTTCTTGAACATTGTTGATTTTAGCTGAAATGCAAAGTGTGGCAAGGAGGAGTCCAGATGACTTCCACTGGAGAATCTGGGATTAGCTCATTAATAGGTTCGCCTGCAGCCCATGCGGCAGCATAACATTAGGAGCTAACTGCTCCCAACCACGCACCACTTAGAGCCACGCATTTGCAAATCAGCTCAAGATGCATGTCACCGGGAGAGATGGTGGTGTTAAAGAAATGCATTTTTCATTTATTCTATTAGTAATACCTATTATCAAATAAGATTGGAGTAGACAATGGATAAAGGTTATTCTCATTTGTTTCCTAAATCAGCCAACAGATCCCATTCATACCAGTTTCACTCTGTAGGTATCTCAGTGGGGATCCCCCAGGAAGGGTGGAGTCGGTCCAACATGGTCTCTTCAAGCCCTGCCCTCGCCCACATATAGGCCAAGCCCAGAGCTGGGACGATTGGAAAGTTCTATTCCATGGGGAACTAACCTGAGAATTCCAGAATAGTTTCTGGAGAAAGTGCTTCAGAGCAGAAGGCCCTGGCGCCCTGGCTATAGAAATTCTCCAAAACCAGGCCCCTTGTCCTCCAGTCGTTTATGTTGTTGGTTACTGAGCCTTCTAGCCAGAGTGAATTCCAAGAGATGCTGCCACTGACAAATTGGCAAGTGCCTTTTGTCAGGGTGTGGAGGCCCAGGGTGTGTTGCACCCTTTGTAGCAGGCCTGCCTCACCAGAGACGCCCTGTCCTCAGCGCTGCTCTGCGCACGTGTCCTTGGCCCCACGCTCATGATTTGTCTGTGTTTCTCTTGCAGTGACCTCCCACTGCTCCATTCACTCTGTGGTTCTGTGGCTGCTTTCAGCTTCAAAGGCAAGTGTGGTTGCTCACGTCCTCGACACAATATTTGGGGGGGAAATCACCACATCAGAGGAGCCATCCCTCTCTAAGCTTTGTGTTCTCTTCTCCTTTCCCTCCCCGTTCCTTGTCGGAAGAAGAGGGGAGCTCTGATGGAGGTGCCCTGATAACCAAAAGGTGGCACCTTCCTGGCGGTTCGAATCTACCAGGTGCAATGCAAGAGAAACATGTCATTTATCGCTTCTGAAAACCCAAGGGTGGGTCAGCTGTAAGTCTGACTTGACTGGTTGGCAACAAGTGTGAGTTTTTGAGTTGCTCAAAGAAGTAGGTAGCAATGAAATAACAAGAATCTTAGGACCCAAGAGGATTGAAGAATTCCGTTCTCTTTGAGTAAATGTTAGAGTTTTTTTTTGCTTTTGAGAAATGCAGACTTATTTTGGCGAGGCTTTACCTGCATCAATAGTTTCCATGAGAAAAATATGCAGATCTGTTTCACCTATTTGATGCAATTTCCTCCCCAGGGAGAAGAAAGCTTCTCCCTAAGAAAGACCAGCTCATGTTAATGCAAGAAGTCCCATTTTTATACTACTTACTAGATAGCATGTCAAGTTCAGGGTTTATACATCAGTCTCGTAGTATTGCCTAATGTGAATTCACACCTAAAAGCCACATCCAATTTCAGAATTGGAATAAAATTCTGTTTCTGGATTTGTGGTGTTGTGAATTTACCCTGAGGCTGGAATCATGTAACCAATTAATGCTCTCCTGCAGAGGTGGCCTCTGGTGAGTCCTCTCCCCTCCTTACACGTCTGTCTGTCTATCTTCCCCAGTAAGGCACATCCTTGAGGGGGGAAGCCAGCAGGAGTAGAAAACGGGAAAGCAGACAGCAATCACAATCTAGATCCTCAAGCCTGGCTGCCCAGTGGGATTACTGGCACTTAGTACAGAGCTTCTGATGTAAGTGGTCTGTGTTACTGTGGGAGCAACAGGATTTCCTAATACTCCCAGATGATTCTAATGTGTGCAGCCAAGGCTGAGAATCTCTGATTCAAGCATGGAAGTATTCCAGCTACACAGGCATGGCTCTCGAACTGAATAAAGAGCAGAGCAGAGTGGAGGAGTTACCCACTGGTGACCTATGAGGACCCCTCTAGGATCAGGCAATGACTTCCATCAGTGAATAGCTCTGTATCATTCTTCACTGCTTCCTCGCTGAGTTCCACCATGACGGCAACTGCTCATAAGTCAAGCATCCATGTCAGCGGCCAAGAAGAACTGCTTGCCCTCACTGAGGTCCCTAACTGCCTTCAGATGCCAGTTAGAACTGCTAATTAAAATTCACTGCAACAGTGGTAACACATGGCCCGTCCACAGCCCAGACCTTCAGAGGCACCGGCATTAGCCCAGTGATTTAAAACCCTCGTGGACAGATTCGCCACACCTAACATGCATCTCAGGGGGGCTTGGCCCCTCTGATGTCCACTGAGGAGGCGCTGAGTTATGGCCTCGGGCATAAGACTGAGAAGTTGCAGGAAAGAGTTGCAATTATGCATGGACCTGGATGGGCAAATTGAGGAGAAAGCAGCAAGGAAAGCTAAATCTGTCTCCCCTTCGCCCTTCAGGTCTCCTTCCAGAAATCCATCCCAGCACCCGCCCCAGCAGAGCCACAGCCGCAGCACTTCAAGCAGTGCAAGGAGGGTGAGCTTGCTTCCTAATGCCAGAATCCAGACAGCATAATTAGTCTTCACTTTCACAAGTAATAAATACACTCAAATTAAAAATACATTTGTACCACTCATTTTACCCCTGCATAGATCATAACATGTAAATACACATTCCACTTGTCTTTTGCTAATCATTTCCTTTATATTCTCATGTTGGTCAACAGGGTAAATAACCATCTTCCCGGGTTAGCTCAACAGCATTAATATTCTTTAAAATTTATAGGTTCTCATTTAAGACTGAATGAGAGCTATTGCCTATGGCAGTGGAAACAATTGGGAAATTTGTGAATTACATGCCTGGTTTGCTTCTATTTGCCAAGCTAAATATTTAAGGAAGCCCTCCTATCATGGGCACCCAAAAATCTCTGGAAAGCTTAACTCTTCAGTGAGAAGAATTGTGGAAATAACACCAAGTTCAGGTCGAGTCTTGTAACTTTGGCCCTTATCACCCTGCTGAGTTTTTGTTTCCTTGAACTTGGAGCACCCTTACCTGACTAACTTTCTTACTGCAGAATTAGGAAGATATGGTGCCCTACTAGGTGAGAAGGGAGGCCTGAAAGAGGAAGGGCACAGCAAGAAACAGAAGTTGAGAGTCACTATGGAAACAGAACAAAGATAGTGGCTCAGTTAAAGGTCCAGGCAAGGAACTGTGGGCTATCTGGAGTAAGCCGTGTGCTGGTTCAAGACCACAAAAAGAAACCCCTCCCCTACAGGGTTGTAGTTGTAGGGGAGATGTGACCTGGAAGCAGAGTGATTGCTGAGACAGAATATGCCCAATTTGCTCTCCTACTCACAGACTTCCTCATTTTGCCTCCCAGTGGTCAAATACAATGTGAAGCCAAGCAGCATGTACTCATGGATAATGCAGTTCCCACTGTTGGTCTCCTGGGGCCTGGAAATAGATGGGGTGAGGCAATAACAATCCATGGCCAGCTCTCCATTGAACCCCAGGTGTAGAAGAGTAGTTGTTTCTCATGAATTTTCAAAAATTGCGTAAAGCTGCTCACTCAAAGTCATCAATTCTTTTCTGTTATCCTTCCTTATTGTTGAACTTTCAGATGCATATCAAGTCATTAGAGTATGGCCTGAATTAGATGCACCTTAGTCCTCAAACTGACATCATTATTCCTTAATAATTCAGAAAGGCCCTAGCTGCAGACTTTCCCAATGCAATATGTCTCCTTATATCCTGACTGCTGGTACCAAGGGTGTTAACTGCTGTGGGCTGGAAGCCTCTCCTTTAAGCAAACAGGACCTGGTTTGTGGGCCTTTGTATTTAATAGTTGGTTGAGTCTTGCCTGAGGGTGAGTCTCCAGCTTGGAGCAGTTGGATTCTGGAGGGTGTTTTTTATTCACATGAAAGATGGGTGTAAACTGTTTGGGCAATTTTTATTTTGTTAACAATTAAGTGTAGGGTTTGGTTTTTATTTTGCTTGTTGTTGTGTTTTGTTTTATTTTTTAATTGTCTGGTTTTTATTTCATTAACTTTTAATTGGCTGGTTTTTATTTCATTCCTTCTGTGGGCTGGAAACCTCTTGTTTAAGTAAGGCCTGGTAGGTGGGCCTTTGTATATTAAAGTTGGTTGGGCCTAAGGCCAATTGTGTTTGGGGAACATTGTTCTAAGTGGTACAGCACATGTCTGCCAGTTTGCTATACTGAGATAACTTGGGGTTGCTGTGATACTGGAATCTGTGCCACTAGTATGTCAAATGCCATAAGGGTTACCCATGGTGGACAAATTTTGGTGAAACTCCCTGATTAAAGCAGACTAGGAAGTAGGATGGGCCATCTACTTCCTAGATAACAGGCCTTTGAAAATTCTATGAAAACTAAAGGAATTGTGACATTAAAAATAACTCACTGCATCAAGTCATTTCCAACTCACAGCAACCATCCACTGAGATTCTTTTTTTTTCTATAATTATATTTTATTAATTTTCATAAACATTTACAGAGATTTTGGGCTTCCACTCATTCATTGTTGCACTATCCTCTCTACCCTCCTCCCAGTTTGTTCTTGTCCAAATGCCACAGTGCTTGTCAAAGCCAGTTCTGATAAATCTTCTTTGTCAGTGTATCCTTTGCCATTCCCTATCACTCCTCCCTGAGAGAGACTTCACCCTGAGTCATAAGGAAAAGGGGACGGCGTATTCTCTTAGCTACTTCCTGCTGAAAAGGGACGCTGTGGGTTTCAGGGTGAAGATCTTCTCTCACTACTCTAAAGGGCCCCTTTGGCAGTAGGAAACACATAGACTATTATGGAGATTGATTTTGGAATTTAGATGCACTCTTATTGATTGTGCTTGGCCGTACATGTTCATATCCTTGAAGATGTATCATGGGGGTGTTGCAACCTAGAAGACACAAATTTGACTAACAAGTTATAAGTACATGAGTCCAAAAGTTATGGAAAAGTAAAAGAAAAGATTCTTTCATTGTTTTACAAACCCTCCCCCAGGTCCCCTCCACCATGTAGCCCTCGCTCTAGTCTCCTGTGATGACAGAAATACCCAGTTATATCTCTCTTTTAAACAGTTCTCTCCCTCCTCTGTTTCAGTGCAGTATACATTATTGAACCCATCTTACTCAGTCTCTCCCCAACCCCAAGGACAGTCCCATTCTACAACAGTGGCATCATGTAATATTTGTCCTTTTGTGACTGGGATATTTCACTCAGCATAATGTTCTCCAGAGTCAACCATTTTGAATAATATTGCATGAGTTCCTTGTTTTTTAATGCAGCATAGTATTCCATTGCATCCACTGAGATTCTGATGCTCTAAATCTCAATGGGAATTGACTGCTCATGAACCACTGGAGATTCCTGGCATCTTGGTTAGTAGTACAACATATGTGACTCCATCAGCAGGGCTCAATTCCAACTCATGTGGAATACATATACAACAGGGTAAAGCATTGCCTAGACCTGCCTCATCTTCAAGATCAAGGCCATTGTGGTAAACACTGTGTATTTTGTGTGCCATCCAACCCAGAAGCCTCATCTTCTAATACTGTATCAGACAATATTTTGTTATGATGCATGGAATTTTCGTTGGCTGATTCTGAGAATTAGATCACTAGTTCTTTCTGCCTGAGTCTTGAAGCTCCCTTGAACTCTATCTACCATGAATGACCCTACTGGTATTTGAAATGCTGATGGTACAATTTCCAGCATTGTAATAACTGCCACAGTGTGACAAACTGACAGACAGATGGTGGAACATTAGATATAGAATGGTTATTTACCATCAAAGAGAATCTGGTGCTGTACTGTGTTTCAGGTTGCACTATTAATCAACAGGTCAGCAATTCAAATCTACCATGGATTCTGTTGGTGAAAGATGGACAGTCCCTTCCCACAAAGATGTATAGCCTTAGAAACTCAATGGAGGGTTGTCATGAGTCAGCATCAACTTGACAGCAGCTGGTTTGATTTGGTATTTACCTTCAATAGATTTTCCAAGTCCTTTACACAAGGATGTCTCCCAGGGCTTAATAAACAACACTTTCCTATCCTGAAATCAGAGGCTGGCATGGGCTAGAAAAGAGAAAGGTAAGTAGAACAAGCAAAGGAGGCCACTTGTCCTTTGGAGGTCAATCACCCTAGAAGGACCCAAACTTTTAGTTCTGTCCTGTTGTTTGGATCTCTGGCATGCCAGTGTCAATGGAGAAATGTGACATCTGTGTGTAGTTTTATAGCACAAGTGACCAGCATGTACTCAAATGCTTGTTTAATCCTAGAAGTTTTCAGTAAATACCCCAGTCTGGAATTTTATTTTAGGAGAATGTCCCCATTGGAAAGCTTAGTGGAACTTGGAAGGTTGATCCAAATTATTTCTCTGGTTGAAAGAGAAGGAAATTGTGACTTAAGGAGGAAATATGACTTGCTCAAGATTGTGCAGCAAGTTAAGTCTAGAAGAAGTCAGGATTTGTAATTCCAATTCCCATGTTCCTAACACCAGTTCAACAAAGTCTGACATGGTTAGTTAACATATTCACTGCTAAATGAAAAGCTGGAGGTTCATGTCCACCTTGGGGGTCTCTATAAGAAATACCTGATGATTTACTTCCAAAACTTCAGCCATCGATAACTCTCTGGAGCAGAGAGAGCTATTCTGACACACATCCACATTGTCATGAAGTGTAATCAACTTGATAACATCTTGTTACTGATGATCAGGACCCATGTACAGGGATGCCATTTTTGTCATGATGTATGAACATTGGTCTAGGATTCAACTGCATGAGGTTAAACCCTATTCTGCCACTTACTAGTTGTTTCTAAAACTTTGACTGCATCATCTATAAAATTAATAATAAAAACAAAAATTTATATCTACTTGGAAAATTGTTTAAAAGATTAAGATAGATCATTTGAAGTGCAAGGTAGATCATGAAAATATGAACGTTGCAGTGGTCTGATTATCAGTATAGTTCGTTTTACTGATGATAGTTCTAGGTTCTGCCCTCTCTCATCAAGACTTATAATGCATCCCTTGCTAGGACTTGGGATCTAACTCCATTATAGAATCCAGTGAGCCAATCAAGAGTCAAGCTCCTTCCATCGCTTCATGAAGAGTTAAAGGTCACTCTGGTGCTGCCCTAGGGACATGGGGACCCATGTGGACAAGGACAGGAGGGAGAGGGGCATACATGGCTACTGAGTTACTGACCAGGTTGTGGGCAGGGCTGCAGAACTATAAGTACTCACATGTTACCATGGACTCAAAACCAAATAAACCAAACACAAAGTCATTGCTTTCGAGTCAGAACAGACTAATAGCTGACACGCCAGTGGGTTTTTGGAGATTATGAATCACACAAGAGGAGATCGCTTCATTTTTATCTCCTACAGAGGCACTGGGAGATCCACATGGTTAGAGGGGCATGACCTCTAGATTAACGGTGAGACTCTCCATGGACTTGTATCAGAGAATGGTGTTGTTGTTGTGTACCGTCAAGTTGGAGCTGACCCATAGCTGACCCTCTGGCAGGTTTTCATAGTTAATGGGGAGGAGACTGCCAATCCTTGTCCTGTGGAGTGGATGGTAGATTAAAATCATACACCTTCAGGACTGCAGTGCAGCTTCTAGTCACTAGATCATCAGGGACAAAATGGCTGGAAAAGTCAAATTTACATATTTACATATTTGCATAATGACAAGGCCTCTGTCACCTGGATTCTGGGGCCCAGGTCTTCATTTCTACCCTCGATAAAATATCTCCAGTTTTCCCCATGAGTCTTTAATGGACATTTTTCAAACACTGTAGACACCATACACTAGACACCATGTTCCTCTTGTTCTTTCAACTTACCCCTCTTGACTATGTTTGTTACCATAGAAACATGGATGGTATCCTGGACGTAGGTGTTATTTCCCAACCTCTGGGGGGCACCAGAGCAGTAATAGTGCTGAAGAAGGGGGAAGAATGAGTCTTAGCCACTCCTTGCACCCCAGATCCTTTGCTCTCTCCTTGCCCCTCTCCACCTTTCAACAGGGATCCAGGTCATCTTCCACTTCTCCTGCCTCCAGCCACACTTTGGGACCAGACGTTACCCCAGTCTGTGCCCATCTTCCTGGAGTCTATGAATCGTTCTGGAGTGAGGTACCAAGACATCCACTGAGACCAGAGCTAAGGAGTCCCCACTGGACGGAGGACTGGGAGTAAAAAATAAAATATCATAAAATTGCTATTGCTTCTGGATGAAATATCCTGATAATCGCAGGAAAAAAAGAACTTGAAACCATAATCATAATCGTCTTTGGTCTCTGCCTGCACAGACCTGGCCTAAGGCTTGGATTTAAACCCATGGTGGCACTAAAAAGCTACATGAATAGTTCATTTCCCAACAAAACTGCCATTCAGGGAGACAAATAATTTAAGTAGGGACAGTGCTTCACCAGTATGCACATATTAAAAGTTTAAAATCACAATCCAGGGAAAGCCAAACCAAGAGAAAAGAGGAAAAATAAACTTTTGTTTCTTTTCTTCTAGCTGAGAAGTTCATTCTGCTGGAAGCCATCTACAGTCTTTGGGTCACAGTCTTCTCCACCCTTGACCAGAGGAAGTTGAGAAGGGGATAACACGTCCTGACAGAAGTTCCCTCTCAGAGGACAGAGGGGACATACAGAAGGAAAGTTGTGGTGAATCATCAAGCCAGAACTGACTCATAGTTGACTCTCTAGTGCATTTTCAGGGACAATAAACTACACAAGAGGAGATTGTCATCTTTCTCCCACAGAGCAGCTGATAGATTTGAACCACATGCCTTTGGAATTTGCAACACAACTCTCCCACTAATTCACCAAAGGGAGAGGGAAGTGTCAACAACTGTAAATCCTCTCTACAGTAGATATGTCGTCCCCCCAGAAAACGCTACCAAATGCTCATTGACATCAAATTTATGCACACGAGGTCTCATTTTTAACCCGACGAGCACATCAGCGCCATCACAGGACATTATGTTTTCAAAGCGCTTCACTCAATCGATGTATGGGGTATAGATTATTGATCGCTAAGGGTCCAGACCACAGCCTCTCTTTCAATGTCAGACTGAGAGCAATTGTTCTGCTCCTTGGGCTTTTAACTATGAGTCATCACACGTTTTCAGACACAGAGCGATTATTCATAGTCAAGTTATCCTACCCGTAGCTTCTCAAGAATTTAAACTGAAAAATATGTACATGTGCCTTCCTGTGGCAACACTCGAGATTCATGAGCAAAGTCAGCACGGCGTGTTTGGTCCAAGAAAGAACAACCTTTGGCTGGTGATTCTCTTCCTAATATATAGCAATTCTGATGCGCCTAATACCCAAATCCTGTAAACCTGCCAGCAGATACAAGTTTCCACGTTATTGTGGTCTGTTTCTGAGGACAAATAAAGTATGCTGCTCTCCAGTGTTCTGCAGAGCATGCCACGCTATAGACAGAAGTGTTTCAAGTCAACACAATATGAAAAAATTCAAAATAAAATGAAAAGTGTCTGAAAACAAACCAACATAAATATACAGCAGTCCTGTTAATTATGATTATTTATGATCATAAGAACTGGCATCATTACTGTGGTTTCCTTTCCAAAATCTCACAAACTTGTTACTATACAGCAGTTTTCGCATTCTATAGGCTTGAAAAGGTGGCATGCTAGAGGCAGAAGGCCTTTCGGGCACAGAGAAGGGGTGTCCTGTGTGCGAGGGACCGCTGTCTCACAGCTACTCCTGTGCATGAGCTGGTGGACAATGAAGCCTGCTTGGACCTTCTGGGGTCCCTAACATTACACCACTGACAATTCATTCCAGAAGTCTCTGTAGGACACTGCCAATCTATTAAGCAAAGTGCCCCATTCACTTACAAGGGGCCTGAAGAATGTACCAGAAGCCCATCCCCCCCTCACATGGGGGATGTAACATCACAGACAACACTGAATATTTCATCAGGGATGACAGGACTTTGCTCTTGGCAGCCCCTCCCTCCCCACCAGGCCTGCCACTTCCCCCACGCCCCCCTCGCCTGCCTCTCTCCCCCTCACTTGACAACTAGTCACTGCCACATCACTGCCGTCCCGCTGTCCTTGCAACCTGACCTCTGTAGTGTGTGGTGCCCAGTGGTCATGCTGTCCTCGTCTCTCGCCAACCACATCTGACAGGAGACGAAGCGATCACGCCAGCAGCTCCTGGCACCTGAGACGCCCTGGGATTACACAGGTAAACCAGGGGAGTCCGTGTTGTCTCCAGACTAACAGCAGAGGGAAAGACATGACAACTCCAAGCAGGAGCCCACGTCCGAATATTCAAAAGGTTCGCCACGCAGTGATGAAGGCAGGGGGCAGGAGGGGGGCTCGGCCGAAGCACCTGGCCCAGTCCTAAAGCAGAGGACGAGGGCAGGTATAATGGGGCGACTTGGTAGGGGGGCACTCTGCCCCCATCCTCTCCCACATCAACTCCCTCCCTCCCCAAAGTCACTTCCACGCCCCAAATACATGTGTGGCCACCTGGGTAGCTGAGAAGCCAGCCCTTCCTCTGGGCCATGCCAGCGGCTGGCTGGCAGCCCCTCAAGGGAAAGGAGAAGGTTTATTAGTCAGAAAAGCAAAGAATCCCTTGAAAAGTGACATGGTAGTTTTGAGTTGCTGTATCCTCTCGCAACTCCTTTCTGGTGAAGTGTCGGAGTGGAGAAAAACATGAAGTATTTTGACTGAAATAAATGCTTTCATGGAAAACAGAGAGCCCTAGAGAGAATTCGAAGGCTTGAAGAACGTCATACTATTTTAAGCAGGTGACAGTAATGTCATTGTCTGAGAGGTGAGGGGGTTTTTTGTGAGAGGAAGAAGTTAAGTGTTCTCCGAACAGAGAAAGCAAAGAAACACGCTTCCCAGCAGCATGGATAATTCATGGGCTCCAGTGACATATCTCCCAGCTCGTGGTCTTTGACAAAACTAACCAGTGCTATTAGAGACAGGGTGCCTGCTAGCTCCGAGCAGAAAACTAAATAAAGTACTAACACACTCCACAAATTCTTCTACATTTCCCAACTTTCATTATACCACCCGCATCAACTTGACTGCAACTCGTTTGTTCAAAACCCTATCCCAGCATACCCTCGGGTCCCTGTGGACAGAGAGGGTCTAGACCAAACAGACAGCACACTTTATCTGGCCTTGGACCCAAAGCTGACCCCCTCTACCCCTCCTCTTTGTTCTTTGCTTCCCTGGCAGTACTGAAAATGCAGTAAAAGGCCAGATAACGTCTGGATTTGAACCCCTGGCACTGTGAGCATTTCCAGGAATCTTGCCCTTTTAGAAGCATGCATCACTGTCCTATTGTCAAAGTAGTCCTGAAAGCTATCTTGTTAAGAGACTCCTCAGGGCCAATTTACTTACTTCCCTTTACCTAAAGGCCTTGCTTCTCCGTGCTGCTGAAAACCTCATTGACAATGGCTGTTGAAGGGTGGGACCAGGCTGGTGGCAGCTTTGGGGCTTCTTGCAGGCTCCATGCTGTTCATTTTTGTTTAGGATAAATACCCTCCCTTCTCTCCAGGAATGAAGACCAGGCCCTGAAGAGGGCTCCTATCTTGTGTGTGTCCGGTTCTCACCTCCACTTTCACAGGCACACCTGACTCAGAAGGAAGCATGGAAGTGATTGTGTGCTCTCCTGCCTCTGACTCAGGAGAGCAGCATAAAATGACAGGGGACAGCAAAGCAATGGTCTAGGGCCTCTTCTTTGTTCATCCAAACTGCTATGCTAAATCTGAAATTCCAGGGGCCAAGGTCAAACTGGAACACCTTTGAGGACAGCCCACTCTCCACCCAGCTGGGCAAAGTAATCAGTCTCCTTGGAAACGCCCTGCTTCCTGTAACCCATTGTCACTCCAGCTGGCCCAGTCTTGTGATTTGAATCAAAATTTACAGAGTACACTGGTTTTTAATTTAACTATTCATACACATTTTGTTCTACATTCATTGCAATCCCCATATCATTATTTCACTCTTCCCACTTCCTCCCTATGATTCTCGTTTCCATTCACCTTCTATGCTATCTTTTCCTGCTTTCTCAGCTTTATACTGCCCTTTTGATCTTGTATGGTTGATTGTTCTAAGGGAAGAACACCAGCTGCTGTTCACCATATAGACTTGTCTATCATTTAACTGAAAGTTGAGAGAAAGGGTGAGTTTTGGATTTGAAGAGTAACTAAGGCTCACATGTCCACAGGCTGTAATTTGAAAGCTTGATGAGGAGATATTACTGTTGCTGAATCCCTAGAAATTCACCACAAGCATAGCAATAACCATCTCTCCGGTCTTGCCCAGAGTGGACACAATTTGCTCTTTCTTTGCCAGAACACCAGATGTCTTTGGGAAAGATGCTGTTGAAGCAATACTTATTGCTAGCCACTGGGCCCTCACCCAGGGTGGTGAGGACTCATTCAGAGAGGGGCAGGCTTGACACTCATAGAAAGTCCTACAGATTTTGAACTCTTCCCTCAAGAAGGCTCACTCTGTGGGTGACACTCACCAAGCGGGAGGTGGGTGGGACTATTGTAACCATCTCACATTTAACTTTTTCCCCCCTCTTCCTCTACTTTCAAATGTTCTTTTGTGGGGTGCAGAGAGGCTTCTCTGGCGTTCCTGAATGATGGATATACTCATCTGCTAACTGAAAAATACAAGATGCAGGCCTATTCAGACGTGGCTTGGAAGAAAGGCCTGGCAATCTACTTCTGAAAATCCATCCCCTGAAAACCCTACCAAGCATAATTCTACTCTGATACACATGGCATCACTGTGAGTGCGGCGTCAACTCAACCATCCCCCCGCCCACCCCCTGCCCTTTGTCTGGTGGTGGGGTACATAGTGTGCTGTGCCTCTAATCAAAAGACTACACATCTCCAGTGGTTTGAATCCACCAGCTCCTCTGAAGAAAGCAGACTGCAAATCTCCCATTAAGAGTTACAGCCTTAGAAACTTGATAGCAGGTCCCTCTGAGTTAGTGTTGACTCTATGGCACAGGATGGAGCAGGGTTCTTATATGTTGTTTGTTCATAGGGTCACAACGAGTCATATTCAACTTGACGGCACCTAACAACAACAACTATGGCAGTGACTGACTGGTCTGAGAACAAAAAGTCAACAGCACATAAAACATAGCCAAATGCACGTCACAAGCATCCCTCATACCTTGTGAGAGCATCATTGTCCCTATCCCTGGATGACAGAAATGAGGGGATGGGTGGGAAAGTATAAAGCAGGACGTCTCTGCTCAGCACTACTGGCATTTTTGCCTCGAAGATTTTTACTGCAGGACCTAGGGCAGCAACCCCAGCCTGTATTGATTAGACCTCAGTAAAGGTTTCCCAGTTGAGAAACCAAAACAATTTGCAGATATCGTTAAAGATCCTGGGGATGAGATGTGGGCAAAGTGTCTCTTTGAGAACCACATGTTTAAAAAATTTGCGAAAGTTGTTGTTTGTTGTTATTGTTATGCGCCCTCAGGTTGGAATTGACTGATAGCTGACTCCAGCTGATTTTCAGAGGCTGTAAATCACATGGGAAGAAGTTTGCCTTTCAAAACCACTTGCCATTGGGTTGGCAGCCAACTCCTTACCCATCTGACCCCAGGTCTCTTTGAGGATAAGACATTTGAACACATCTACCAGTGACACAGCATAGTCAGTTCACTGTTCCCGTGATGGAGCATAAGCAAGTCTGAGAATTGTGAGGCAGGACCAAGGTTCAAGTCCTCAAAGCACAGGGAGAAGAATCTTTTAGCTTGAGTACCCTGAAGAAGAAAGCATGCTCTTTGCAATTACGTGCTATGCATCGGAGAGCTGGACGATGACTAGGGATGGTAGGAAAATTGACACCTTTGAGCTGTGGTGCTGGAGAAGCGTATTGAATATACCATGGACTGCCAGGAGAACAAAAAGGTTCATCCTAGAGAGGATGAGACCAGGCTGCTCCTCGGAGGCAAGGATTCTTACGCTTTGTCTGGCATACTTTGGGCATATGGTGCAAGAAGTCATGCTTGGAAGGGTAGAGGGACAGCACAAAAGAGGAAGACACTCGATGAGATAGATTGGTTCAGTGACTGGGGCAACAGAGGTAGGTGTGTCAGAGACAATAAGATTAGCTCAGGATAGAACACAGTTCAGAGCTGTTGTACATAGGGTTGCTATGAATTTCAAGTGAGTCAATGACACATAACAACAACAAAACAACAACCTTGAGGAAGGAGCTAAAAACAGAGAATGAGGAGAAAACCAATAATCTTGTAGGTTCTAGCCAAGGGGTAGTACTTTAATTGAATCAAAAGTAGCTGCAAGTTTCGGAGTATATAAGTAATATGTATATTTGTTGCCCAAAAGATCACTTGGTCTATAATAAGGTAAATGGTCTGTAATTGAGAAAGGGTACAGCAGAGAAATTAGGTGAGAATGATCCCAAGTGAATAGTGACTTGTGCAAAGGAGGATCAGAGTAGACGGTTGAAAGTGAATGTTCTTTGATGTGTTTAAAGATGAAGCCAACAGGATGTTCTGAGTAAGAGGCAGAAGTGGGAACATATCTGGGATGAAAAGATCCAGGAGCAGTGCACCAGCTATCTCTCTCATTAACCCAATGACACTGCCTGAAAAACACTCCAAACTCAGGGGCTTATAACAAGCATTTCTTTTTCTCACTAATTTGAGTTTGGCAGTGTGGGCTGAGCTTGGCTGGGTAGTTATTCTGGTTTGGTTGGGCTCCCTCACACATCTGGCAGTTGGTTGACTGTTGGCTGGAATGAGAGGCAAACGGGCCACCTGGCTTTCATCTTCCAGCAGGCTCACTTGGCCAGGAAAGGGTCAAGGTGGAAGAGTAGATGAGCCCTCTCATAGGCACACTCTATGTCCCTGCTCTGTCAAGGCTGTTAACACCAATTGACCAGAGCAAGTCCTTGAATAGAACCCAGAGCCAGAGCAGGTGGCACTGCAAAGAAGCATGGTGACGAGAAAGGATCCAGGCCAGTCTGTTATGGATGACTCTGAGATGTCTGTCACTGGCAGGTGGGCATGCCTTTTACTGACCTGGAAAGGCTAAGGGAAGAATGAGTTGGGGTTTCAGAAGCAGCTATTTTGTTTGACTTAGGGATGTATAGGGCTTTTGTATTGGAGAACAGTACGGAAAACTACATGGACTGCTAAAAGAACAAATCCATATGCCTGGGAGAACGTGCAGCCAGAGGGCTCCTTGGAGCAAATACGACAAAGCTTCATCTCACGTACTTTGGGCATGTTGCTAGGAGAGGCTATTCCTTGGGGAGGGACGTCATGCTTGGAAAGGCAGAGGATCAATGAAAGAGAAGACCCTCAACTATATGGATTGACATAGTGACTGCAACAATGGGCTCAAACATGTCAGAAACAAAGAGGATGGCACAGGCTAGGACGGAGTTCAGATCTACTCATAGAGTGTCTGGGTCACTCTCACCTCGATGGCACCTAACAACAACAATGGTTCAAGGCTCCCTGAAGACTCAGAAGGGCTCCTGAGAGTTCCTACCCCAAGCCTTATGGGTATTTTTTTTTTCTCATTTTAAACAAAGTTCACTGAGATGGAATGCCAGAGTCCCAAGACTACAAAAATCTCCTGATGGTGATTCCAATGTGTTTGGATGACAAGATGGTCAAGAGCAACTCCTGCCTGGGGCCAAGTTCACATCAGTCAACAGAACAGCCCTAGCCCTGGGTGTGTGCCAACAGGCTTCCTTTGTCCACACGCCCACTGTTCTAGCTCCACTACCGAATGAACTGCAGCTCCTCCGTCTCTCTGCTTTTATGCTGATCATTAACTAAGAATATTTATCTCTGGAGATTTATTACATTAATGAGCTCTAAAATTGCTCAGAGCAATTAAGTATATTGTTTTTAAACTCTTCAGAAATCATCGAAATCCTTTGGTTGTGTTTCAAGGAAACATAAATAAGGAGTCTATAACTCAGCTCCCAAACAATCAGCCGGCCCTCTGCCTGCCGGTCCTGGGAGTATCCGTGCTCACGTTTCCAAAGCCCAGCTGAGAGATGCCCCATGTCCTTAGACAATGGGACTTTCCTTTTAGGAGAGGGTTATACTCTGAGTCTGAATAGCCAGACATTGATGCCTTTGTACCTGGACCCAACATGAAGGTTGGGAATACACCTTGCTCTTTCCACGCATTCTTCCCAAGAAGCAATAAAGTCACAGACTGGTGACCTCAGCACCTAGATGAAGGAGGCTACTCCTTCCACGCAGCTGATTGACATCATTTGCATTTGTTGTTGTTCTTGTTGTTGTTGTTGTTGTTATGTGCCGTTGAGTCGTTTGTGACTCATAGCGACCCTACGCACAACAGCCCTAAACCCTGCTCTATCCTGCGCCAACCGCACTGCCTCTGACACACCCATCCCGATTACCCCAGTCACCGAATCAATCCATCTCATAGAGGGTCTTCCCCTCCTGCGCTGTCCCTCCACCCTCCCAAGCATGATGTCCCTCTCCAAGGACCCGTCCCTCCTGGCAACATGTCCAAAGTATGTCAGACGAAGCCCCAGAATCCTTGCCTCCAAGGAGTAGCTTGGTTTAATCCTCTCCAAGATGAATCTGTTTGTTTTCCTGGCAGTCCATGGTACATTCAGTACTCTTCTCCAGCACCACAGCTCAAAAGCATCCACTCTTCTTCTGTCCTCCCTAGTCATTGTCCAACTCTCTGATGCACAACAAGCGATTGCAAAGACCATGGCCTGTATCAGGTGCACCATAGTCTCCAGAGAGACACCGTTGCTCCTGAGTACTTTAGAGAGGTCCCTAACAGCAGACTTTCCCATCACGATATGCTTTTTGATTTCCTGACTGCTGGTGCCAAGAGCGGAGCCGAGCAAACTGAAGCTGTGAACAATCTCAATCTCTTCGCCATCCATCCTGACGCTGCCAATTGGTCCAGTGGTGAGAATCTTTGTCTTCTTGACATTGAGCCTCAGTCCATACTGAAGGCTGCAGTCCTTGACCCTTCGCAGCAAGTGCACGAGGTCCTCCTCAGTTTCAGCAAGCAGGGTTGTGTCATCTGCATAACGCAGATTGTTAATAGATCTTCCACCAATCCTGATGCCACAATTCTCCTCATAGAGCCCAGCCTCTCGATAATCTGCTCTGCATACAGGTTGAAAAGGTATGGAGACAGGATGCATCCCTGGCATACACCCTTCCCAATTTTGAACCATGCAGTGTTACCCTGCTCTGTTCTGACTACTGCCTCTTGGTCCAAGTATAGGTTTCGCATTAGCACAATTAAATGTTCTGGGATTCCCATTCTTCTCAAAGTCAGCCACAGTTTGTTATGATCCACACAGTCAAATGCCTTTGCATAATCAATGAAACACAGATAGACATTCTTCTGGTATTCTCTGCTTTCAGCCAAGATCCATTTAACATCAGCAACAATATCCCTAGTACCACGACCCCTTCTAAACCCAGCCATTTGCACTTACAGCCCTTAAATCGTTGTCAATTCAGTGCATAGTACACCACCCAGAATGGCCCAGCCTGTGTGAGTTACGGACTGTCCTGCCTCCCAGAGCACGACCACTGTCACAGTATCCCTCTTGCATCTTCAGATGGGGCCCTCATATCTCACTCCTTCCTTGGCAAGTTGTCAGCATTCGACTCATCTTCCTGATCACCTTCCATACACCAGACAGAAACTGTTGTGACGTACTGTTGAGTTAGAACCAATTCATAGCTGACCCTCTTAGTGGGTCTTCAGGAGCAGTCAATTGCACAGGGAGGATTCTGACCATCATTCTCACAGTGAGCAGTTGGCGGATTCGTACCACATGCCTTTGGACTGGAAACACAACTCCTTGCCACTATGCCACCAGAGCTGTTGTGGAGTGCTGTGAACTTAACTTTGCCGTATCCTGCACCATCCTCGCCGTGCTTTGGTCAAGGCCAGCGTTGTACTTACAGTGTCAAACCATCTATTTGAGGATCTTCCTCTCTTTAACAGGCCAGGAGCAAATTCTAGGATCTTAAGACACCTGCATTCAAATGCACACATGACACTTTGTAGCAGGAACCACAGCGACTCTCAGGTTACATGGAAGCACAGTGGATGGCAGAAAACTGGGGCCTTAGATAAATATTTACTCTTTGTTATTATATTTAAGTAATTTGCCCATGTTCTCTCATTGTGGGCAATTAATTACATAATCAACCATGAGATGAGAGCTATTATTATTCACCATTTTTAGAAATAGGAAAATGAAGCCATGCAGGGGGTAAGTGATTTGTGGGTGATAGCTGCAGCCTTGGGCTCTGTACCTTCCATATTCTCTCTCCTCCTGTTCTGTGACCCACGAGGCACCTCAGGTGGGCCAATCACAGGCCTCTATGCCCTTGGCTTGTGCTGGAGTTCAGCCAATAGGGCTTCAGTAGGGGGCCAGAGGGAGGAGGAAGAAAGCAGTGGGCTATTTATTCTCCCTCCCCGCAGGGCTGTTCCTTGGGGATGTTCTCCTTACACCCCTTCCTGATTTCAGGTTTCAGATGCTCTCCCCCCATTGCCCAGAGTTGGTACATCCCTAACCCTGAGAGCTCTGCCACCGTATTGCTCCTCTGTCAATGGTCCTGGTTAATGTTGTGGTTATTGCTAGGTGCCATCTACTTGACTTCAACTCCTAGTGACCCTCTGAACAACAGATTAGAACCTTACCTTATCCTGCATCTTCCTCACCATTCCTGAAATGCTCAAGTCCATTGTTACAGTCACTGTATCAACCCATCTTATTGGGGTCTTCCTCTCTTTATCTGACCCTCCACTTTTCCAAGGACTGGCCTCTCATGACAGTGTGCCCGCCGTTTGTGAGGTGAATTTTCAACCATCCTTGCCTCAAAGGAGCACCCTGGCTGCACCTCCTTTAAGACAGCCTTCTTTTTCCTTTTGGCAGTCCATGAGACACTCAGTGCTTTTCTCCACCTCTACAATTTTAAACATTCATTCTTTTTCTGTCATCATTATTCATTGTCCGACTTTCAGAAGCATGAGATGTAGTTGGCAAGACCATGGCTTGGATCTGGCGCACCTTAGTCTTTAAACTGACATCATTGCACTTTAGACAGGCCTTCACAGTAGAATTTTTTCTAATTGGCCTCTCCTCAATGTATACATTGTGAAGGCCCAACTTTTAGATCTACCTTCTTACCACTGTAGTGTGGCCTATATCCCAGGCCTCAGACAACAAGACATTTAAGTGGGAGAGGGAAAAGGAATGGGGGGGGGGGGGAACAAAGGGTAATTGTAGTCTTCATTTTTATGTTAGTCAGTTTGCTGAAAGGATAGAGGTAGAGAAACGGTATCAAGACAGTCACACACACTCCAGGTGAGACCAACTGAGGCCAGTTATCCACTGCAGTTAAGAGAACCGTTCAGAATCTGGCCACTATTAGAAACACAGAGATCCAGAAAGAGCAGTGTGTGTACACAGGGCTCACCAGCAAGTCTTCCTGGACCCTCTCCCACAAGGAAATCCGCTTATCATTGTCAGGAATGGCATTGAAGGCCCAAATCCAACAGCATGGCACTGAGAATTCCAGGTTTGGGGTGGCTAGCCTGAAGTTGGCTTTGAAAAAAGAGACTTTTCCCTCCCCGATTCACTATCCTGCAGATTTCCTGCACCCTGGAGCAAAGGCCTGGCTCTTACTCCCACATGACAGTAAACTCAGTGAGGTCACCGGGTAGAGGCAATACAAAGGTTGTGACTTCAGCTGACTACCTTGCGCCTTCCCTCCCCACCCAGAATCTGTTGGCTGTCTGAAGAGTCCTTCTCCATCACCTCAGGCACCAAATGTCCATCTTCACATTGAAGTAACATGCCTTAATGCGTATACTTTGATCTCTAGCATCTTAAGGATGCAGATCATATATCTTTCCCCCCATGAAGCTATGGCTATCCTCGCCGAGAACTGCTCAGGCTTTCTCTAAGCCTTCTGCTCAGAACTGACAAGATGCTACATCACATCACTTGCTAAAAAGATTCTTGACACATCGTCCAGGGAGTGGAAGTTCCCCGCAGGCTGAGACCCAAACGTCATTCTTCCTACACCTCTACCAGTTCCACCTTCCAAGGCTCACAGGCCTGGACACACAGCTGACTCTCTAACAGCAAAAGTTGGTGATTTTAAAAAGCAAGAAAAACAAAGAGAAATTCAGATCATAGAGGAGCAGGGGAGGGACATTCGCCTGTCTTGTCACTTTGTCTTAGGTGGTGGTGGCTTGCATGGTACTAAAATACTGAAAGCAACAGCATCATCATTTCATCAGGGGAATCGTCAGTGGGGAAGTTTCAGTGGGGCTTCCAGACTAGCACATAGTAGGGGAAAAGGTCAGGTAATCCACTACCAACCATTCGTCATATCATCACATTATATTATAATCCTATGGTGTTAATTACAGGATTAAAACATTATGGTTGGTGCACAGAGGCAGGAAGTGAAAGAATAGCAAAGATCCCATGAGGGCTTGAAGAGAAGGGAGGATAAAAAAGCCATAGATCAATAGTAATAAATTACATAAAATACAAGGTATGTGAATGATTATATAAAATACAATGCATAGGAATGATTATAAGCAAACCAATACAAAAATTTCTTATGGTTTCCAGAATATTGTCCTACATATTGTTGGACAAGGACCTTACTTTTCATTTCACTTTTAAAATTTTTATTTTATATTGGTTTGCATATAAACTTCAAATACATTGTGTTTCATACTTTCTTTCATTCATATTTAGTTTCATACAATTATTTCCATACGCTGTTTTATAAACTTAATCCCATTGAATTGTGCCTACCACTACCCCGTCATTTCAGGCAGGTCCTCGCTGGATCTTCCCCTTTCCCTTTACTCCCCCACACCTATAGCCCACCCAGCAAACTGTGCAAGCCCGTGATTTCCCCCTACCCAACTTCACCCTAAAAGTCTTTGGCAATGCACAGTGGCCACAGCAATGGCTTTCGTCATTCCAATGATAGTGAAGATGACCTGGGCTCCCACAGCACTTTGATCAATTGTGTGTTAGAAATGTCATTAGTCAGAGATGATTCAATGACAACCAATGATAGAAGGGACAGTGGAGACCCTCCAGACCATTTTCCAAAGGAGAAAACCAACATGTCAAGAGGAGCCAGACTCAGCCAGAGTCCTAGTCTGTTGGCCAAAATGACTAGATAAGAATCCAGGCGATCAGATTCCCAGGCTAGGCCTCTCTATGCTGTCCAAGTTCGTTCCAGTCTGTTCACATCTGATCTCACTCATTCATTTTCCCAGAGTCGTGTTTCAACCACCAGGAAGAGTCAACTCAAGAAGTAGTCACGCCATCTGGCTTCGTAGAAAAGGAGAGACCCACTCTCAATGTGGAAAGCAGAACCATTCTTTTTCTTTTTCGTTAAATAACAATCAGTGTTTACTACCAGGATCGTAACCCAGGGTCCATTGTTGTATGAGACTTGAACTTATTGGTAATGAGGTAAAGGTTAAAGGTTATTATCTTTTCAAAATAACCGCTAAAATCTAAAACCTCTCAGGAGCTTAACAGCAAATGTGCAAATTCTAAGATTTCACCTCCTCCCACTTTCCACCAGGCATTTGGTATCAGTATAGTGTGATTGTTTTAATATCCCTTCACATTTGCATGGAAAAAAGCAAGTACATTAAGGCAGTTCTGGGCCTTACAAAGAAACTAACAAGAGGGGAGAACTGAAGCTTGCTGGGAAGACTTGTTATTTACTTCTGGGGGATGCCAAGATCCTGGGTTAGAAAGTGCTGTTTGGGTGGCTATGAGGAGGTTGGAGGAGCTATTTTCCAATTTCTAAAATAAGACCTTCATTTTCAGAGGACTGTAAAAGCCAGCCTTGTCTGGAGGTTTTCTCATGCCCATTCAGAGAATGCCCAGCAAAAACAGAGTAGATCAGCACATCCTAACTTGAAATACTTGAAAAATAAAATTCAATTGCCATTGACTCTGTCCTGACCCCACGTGTGTCAGAGCAGAAACACGCCGTATAACGTTTCCAACAGTGAATTTTCAGTAGCTTGCCAAGCTTTTTGCCCAAGATATCTCTGAGTGCCTCAAGCCCCCAGTCTTTCTCTTAGCAAACAACTCAGATTTGCACCACTCCGGGACTGCTAAACCGCCCTGTAGAGTCACATAAAGTAGTCCAGGACAGTGTCTAGTGCAGCAAGCCCAAGAAGAGGTGTCACTGAAGGAAGGAAGACACCATCTACCCTTGGGCTCAGCTCCATCTCATCCTCCTGGTTCATTCCCAGCTATTAAGGTGAAGGTGGAGGGCTCATCCATCACACCCCCAAATGCATGCCCACTTTGAAGCAGGCGTGGCCTCATTAAGACATTGGAGCAAATAGTTAAATTCAAGCAGGATCGAGGATCCCAGCAGGAACAGCTCAGACCTGGGTGACCAGAACTGGGCAACGTGAAGCATTCTGCAGAGCCCTTCAATAAGAGGAGCTGACAATGGCGCCAGGGACAGACCCTCAGCCACAGCCGGGCTCGTGGGCACCATGATCCAACAGAAATAAAACTAAATCACATCACTTGTCATCATTAAGAAAAATTTTCATCTCAGTCCTTCATGTGAGAAGCACTATATTTAATGAATGACTACTGAGTCATGACACGTAAATGATTAAAATATAGGAATTAGATCGGGGTCAACTAACGTATTTTTAAAGCATGACATTAAGGACCCTAGTCAGGCCTGACAGCAATGCCACTCCCAGACAGTAGGGGCCCGTGAAAGGTGGCCGGGGACAGTCCTGCAAAGAAAGGGTGGAGGAGGCTCTGTGCACATGGCTGCGATGCAGACGTTTTCTGGACCCACGTTCTGTGAGTCCACAGGCTCCTTGTGTATCTCTGATGAGATCATTGCAGGTCTCGGGCTAAGTCAGCCCCACCCCAAGGAAGTTACTTGAGAATTTCTCTGTATTGACAGGTGGGTTACTAAGCCCTCCAGACCTTCCAAAAGGTGCTCATCAAGAGAGAAGTTCATTGTCAAGTTCATTCATCTCCTTCCAATTCCTCCAGTAAATGAAGATCCTTTAGGCCTTAATTCTACAGAGACATGTACATGAGAGATGACAGAGAAAAGAAATAAATTCATAACAAGTATCTAGATTCCAGGTCCTCAAAAAGCGAGACACGCCCTCCCATTGTCTTCACGTGGGAGCCACCTCATAGCAGAACCTCGATTTGGTTGGTTTGTTTGTTTTATAATTTTTTTCTTTTCATTGTGATTTTAACAAATGTTTACAGAAAAGTTAGATTTTCATTCATTGATTGTTGCACATTTTACTCTCTCTCACTCCCTTCCCCTTCCCTCATTTCACTTTTTAAAAAATATTTATTCATTGTTGCATAATTACCTCCCTCCCTGATCTCCCACAAGTCCTTTTTGCAATGTACCTCTTATTCTAGGCTGTTGTCATACACGTAAGCCTAATCATATATTCCTTTTAAATAGTTTCTTCCTTCATCTGTTCCAATAACATTGGAACAGATGAAGAAAAGAATTCTTTCATTAGAAACAACAGTTCATTAGAAAGAACTTCCATTAGAAAGAATAGTTCATTATTTATTCTCCCTTTTCTTAATTTCCCTCCCAACCTTCGTATCTATACTATTTTATAAAAGTGATGTTATGCAGTGTTTGTCCTTTTGTGACTGAGGTATTTCATTCAGGATGATATTTGAAAATGGAATGTTTCCACTAAGAAGCTATTGGTGAATTCAAACCACCAGAGAGGCCCAGGCTTTGAGTTAGTGTAGCAGTTCCCCAGGACTATGTCTCCATGGTTATGTACCAATGAGGACAAGGCAGAACTGACTCAAAGCTGACGCTCTAGTGAGTTTTCAGAGACTGTAAATCACACAGAAAGAGATTGTCCATCTTTCTCCCTCAGAGCAGCTGGTAGATTCAAACCACGTGTCTGGGAGTTGTTAAAGCAAGTCCTTACCACTAAAATTACCATATGATTCAGCAACTGCACTCCTGGGAATGCACTCAGAAGAACTGAAAACAGTGCCATGAATACTTGTGCACCAGTATTGAATGCAGTACTATTTGCAATAGTCAAAAGGTAGAAATAATCTAAATACTCATCCACAGATGAGCAAAATGTGGTATCTCCATAAAATGGAATGTTGTTGGCGACTCATGGCATTCCATGAACAAGAAGATGAGACTACGGTCAAGCACAGGGCTTTCACTGGCTGATTTTCAGAATTAGTTTGCCAGCTCTTTCTTCTTAGTCTTAGTCTGAAAGCCCCATTGGAACATTAATGTTTTAGTATCATGGCAACATGAAGCCTCCGCGGACAGATGTGATGCCTTGGTCTGAATTTGAACCTGAGTCTCCACAACAGAGTCCAAGAATTCTATCACTGAAACACTCTTTTCAATGAAATACTGAATATCAGTCATAAAGTCATATAATGAAGCACACTATAACATGGATAACCTTGACAAAATTATGCTGAGCCAAATAAGGCAGATATAAAGAAGTAAATGTGGTATGATCATGCTTACATTAAATAATATTCAGAACAGGCAAACATATAGTTAATTAGTGATTACTGGGGACACAAGCAATTCTTGTGGTACAGTGACTGAGCACGTAGGTGTTAATCCAAAGGTCAGTGGATCAAACTCTCCAGCTGCCCCAAGGGAGAAAGACGAGGCGGTCTGCTCCCATAAAGATTTCTAGCCTTCCAAGTGGCGTTGGAAACAACTGGAGGACAGTGTGTTGTTAGGGAATGGAATTCTGAAGAGTTTTTGTTGTTGTTATGTGCTGTCAAGTAGCCTGCAACTCAGAGCGACCCTATGCACAATATAGCCTTGGAACCTACTCTATCCTTTACTTTATTTCTGTTCTTTACTATCCTTTACTACTCTATACTTTACTGTCTCTGACACATTTACTCCCATTACCCAAGCCATTGAATCAATCCATCTCATCAAGGGTCTTCCTCTCCTGCACTGTCCCGCCACCATCCAAGCATGACGTCCCTCTCCAAGGACTGGTCCTTCCTTGCAACATGTCCAACGTATGTCAGATAAAGCCTCAGAAACCTTGCCTCCAAGGAGCAGCCTGGTTTAACCCTCTCTAGGATGAACCAAAGAGTGAGGAACTTAAATGTCATCTTCCCCACCCTCTGAGTGAATGTTTCATTTCTTCAACCTCCTCTACAAGTGGCCAAGTTGTCCATGCATCTTACCTCCTTTGGAGGCCACCTCATCCTAGGCCAGTGCTATAAGGCTCAGGTTTTCCCTTCTTCTGGACATGTCCCTATGTCTGAAGTTTCCGCTCCTGGGGACTGTTTGAAACACACTGACCCCACTGCCCTGGAAATTTCTACAAATATGAAAAAGTTTGCATGTGGTTCCTCTGGGTGTTCAATGGTTTGGGTTGAATGCTCCCTGCTCCTTTTGGTCCCAAAAACACAATCCTATTCCACTCTAGATGGGTCACAACACTCTCCAGTGTGACCTAGTAAGAATGGCAAGATAGAGCTCCTTCCATCACCTCCTCTGTTCTTTGCACTATGCTTTTATTAATGCAACCACATGAATTCAGTAGTTAGAGCTAAGGAAGGGGGTCAGACCAACAGAATTTCTCTTTTTCTTTTTTTAACAAAGTTAGCCTATGCTTATAAGAAATCTACCGTCAAGCTGTCATCAAGGATATTAAGACCTTGTTTCTTGTTTTATTCTACTTTTTAAAATAGCCTTGTCCCTGGCATCATTGGCCAGTTAGAAAGCATATTTCCTTGTGCTGTGAGAGAGGGCGGGTCGGGGGAAAATGTGTTTCTCAACCTCAGCGATGAATGTGTAAGTAAAAGTGAAGGCTACCAAATTGAAACTGATCAATGTAGGCCACCCCTCACTAATTGTCACCCTGCTATTTTGCTCCCGCCAGTCACGTGGTGGGTGACAGCTATAGACATTGATGGATTCTGACCTGGACTGAAGACCTGGTTTCTAAAAAGGACAGTGGGGGAAGGAGGGAGGAGAGTGAAGTTAGTGCCCAGGGTAAGGGGAGGGAACTGGGAGAAAGGGACTTCTCTGACAGCTCAAGCTGAGGAGGAAAATGAGGCAAGAACGCGCCCTCCATGGCCATATGTGTCTAAGCTGGCCGGGACGGCAGAAAGAAATATCACCCAGCCCGAGTCCTTGGCCAAACTGTGATACATTCCTGCGTACGGCTATCAATAACCCCGCGTGATTAATGCTAATGATTTATGGTAATTTTGCCATAAGCTTTATTTGTGCCCAGCGTTGAACTTAAGGATGTCAAATCATTCCTTTGGAGGTTGTTAGAGATTTTTAAAAGCAAAGTCTAAAATACAACGTCTGACATCCATATATCATGGCCCCAGCCTCCCCAACATTCTCTGTGAAACCAGGATCACCATCCCCCATGTAATTGCCTTTCATTCAGCAATAAGTCCTGAGAAGGAGTCAGCATCCCGAGAAGGATGGCGCCACTGGGGCCTCAGGGTCTCCATTCTGGGGGAGGGCAGATTCCGGGGTGGCAGAGAAAGGTAATGTTCCCTCCAACACTCCACCTGCCCACAGCCACCATTGATCCCCGGTTAGGACGGAGAGAGAAGAGCTGATTGGCCTTCATCTTTGGTGATTACGTAGAGGGGAAGCGGCTCCTTTTCTGGTGCCTCCATTTCTCCTTCTGATAAATGGGCCCAGCCACTTCACAGGAAATACTGTGACACAAGAAAGTGCTTTATATCCTTCACACCCTAAACACCCTGCTTTCTCTAAGATGGCGTTGAGATTCCAGTTTCCGATATTCTAGACTGTGTATGGTTTCTGCAGACCAGATCCAACCCTTCAGGTTCTCACCTGACATCTTATTCCTGTCCTATTGGCGCTGCCTCTGGTACCACCTTTAGGGAACTCTGGCAGCCTAGAGGTAAGGAGTTGCATTGCCAACCTAAAGGCATGCGGTTCAAGTCCACCAGCTACTCCACAGGGGAAAAATGGGCAATCTCCTCCTGTGCTATTTATAACCTCTCAAAACCCACTGGAGGGTCAGCTATGAGTTGGTTCTGACTCGATGGTACATAACAACACAACATTATCACATTCCAGAAGCGGATTCTTAGCTTAGCTGGCGTGAACAATATTGGTGGACCAGTCAAACATTTAATCTTTCAGGCCAAAATTTAAGCCCCCAAAACTGACCAAATCTTGTGCCTAATGCAGAGTCTTGTAAGCAAACCACCTCCATCTGCCAGTTCGTCACACTATGGAGACTAATGTTGTTGTGATGCCTCCAGGATTCCAAATACCAGCTGCGTCAATCATGGTGGACAAGATCTAACAGAGCTTCAAGGCTGAGATGAAGAAAAAAGGCCTGGCAATCAACTTCTGAAAATTTGCCAATAAAGACCCTACAGATCACAACAGACTGCTGTGCGGTGCAGTGCCAGCAGATGAGTCTCTGGGCCGGAGGGCATTCAAAGCATGCAGGGGCTGCAACAATGGACTCAAACAAACCGAAGGCCTTGGAGATGGTACAGGACCAGGCAATTGGTTCTGTTGTCCATGCAGTCACCATACACTATAGTCAACTTGATGGCAGCTAACAGCAGCAACATTGAGACAAAGTGTGAGCCCACTAATCAAATGCAAACGCATCGCCATCACGTCAGAACCAACTCACAGCTGAGCCCCCCTCCCCCACCTCAACTGGACTTTCAAGGCTGTAAATCTACCAGGAGGAGAGTGTCCATCTTCCTTTCAAGAAGCAGCTGGTGGATTTGAACCCCCAATGAGGTGTGGCCTTTTGGATTGGCATTGTAGCTCCCTTTAGTCTAGGCCACCAGAACTCCCTATGTGTAAAGTCCACTACACTGAATTCAAGAGGAAGCCTCATGCATTAGACAATAGAAATGGAAATGGAGCCCCTGGAGGGGACACCCGCCCATCTTCAGGTAGTGGTGGTGCTGGACAAGGTCAGAGGCCCCAGTAGCCCCATCGCACACAGCTGTCCTGTGGGTGGCATGCACCCCTCCTGACACCGGGATCGTCCTGTCCACAGCAGCATCTGGCTTACCTAGTCCCCCCTCATTCCAGCACCCACGCTTTCAAGAGCCCATCTTGGTCACAAGGACCAAGCAGCCCACCTGCAAACCAGCCAACAGCCCACCATTTCACCCTTGCCTTCAAAATAAAAACCATCACACTTTCCTCCCAGAGCCAAGATCAGCTAAAACCCCTCATGAAAGGAGGTTTACACCAGATCCCTCGCCTCTTTTTTTCCTCCTTCACTGACTAGAAATTTATTATCTATAGCTTAAAAGCAACAACTTCTATATAGGTTTGTACCATAAAGGAAATATTCCCTCTGCTCTCTGGCTCCCTGTGACGGGACTCTGGTAACCCAGCTTGGTCTGGGCTGTACGACCAACACCTGTCAAAATGTATGGACCGCGCCATTTATCAAATAATCTGCTCCCAGAACAGATAGGCACTATCAGCAATCTGGTATTGATCCGTACAGGTCTCTGCTATTGTTCATCCCTGCATCCCGAATGGCAGCAGGAATTAATGAAAGAAACAAAACAATGCATACCAATCACTCAAGCCCACAACTTTGTTTGCTGCTCTCATTAAGTTGAGCAAAGTTTCCCCAGCTCACCGAAAAGCTGTCTTGGGGGAGAGATCATGAAAGCCAACCCCGTTATCCACTGGTCAGGGCATCCAGATGCCCAGCCCACTTCCTTACTTCCACCAACCCTTCTCTTCTAACAACTCTGAAGCCTGCAGAACTGGACACGTGACTGGCATGCAGGGGCACATCCTCCTGTCACAGGTCACAGAGAGGGCTCTCCTAGGATCTCGGTGTCCCTCTGCGATCATGTTGAAGGCAAGCTCGTCCAAGTCTTCTCCCACTTGGAGAATGACAACCTTACACAGCAACTGGCTTACAGAGAGAGGTTTGCAGGCAACATCTTCTGGGCACCATGGAGGAAAGGCCAGGACGCTGCTTGGGGACAGGGGGGGAAAGAAAGTTGTTGTGGTCAGTGCCATTAAACCAACTGTGGCTCACGACGATCTAACCCTTCCCCTATCCTGTGCTGTCCTCACAGTCTCCACCAGGCTCAAGTAACACAGGGGTCAGCCCACCCCATGAAGGGTCTTCCCCTCTTTCATCGACTCTGTATCTTTTCCAGTCTCCTGTCTCAGGACTGGCCCCTCCTCAAAACATACCCAAAGTTTGTGAGGCAAAGTCTCACCATCCTTGCCTCTAAGAAGCACTCAGTTGCGGTTCCTTAAAGACAGGTTTGTTTGTTCTTATGACAGTTCGTGAGCTGTTCAATAGTCTTAGCTAACGCCACAATACAGAGGCATCAAGTCTTCTTTGGTTGTTCTTATTCATTGTCCAAGAAGAGTACATTATTGTTGTTGTTGTTGTGTACTGTTGAGTTGAGACTTACCCATAGCTGACCTTGAGCAGGTTTTCAGAGAGGATACTGTCCATCTTTGTCCTGTGGAGCAGCTGGTGAACTCAAACTATGAACCTTTGCATCAGCAGTACACGCCCTCACCTCTAAGCTACCAATAAGAGGAGGATCAAACCCCATCTTCTTTCCCCAGAAAAGGTCCTTCAGAGACACCTTTCAATCCCCATCTCTGGTTGTTCCACTCAACCACAACCCCAATCCATTCCCGCCTCATGTGCGTCTATCTACACCAGAGCTGATCTCAAGCCTCAGCTCAAATTGCACTGGGGTAAACCAGCAAAGCCCTCCCCAATCCCTTCAACCTGAATTAGCCCCTCAGCCCTCAAAACACTCAGCCTGATTCATCTGGACCGCATAAACTAAGGAGCAAGCACTGTGTCCCACCCATTCCGCAAAACTCAGATAGAATGGCGTGCCAGGTAAAACACGCAGATAATTACAAGTTCCGCAATCTGGAGGAGGACTATTGTCACGTCACGGGTATTTCTGCATCCCTATTCCATAGCCACCATTCCCAACGACAGACGTATGCATGGATGAGTGAATCTGGAAATCTGGACCAGGTGAAGTAAGAACATAGACGTATGTCAGCGCCTTGGTCACGAGCCTACAATGATGGCGCCCTGATGACAAACAGTTCTGTGGATTTCACTTCTTCCCCTAGAGAAGAAGTATCTTACTACTCTGTAACTTGAAGACCAGAAAGTCTTCTCTTCCTGATGCGTTAAGGGGAGACATTGATGCCCAGAGAGGACAAAGAACTTGCTAGGATCTCCCCAAATTGACCACAAACAGCAGATCCAAAGGAAAGAAAAAACATTTATGTGTGTGGCCTAAACCAGAGTTCCAGCCCCCTACCCTTCAAGACAAACAGCCTAACCCCGTTTCTTAGACGTTCAAGGCACTGGCAGTACCAGACCATCCACCCTAGATCGACTGAGTAAGCAGGCTCATTCTGCACTGTGGACCCAAGCCCTGTTCTCATCAGCAGGAACCTTGTAGACTCACCGTGTCTATACGTGCTATGGGGAGGGGAAAATTTACTGTGAGGCTTCATTCTGCAGACAGTAAGGTCTTTGCTCTTTGGAGGCCTCCTCCTTGGCTTAGAAGAGGCCACAGCCAGAACGCAGCCAGAAACATAACTTTCCTCATAGCTCAAGGCTTTTCAAGAAAAGGCAGCTTAGCCTATGCTCCAGAGAAGAGGCAGAGATGCAAGATATGTGCTGGCTGAGGCCTTTCTCAGTCCAACAGGGCCTCTTGGGGGACAAGGGACAGCTCCGGTCTAGAAAAGCATAGACTACAGGATCGACTGGGCCAGCCAGGCTAGTGACACATAAATTCTCAATCATGCAGGATTCACGGAGACCAGCCCAGGGTGTCTTCTCTCCAGTCCTGCTATGTGTGGCATCGTTTGGATACCAGTCGCCCTAAGGGTCACATAAGACATCTGCATTAGAAGGTAGAACAACCATGGCTTCTGCTTTCAAATAATGAATACAAGCATAGCTGGTGAGGCTGAACAGGGAGTTGAGGGTGAGGAGACAGAAAGAAGGAAAAAAATCAGAGAGTGACAGAGGTCAGGACAGGATTCATTTCTTGTAGGCAAGTACTGTAAGGACCAGAAGCAGGGGCCACTCACAGCCTCAATAAAGGACAGTTTTGTGAAGGCTCGTCATTTCCACCCTATATTGCTACTGACTGTACCAAGGTAACTTGTGGTCGCTGTGAAGCTGAACACTGTGACACTGACATGTCAAATGCGATAATGGTCAGCCATGATGGACAGTGTTTGGTGGTGCTCCCCGGTTAAAACAAGCTTGGAAGCAGGAGTGGCATCCACTTCTGTAATAGCTTGCCTCCGGAAACCCTATGAACCTGGAGAAAGGATAAAAGTCACACAAGTGGTCGAAGACTTTCATTCATAGGGTCGCTATGAATTGCCTACGACTTGATGACACTTAACAACAACAACATTGCTACTGACATTTGGACAGAGTTCAGGATCCCTAAATACACCCAAGTCTGCTAGGGCCTAAAGACACAGAAATGACGAGCAAGCTCTTCTTCACAGTTTCCTGATCACAGAGGCTACACCGATCCCAGGAAAGGAGGGCATGCAAGGCATGGAGGGGGGCTTGCAAGGGCTGATGCAATCCATAGCTGAAAGCTGGCAAAGGTTTAGAGAAAAGACAAGGAAATGTGAGTAGGTGAGCCCTGTCAGGGGCACAGGCCCCACAGCAATATCTGGTGTCCTAGTTAGTGCACAGAGCACCAGGCTTTCAAAATGAAGACCCACTCTGTGGGCCTGGAGGGGAATCCTCCTCTTATTGCTCTGGGACCAGGTAATAGAAAGCCAACACACAGCAGTGTTCCAGGGAAAGGCATTAAGCCAGCTCCCCACACTGTCATTAGCCACTGAGAAATGACACGGGACCCGGAAAGCCAGCAGACACACCCCGGCTGTGCAGCAACTTGCGTCACCTGTGGAAGCGAAGGCTTAGAAACGGAACCAGAAGCCACAGTCTGGGATCCACCTGTACTCTGCTTGCACATAAGCTGCGGGGGAAACAGTAGACCGTGATCTCAGCAATAAACTTCTCTCTCTTATTAAGATTTGGACATGTTGCTTGGAGTGGCTATTCCTTGGAAAGGGCCATCATGCTTGGAAAGATGGAGGGTCAGCAAAAGAGAAGATCCCCAAAGAGATAGGTTGGCACAATGACTGCGGCAATGGGCTCAAGTGTGTCAGAGATCATGAGGACGGCACAGGACAGGACAGGATTCAGAACTGTTGTCCGGGCTTCAGGTCTGTGGTTCATAGGGTCATTAGGAATCATACTAGATTCAACAACACCTAACAACAACAACTTACCCGCATAGCAACTCGGCCTCACAACCTCCTTGTGCACACAGGCCTAGGTCCAGTCTCCCTTAGGCTGGTCCCTCCAGCCTCCAAAGACTGCACTTTCTGCCTTGGTTCCAGTACTTAAGGAATGCTTCCAAGTACCAAGAATGCTCCACAGGAAGGGACAGGCCTGGTGGCACCATCACTCCACAAAGCCCAGCCAGGCGGTGCCAACAGGCTGCAGAACTCCTTTCTGGAGGAGATTGCCTTGCACAGAGCTTATGTTTGTAGCCCGCAGCCCTGTAATTCAAACGGCACGGCCGCTTGGTCGGTTGTGCTCAGGACCTTGAATGTCAAGTTGTCCACCCTGCCCTCCTCTCCGTGAGTTCTCCACCCTGCCCTCCTCTCCGTGAGTTCTCCACCCTGCCCTCCTCTCCGTGAGTTCTCCACCCTGCCCTCCTCTCCGTGAGAGTGAATGCCTCCTTTTCACCTATGACAACCAGCAGCCAGCCTGCCGGCCACGCTTCCTCAGAAATGGCTGATCATTTTCCCTCCTCCATCTCTTTCCCTCTAAGACCAGCAGTTCATCAGCCAGGAAAAGGGGAGTTTGAATTGAGTATTTACTAGTGCAGAGCCTAAAGAGAGACGCTGTGTGGTGAGGAGAAAATCTAGAAGGTGCCAGTTTCTGCCCTGCAGGATATTGCTGAGAAGAAGGGTACAGATAACAGATGCCATAAGATCAAGCAAGCCTTGCATCAAGCAAGGACAAACCAAAACCCCCCGGCCTGGCAGTACTTCCTTTCCAAACACCCCAGGAACGCATATGACATTGAGCAAAATTCCCCAGATCCTCCTCTCTTCACAGCATTCCCATCATGTCCAGTGCTCACCCAGACTCTGGTACTCAACTCAGTTCCTTGTTCTAGAGTCAGAGTGTTCGTAGCTGACCCTCCATGTGGTTTCTGGAGGCTGTAAATCACATGGCGGGAGATGGTCTATCTTTTTCCTGAGAATCAGCTGAGGAATTTGAACCACAGAAGGACGTAGCTCCTGGGTTAGCAGCTCAGCTCATTCTTGATTACACTCCCAGAACCCCGTCAGGCTATGACTTTGTTGGTGTTATTGAGTCAACTACAAGAGTCAACTGCAACTCGTAACAACCCTGTGCATAGTGGGTCTGCACCCTGCCGCAACCTCATCATCTCTGACACACGAGTCACCTGTAAAGTACCGGATCTACCTCGTTGGGGGTCACTTTCTCCTTCACTGACCCTCCGCCTTCCCAAGCATGATGTTCTTTCCCAAGGACTAGCCCTTCATAACAACATGCCCAAAGTATACCAGACGAAGTTTCTCTATCCTTGTCTCCAAGGAGCACCCTGACTGTACCTTTTCCAAGATATGTTTGTCCTTTTGGCAGTCCATGGCATATTCAGCACTCTTCAACAACACCACCACAACTAGAAGGCATCAATTCTTCTTTTATCCTTATTTGTTATGCAGCTTTCAGATGCATAGCAAGTGATTGAAAAGACTGTGGCTTGAATCAGTTGAATCAGGCGCACCTTAGTCTTTAAAATTACATCTTTGCTCTTCAGCACTTTGAAGAGATCTCTGACAGTAGACTTTTTCAACATAACACATCTTTTGATTCCTTGCTAGGGTCCAGGGTATTGACTGTGGATCTAAGCAAGATGAAGTCATTGGCAAATTCTACCTCTTCTCCATCTATCATGCTGTTGCCTATTTGACCCGTGGTAAGGATTTCTTTCTTTTCTTGCTGTTAAGATGTAACTCATTTTGAAAACCATAATATTTGATCCGTTGCGACAAGTCCTCCTCAATCTCAGCAAGCAAGTTTGTGTCATCTGCATAATTCAGGTTGTTGATGAGTCTTTCTCCGATCCCAATGCCACATTCTTCTTCATAGAGTTCAGCTTCTCAGCTTATTGTTCTGCATACAAATTGAGTATCAAGCTATGATAGGAATCAGCCAAGTCTAGGAAATCCCCACGTAGCAGAATGTTTGGACAGAGCTGGACTCTGCAGGTAAAGGTGTGCCTGGGTAGGACTCGATCACTCTGCCATATACTCACATTGTGACAACTATGTGGCTTCAGGCTGCTCAACGCCAGGCTGTTCTCAGTCCCACGATGGAAGTCCAGAGATAAAGCACAGTGTCAGCCCCACCCCTTCCCTGCAGCCACTGCTAAGATCACACAGCACTCTGTGGCATGGGCAGGTCAGGGGATAGAGAGTTTACTTGAACACACAAAAAATATTCTCCATTTCATCACCACCAACATTTAGAAAGCCCTGGTAGCCTAGCAATAAGGACTTGCTTGCCAACCCAAAGATATGTGGTTCGAATCTGCCAGCTGCTCCACAGGAGAAAGATGAGTAATCTCTTGTGCAATTAACTGCCTCTGAAAAGCCCCTAGAGGGTCAGCTATGAGTCTCTACCAATTTGACAGTGCATAACAACAACCATCCAACATTTAGAGAACTCTGGTGATGTAGTAGATAAGGAGTTGCATTGTCAACGAGTGAGTGGTTCAAATCTACCAGCAATTCTGCAGGAGAAAGATAGGCAGGCTCCTTCCATGCAATTTACAGACTCTGATAACTCAATTTCCGTTCAATGGCAATGAGGCTTTTTTTGAGAGGCTCAACACTTAGAAATCAGAAGATTCGACATATTTCAGAAATCTGTATTACCACTTCCTAGTGTCCATCAGCGGTGCTAATGTGTGGCTGTGGTGCTGGAAGTGAGGGCACTTGTAATGCAACAGGATCACCATAGGGCACAGCTTTCAGAAGAGCTTCCAGACTAAGTCACTAGGAAGAAAGGCCTGGCACTCTAGTGCCAAATACTGTATCATCACAAAACACTTCCTGGCTCGTTTCCTTTCAACAGGGCTTTAGGCAGGATCAGGTGCTGGAGGACATCGTGGTGAAGTGAGGAGCCACGGAGGTCATGGGGTGACCTTGTGGGGTGAACTGACACAGGGTGGAGTCCATTCTACAGCAGCTATTGATGGCCCTGTTACCACTTCTGCTTAAGCAATGGTCATAATTGTTCAGGGTTTGGCCTCTAGAGGCCCCTGCTGGCCCATTTCACGGATTTCAGTTACTTTCCTGGGCCCTCCTGGAGTCTGGTGTGTGCATCCGGGGTAGATCTTGGTTATAGGTTTCAGCATCATAGGAAGATGGAGGATCACTTACCCTCAGCAGTTCCCATCGCCTCAGACCCTCAAGAGCAATTCTTCCTCCAATGAGCCATGCCATCTTCCCTTTTCCAGGCTGAGGGTGGAAAATTGCCCGAGGCCAGGCTGGGTCTTTATGAGGCTCTTGGCTTCCCTCAGTCCAGCAAGTGCAGCCTCAGCTGGTGGCTGTTTGTGGGAGGCTGGATTTAAATGCAAGGAGGGCTTGTGAGGAACTGAGATCCAGTAAACAAAGAGTGTTAAGAAAACAAAGCCGGGCTTCCCACTGCCCTTTGCACACTCCCAGCCTCTGTTGGCTGGGCTCTCACTTGAGTAGTACAAGTGCGCGGATTTCTATTACACAGAACATTAATAAGAGGAAGCACTGGCCCTCGATTGCTGAGGACCAGGTAAACGGCGGGGAGGAAAAGGGGCCGAGAAACGGTAGGCATTTTACGCCGCATGACTTGAAGGGGAATGCATTGACTATAAAGATGACGGGTGTTGTAGCACTGAGGGAAAAAACATAATTTTTCATTGATGTACGGCGGCAGGGCTGGAAGGAACACAAATACTACAGTAGATCCATTAACGGGGTGACAAGAAGCAGTGTTCACATCCACTGACTAAACTGTTTTTGATTCTTTAGTACCAACATGCAGAATGATCCTTACATTATGTTGCTAGGGAAAAACCTTAAAATGCATTTATTTCATAATGCAACTTTCTTATATTATCATAATAGAGCCATAATGGTTGTTGCAAACACTATGGGGTCTAAAAAAAAATCCACCTAAATACAGTTATTAAATGGGGAATTTTTTTAAAGGGGGAGAATTTGCAGTGTGTACAAGATTATGGCTATCTGCGGACGCCATACTCGGGAAGCAGACAGCAATGCTTCACCCTTATCCTAAGTAGAGCCTACCATTCCCAAGCAGGACTGAGAAACACCTGGGAGAAGCTAGCAGGGAGGTACAGAATCGTTCTAGTCCCATGGCTCTCTTACCAACAGGGTTTCAGGGACTTGTGACAGTTACTGCTTTCGTCTCTGGATTTCAGCTCCTCCATTGTATCCATCATTTTTCCCTTCACTTCTTCTCCTCATTCCTTATCCTGTGGCCTCTATGGATACGAAAATGCTTCTTTCATGGGACATGCCTAGTGCAGTGGCTGGACCTGTGCAGTTGTTCTGTGGAGGGTGATTATTGCTATTGTTGTTCTTATGTGCCATCGAGTCGCTTGCGACTCATAGTGACCCTATGTACAACAGCCCTGAAACCTGCTCTATCTTGTGTCAATGTTACTGTCTCTGACACACCTACCTCCATTATCCCAGTCACTGAATCAATCAACCTCATAGAGGGTCTTGCTCTCCTGCCCTGTCCCTCCACCCTCCCAAGCATGATGTCCCTCTCCAAGGACTGGTCCCTCCTTGCAACATGCCCAAATATGTCAGACCAAGCCTTAGAGTCCTTGCCTTCAAGGAGCAGCCTGGCTTCACCCTCTCCAGGAATAACCTGTTTGTTCTCGTGGCTGTCCATGGTCCAACACTCTTTTCCAGCTGAAAGGCATAAATTCTCTTTCTATCATCCCTTGTCATTGTCCAGCTCTCTGACTCATAGCAAGCAATTGCAAAGACTATGGCCTGGATCAGGCACACCATAGTCCCCAGACTGGCATCATTGCTCTTCAGTATTCTAGGGAGGTCCCTGACGGCAGACTTTCCCAATGCAATTCGTCTCTTCATTTCCTGGCTGGCTGCTAGTACCAAGAGTGTTGATTGTGGAGCCAAGCAAGCTAAAGCTGTTTGTTAACAATCTCAATCTCTTCACCATCTATCATGATGCTGCCAATCAGCCCAGTGGTGAGAATCTTTGTTTTCTTGATTTTGAGCTTCAATTCATATTGAAGGCTGCAGTCCTTGACCCTCTACAGCAAGTATTTCAGGTCCTCCTCAGTTTCAGCAAGCAGGGTTGTGTCATCTGCATAACCCAGGTTGTTGATGAATCTTCCTCCAATCCTGATGCCACATTCTCCTCATAGAGCCCAGCCTCCTGGATGATCTGTTCTGCATACAGATTGAAAAGGTATGGAGATAGAATACATCCCTGGCATACACCCTTCCCAATTTTGAACCAAGCAGTGTCTCCTTGCTCTGTTCTAACAATTGCCTCCTGGTCCAAATACAGGTTCACATAAACACAATCAAGTGTTCTCGGATTCCTATTCTTCTCATAATCACCCACAGTTTATTGTGACCCACACAGTCAAATGTCTTTGCATAGTCAATGAAACACAGATAGATATTCCTCTGGTACTCCCTGCTTTTAGCCAAGATCCATGTGGAGGTTAGTAGGTTGATATTTGGGAGCCCTTTAGGAACACCATAAGGAGTCCTGGTTATGGTGTGTCACTTGTTGGACTGCTGACCAATATTGGCAATGGTTCTAATCCACCAGTTGCTCCATGGAAGAAAGATGAGTAATATCTTCCCATTAAGGATTGCCACAAAAGTCCAGAGGAGGGTTGCTAGGAGACAGAATCTCCTCAAGGGCAGTGGGCTTGGTTTTATGGCTGAGCGGAGCCACACTCAGGGGAGGTAAAGGTCAAGGACACAGAGCTCCAAAGGAGCCCGTCCCAGGTTAGTATCTTACACTCAGCCCTTCAGGAATTATTATTATACTTATTATTAACCTGTAAACCTATTTTCACCAAGTCCGTTTTGCCGTAGTTATTCCTTGTGTCACAGAGTCCAACTGAGCTTACGAAATTTTCTTGACGGTAAATTTTTGTGGGACTTGATCATGAGATCTTTCTTCTCTGGCTACCAAGTACAAACTTCCTGCATCGCCTGGGGACATCATCATAACCACTTTAATAATAAGTTCTAGTCCAGGTGAGAGAGCTCTGGTGGTTTAGTGGTAAGGAATTGCACTGCTGGTGCAAAAGGTACATGGTTCAAATCCGACAGCTGCTCCACAGACGCAAGATGAGCAATCTCCTCCTGTGCAATTTACTGCCTCTGAAAATCCACTAGTGGGTCCACTATAGGTCAGTTCCAGCACATTGTACTCAACAACAATGGCATTCCAGGCACCAGCCTGGGTCTGTGGACTGCTTGACTCCAGCTTCATGCAATGCAGCCAGAGAATGTAATCAGGAAAAATACAGAAGAAAAACTAGTGTTGCAAAGGAGACACTGTAAACAAAGGGTCCGACTCAGAAAGCTTTTCAAAGCAAGCAGCGTTACAACTAGCGTTTAACAAGCAAAGAAAAAGGTGAAGACATTCTGGCAAAATAAGTCAACCTGGCATGTGCAGCCATCTGAGGCAGCCGGAGCCCAGGACGCGTGGAGGCAAAAAGCAGGTCTGGAAGTCAGAGAGAAGACAGTTGGGGCTACCAGTGGGGACAGCCTGGTTCTAAAGCCACCTTCTAATCATGCTTCTGCTGCCTCTGTGAGTGGCAGAACATGGTGGTTGGAGCCCAAGAGAAGGCAGCCAAGGGCAACCCCTCAATTTCTGTCCTTCCTTGGATGCTTGAGTGGCTGGTACCAGAAGGGGGAGGAGAAGTTGACTTGGAAGAAGGAAAGAGATTATGGGGGGAGTCACTGGCTACCAATCAAAAAGTTGGAGTCTGAGTTCACCCAGGGGTGCCTCGGAAGAAAGGACTGGCAATCTACCCCTGAAAAACCAGCCATTGAGAACTCGGGGGAGTATCGTTCCTACTGTGGGCAAGAGGATGGGGCTACTATATATCAGGATCAAGTGGATGGGAATTTTTATGCTGGTTTGGGTGGGTTTTTTGGCTTTGTTTTTACTTTTCTTTTTGCTTTTTAATATGGTGATGAGGACAAGTAACAAGATTAAAGTGGGACAAGAGGCCATAGCTCAGGCTCACTCTGGCTCCACAGCTGGTTTGTAGCGGAGTTCTTATTTGAGTCACTGGAGACAGAGGGCTTTCTCTTCCCTGTGCCTATTTCTCTGAATCTCAGCTTCTCCATCAGCTCCAGGGGAAGAGGTGACCACCAGAGTGAGAGCTGTGACTGTCACAGTCCAGGAGGACCACTGATGCCACGATTTCCAAGTGGATCTTTATTATGTGTCGAGTCAGAACCAACTCATAGCTGACCCTCCAGAGGAATTTCAGAGCTGGTAAATCACCTGGGAGGACATAGTCTTTCTCCTGAGAAGTATATTGACCAAAGGGGGGTAGGAAATGTGTGGAAATGTGCCTCTGGCCCATATTTATTTTGGTTGAGTGTGATCTAATCCATTTTCCAACCCTTTGTATAGCAGAATGCAATACTTTACACCAACATTTAACAACAACAAAAAGAAACCCACACACCCCAAATGTCATGATTTGAATGTGGCAAAATAAAATCACAACCCATATCATCCCAGCTGAAAATTAAATGAGCGTTTTTATCATCTTAGGTTGAGGCTAGAAGGAGAATTGATGCCTTTGAGTTGTGGTATTGGAGAAGAATATTGAATATACCATGGACTGAAGAAAACAGGAGAGGGTGAAACTATGCTGCTCCTTGGAGGCAAGGATTCTGAAGCTTCGTCTGAGATACTTTGGACATGTTGCCAGGAGGGACCAATCCTTGGAGAAGGATGTCATGCTTAGGAGGGTGGAGGGACAGGGCAGGAGAGGAAGACCCCCTATAAGAAGGACTGATTCAGTGACTGGGGTAATCGGGGTAGGTGTGTCGGAGACAGTGATAGAGAAGGGTTAAGGGCTGTTGTACATAGGGTCACTATGAGTTGCAGATGATTCAACGTCACATAACAACAGCAAGGTTGAGGATAGGTCTGTCTTAGAGAGGATGAAACCAAATATCTCCTTGGAGGCTAGGATTTTGAAGCTCTGTTTCACATACTTCGGACACATGGCCAGGAGGGACCAATCCTTGGGGAAGGACATCATGCTCAAAGGGTGGAGGGACAGCGCAGGAGAGGAAGACTCTAGATGATATGGATTGATACAGTAACTACGGCAGTGGGGCTTGGTGTGTCAGAATCAGTGAGAATGGCTCAGGACAAGGCAGGGTTCAGAGCTGCTGTACTTAGGGTTGCTATGGGTCACAGATGACTTAATGACACATAACAACAACAGGTTGAAAAGAGACTTACAAAATATCACTCCAAGGCCAGACATGCAGCCAGAATGGTCACCAGTACTCGCTCTTTGCAAGTAAATAAAAACAACTAAGAACAACTTGGCCCTATGAATCTTATTAAAATGGAGCTGAGAAGGCTCGCCACAAAACACATAGGTTATGGGGTTTCTCTTCAATATAACGCATACAAGGAGGGATGGGCTATGAGCAGAAATATCTTGTAGTGGAAGAAAGAAGACATCCTTGGATATACATGAAAAGCAAGCAGCTCCCATGATTTCAGGAAAGCTTCCCTGGAGCCCCCTAGACACATAAGGTGAAGAAGGTTTAATTCACAGCAAATCTGCACGTCTGTGTGAAGTTCCAATGTACACCACGCCCCACACTGTGAATGAGTCACAGGTCATACCCTCAAGGGTCTCAGAGGCTAGAGGCAAAAACAAAGCAGTCTTAAGGTTCTCTGATCAAGTCATTCACAGACTCAGCTGTGTTCCAGGCAAGAGTGCCATGGCATTTCAGGGGACACAGAGACACTCTTATCAGTTTTCATAGAAGCTTTATGTCTTAATTTCTCTAGGCTGCAGAACAAGAATATCATAAGCCAGTAATTTTAAACAACAGAATTTTATTTGCTCACCATTCTGAAGTTCAAATCAAGGTCTTTTAGGATGAACTCTCCCTTGTAGGTAGCCCTGGGCATCCCTTGATTGCTTAGTTTATAAATAATCCCCATATCATGTCTATCTTCCCTTCCCCTCCGCCTTCACCTTCTCTCTGCATGAGTGAGTGTATGTGTCTAGTTTGTGCGTCTGATTCTTCTTATAATCCAACAGAGATTAGATTTATAATCCACCTTTCTTAGCTATGATCTCATTAACATAACAAAGAAAACCCTATTTTCAAACCAGATTACATCTACAGATGAGGGTCCAATACATGCTTTGAGGGACTCAGTTGAATCTATAACCTTGCCAATCGATACTACTTCTCCATATTTTCATTCAATGAGGAAACCTAACGTGGAAGAAAATAGAACAATCGGACAGGAACAATTTAAGTAAAAGTATCTATCTATAATCTGTTTAACTACATGATTGGCTATAACACTTCTCTGTAAAGCTGGTGACATATGACTCAACCCAATGCTCTCTCTCGACTGTGTGTGTAGAGACGTAAATGCCTGTCATCAATACTCGTTTCATGAAACAGATGATGCTGTTCTGGAGGTTCTTTGGTCTGGGGGTTTGGAGTTTTGCATTTGCTTTTCCAGTGAACATGGATGTGTGTGTCATATTATACTGTATCTTGGTGTAATTTCCAGGAATCACTCAACAAGCGCATTGTACAGTGCAAAGTCCAGAGTGTAATCCAGAGAGGAGGGAGCAGGAGCAAAGTTTGAGGGTCGGCATCCAACATCTTACTCTCTGGCCATAAGCAGCCTTGAATTTACTACACAAAGCAAGTGCCCCAGTTCCTGAGAGCAGAAGGGTTGCTGGAAGTAAGTCAGAGGACAGGACTTTACTTAACTGAGAATTAAACATTGTTTGGGACTGCTTCCTTCCTCCAAAGGAAGGTCATTTTGCAATGCAAGCACATTAGCACCTCTTTGATGGTTCAGGCCTCTGATTAAACCCAGATGCCTCCCTGCATTTCAGGTTTCCTCCTCTGCATTTTAGGCACAATCTATGGATTCCAGCATCCCTCCCCAGGCTCTCCAGCCCACCAAGCCTCCTTCTCCCTTTCAGCCAGGCCCTCAGAGGAGCTGAGCCCGCCCCCCCACCCATTAGACTCGGAGTCACAGAGACTCACACGGTATTAAGATGGCAATATCATCTTATTGGCTATTAACACAAATGTGCCAATAAACATAGTGCATAAAAATTATACATATTCCCTCGGAGTCCATAATCCTGAACTGATATGGCTTAATGCAAAACACACTTCCCCAAAAGTAGTGCTTAAAGTCACGATGTACAAATTGAATTTTAAATAAATTTCCTGAAACACCACCAGTGGTTCTGGCCACATTAGCTGTACACATTTGCTAAAAATAAAGAACAGAGTGACTGTGCCCATCCCAACCCCAAAGGAACAGGGCCCCGGGATGTTTAGCTGGCTCACCCCCACATTGTTTCAGGGTGAATTCACTACACAAGTGTGCAGGTACAATTATAGAGCAACCCCATGTGTTCCACTCAAGGGTTTCCCCCCTAATTATCAGTGATCGTCAAGTTCCAGAAAGTCAGCTTGTCTTCGTCATATTCTCCATCAAAAAGAAAGATGTTAATTGCATTATCGCCTTGCCAACACCCTCTGAATGATGGTAATCATTATTAGCAACCAACCACAGAGCCAATCATCCTGTGCCCAAATTTAGAACCAGCCAATAAAATCCTTTCCAACTTTCACATGTGTTGAAAACATTGAAAAGGCAGGAGAGGGAGTCCTAGATATGCTTATGATCAGCCCTGTCCTCAGCAAGTCTATAGACTGTCCAGCTGAATGGGCTCTGGGATCCAGAGGACAGGCGCACTCATATAGGGACACAATCAACACGTATGCGCGCACAGGCACACACACAGACAGTAGAATGTTTACATTTCCAACACATGTCACCTTGCTCCCTTGATCTCCTGGACCAAGCTAATCATCCACCGAAGAAAACCTAAGTGAAGCCATCTTGTGTTTTTTTTGCTTAATGAAGAACCTCTCTATAGCCTTTGTCTATAGATGAGTAAGTGCTTATGGTCATTTAATTTCTTTTAGTAGATATTTATTCACTTTTCACTCTATCCATTTTTGTACATGCACTAAGTGATGTCATAGTTGACATCAAGAGTGTCCCACTTAGAACTAAATCAAGGATTGCTCTATCTAAGACCCAATAATCAAGATCTCCCTAACTCTCCATGATCTGGCTCTGATTGGAATCCCTCCAAATCTCATTCTTCAGGCTCCATCAGAAGCCAGAAAAGTAACTGCTGAATAGTTGACAGCTGTACACTATTAAGAGATTTTTCAAAGACTCACCCTAAGAAAAAAAATGGGCAAGTTAGTAGCAACTAGTGGCAAGAAGCTGTACTGCAATCCTGAAGGCACAGGGTTCAAAGCCACCAGCCACACAGTGGGAGAAAAATGGGCAGTCTCCTCTGGTGTGATTAACTGCCTCCAAAAACCTGCCAGAAGGTCAGCTATGAGTGGGTTCCAACCCTACAATACACGAAACACCAACAGGTGGTAAAAAGCTGCACTACAATCCCGAAGACATGTGGTTCAAAGTCACCAAATGCTCCATGGGAGAAGGATGGGCAATCTTTCTCCCATGCAATTTACTACCTTTAAAATGGTGGTAAACATCGTGGCAAACACCACCACCACAGTTTATAAGAGTATAAATATGCACAGACAATCATCATACAAATGTCATCAGCCTCAGTCACAGAAGAAAGTCCAACTGTGAATAATCTTGTCTAAAGCAGACAGCATTTTGAAAACCCTCTTCAGTTCTGAAGGAGAGTTCCATGCTCCAGCCAGCTCACAGGGCCAACTCTCCCTCTGCAAAATTTGTTTCAAAATTAATACCTTCTCTACACAGATCTAAGTGAAATAAGCAAAGTTTCATGAAATGAGTCACATTAGAAAAGAGACACATTATGTGTCACAATCTTACTTATAATACAGAAAAAAAGACTTAAAACAATTCAATCTTTACTAGAAGAAAATAGTTAAATAATATGCTACATCCATAAAAGGCAATTTTTATGGATTCTTTTTTCACCAAAAAAGTTATGAACATTGTTCAGGAGATGGGAAATCTTCACAATATGTTAAGAGTGAAAAGCATGATATAAAAACTATCTGTATAACAGAATCCTGATTTTGGGGGGGGGGGGAAATAATAATACTTCTAAATGCCCATGGGCCTGTAAAGAAATGCATTAAAAATTTATCAATGTTTATCTCTGGGTGGTGGGATTATAGGCGGCTTTTATTCTCTTCTTGATATTTCCCTGTATTTCCAAATGTTTGAAAATAAATTTGTATTACTCTGATCTTCGGGAAGTGATGTTTTGTCTTGGTTCTTTGCTTGCTCCGAACCCTCACAGCACTTGCTGTCAGAATGACTTAGCGCACAGTCAAGGGACCCTCCACCTCTGTTTGAACTCCTTCTGCTCCAGGCTGAGCTTCCTCCCTTCCTCTCCAACTGAGACAATGGATTCAGGCCCTTATATTTGCCTTGTACCCTCAACTATTACTCCAACACTGAGCCCTTACTGTCAAATCAGTCCCAACTTACGACAACTCCATGCACAACAAACAACAGCATGAAATGCTATCTGCCCAGTGTCTTAATGGGTTGTGGGCAGGACTTCTAAGATCGGCCAGGTTCTCATTGGCTAATTTATAGAATTAGATGACATGCCTTTCTTCCTAGACCATTTTAGTCTGGGAGCTCCACTAACACCTACTCAGGTTCATAGCAACAAGTTCATCCTCAGGGACAGGCAGGGGGGCTGACTGTGAGGAAGGCGCACGAACAGGAAATTGAACCCAGATTCTCATGTGGAAGATGAGAATTCTACCACTGACCCTCTCTGTTCCCCGTAGCTCGTGCCAACAAGTCTATCTAAAGGAGTCATGTTTCCTCATGGGCAGGTGCCCAGTGCTCAGAAATGTTGTTCAACAGGGGAACATTAGCCATGTGTTCTGTCTCATGGAATACGGCAGTAATCTCTACTCAGCCCGCAGAGTGTCTTCCAGGCATCCTCCCTGCTAGGCAGTTGTACCTTTAACCAACAGTCCATTGCCTTTCAGGGCCAAGACCACAGGGATCTGGTCATTGACAAGTGAGTATCCTGGGAATTGGACAAAAACCAGAAAGGTATAAGAGGTACAAGAAATTCACACTGGGCCTGCTAGGAAAATGTGGACCGTGGTTGTGGTTTGTGCAATGCTTACATTTGTGCATGGTGCAAATGATCACTCAGTGACTAAAACTGAAAGGCTGCAAGCTTGAGTCACCCAGAGGTGCCTTGGAAGAAAGTCCTGCTGATTCACTGATGAAAACTCAACCACGGAAAACGATGTGGAGCACAATCTTGGCCTGACATACATGGAGTCACCATGGGCTAAGTTGACTTGATTGCAACTAGTTGTCCTGATATGCCCTTGTCACAAGACAGGGTGAGGTTGCTCCCATCGCAGAGGCTCTACTTTGGGTGATGCGGAGAAGACAACTGGAATCTGGTCCCTCAACTGGGTCTCAGCTCTCCTGAGGCTGCCACAGACTGATCATGTCACCAAAGGAGCCAGTGTGCCAGGAAAAGGGGGAGTTGTGCTGGACTTTGGGGCATACTCTCACAGCACATTCTCAGAAGGCTGTTTCCTAGTGTTGCCTCGCACACACTGATCATGGCGCTGACTCCCTAAAGAGTAAGCTCTTGCTGTGAGAGTATGCCATGTTGTTTCACCCTAAAGTACGCACCTCCCTCACGCTGCCAAGTCTCTAGAAGACTCTCAGTGCCTAGTAAACACAGGCCATCTCCTTCACACCTTCCCTTCCATCACTCACCTGGGTGACAGTGGATAACTCGCTGTCCCACTGGCAACAGACCCCTCAGTCAAATAACAGGAAGGTCCATCCCCAGAGCCATCATCAACCAGAGGTAGGAGGTGCCACTGTGGACATGGGAAAAGGGCCTCCTTCAATCTACCCACACACTTCCCCAACTGGCTGTATTGCACCTGCACATGACCATATGGACTTGGCCCCTCACAAACACTCCCGGTAGCTATTGATTCCATTGTGAACGGCTTATAAAATGACAGTTTCAACCACCAGAAACTTTCAAGTGGGCACACACTCTAGCTAGGATCTTTTGTTATTGTTGATGGGTCCTATCAAGTCAGACCCTCCAGCAGATTTTCAGAGGCAGTAAATCACATGGGAGGAGATTGCCCATTCTTCTCCCACAGAGTATCTGGTGGATTTGAACCACGTGCCTTTGGTGTTGCAATACAAATTCTTAACCATTAGACTGCCAGAGCTCCCTAAATAGAGCGTAGACCTAGTGAATCCACCCCCTCTCTTTACCTGCAAAATGCGGAGGAGACTCATCTAGGCAGATGGGTTCCTAGGCGTGAAGGAACATGGAGGACAGTTATCCATCCTTCCTGCGAAAGCTAAGAATCCTTGCCACATGGCAAGGAGGCATGTCACCCAGGACAGCTTACGGTAAACCATAGCAAGTCCTTCTTAACCAGCATTGGGAGCCCAGATTCAACAAGCCCTTCCCTCCGGGGAAGACTCATCCTAAAACACAGCTATCGGCATCCACGATGAGAAGAGTTTTCTGTTTGATCCCAGCAGACTCTGACATGATACCACCAGCCCTCAACTCCCCACCTCAAACAGGGTCAGGCTGTAGGCTGGTCTCAACTGCAGATAGCCTGACAGGACTCAGAGCCTCTAAACTAATGAAATGAGTCAGGGAGGCCATGTGGTGATCGCTCCATTATGTCCACTCAGTGCCCCTCCGCGTGTGACTCATGCTTTCACTCTTAGAAGGTGAAGCACCTTAGGGATCAACATTTAATCTCTGTGCTGAAGTGGAGGAAGGGCTTCGGGCCTCGTATGCCTCTGCTAGGATCCTTTTCTTTGCTGAAGGCCTGGGTCAGGGCTGGATGAAATGTAAGGGACCCTGACCCCGTTTCAGGTAAGCCTCTGATTTACAGTTCATTGTGCTTCCTAACGAATAATTTTTATATATAATAATTTCCCTGGTAAGCACCAAACCTTCTCCTTGGGAATGCAATTAAGGGAGAAATTAGCAATAAATTGTTTTCAGTACTTAACCCAGCTCTGAATTTATGGCTTGTCGCGATTTATTGTTTCAGAGGCCTGAAAAAAAAAAGGCAATGAATTTTATTCCATGTCTTGTCATTCACCCTCGACACCGAAATGTAAATAAAGATTGCAAATCTGTTCACGGCCTTGCCTTTCCTCGGCTTGTTGAAAATCTGAAAAGATTCCACACAGTGAATCCAGAAGGTTCTGGAACGTCGGCAGCCATGGAGAATGCTGGGTGTTCACCTCCACGCCTGGCTGTCTCCTACCTCTCCCTGTGGGCTGGAGTGCCCCCCCCCCCCCCCGAGCCGCGATGGGCTTTACAGAGTGAGTGTAAATGAGAAAACACTAAGTTAGGGCTTGACGGCCGGTGCTGGATGTATCCGTTTGCCCTATAAATAAGCACTGATCACCTCCATTTTATTGAACTCATTTTCCAGGCAAGCAAAGACCACGAGATTCTCCTGCCCATTTTCCCTTTACACCCTCTAGTACTGCTGCTAGTGTCAACCCCGACAGATTTATAGCCCATTCATTCATGGGAACAAAAACCCTGCCACGGCTGGTCATGGGACACGCAATAGCAGTTAGTTCAAAAGATAACAGCTGCAATACCTCACCCCTCCATTCAGCACCTCACAGCCCGCACCACTTGCACGGTAGTAAATGCTGCTTGTTTGTGTGCTCTGAGTCGTAATCCACAAAGAACGGTGGTCGCCTCACCCAGGCTGCTTCTCTCCGGGAGAGCTTGCCTTCCTCCTGGCCCCCATCCTGCCCCTTGCTGCCTGACAAGAAGAAAAAGACCTAGTTTCTTCTTCCAGTCCTCTCAGCACGAGCTGTGACTGGTGTGTCAGGTTGTCACAACCCAAGCAAAGACACAAAGCTGAAGAACCAGGTTGCCCTGGGGAATGGCAGTGGGGACAAATGATCCCCCCTCTCCCTCAAGTAATGATGGGTCCTCATTTTCTCAGTAGACCCACAGAGGCCCAGCTGTCTCCACTGTGGAAGCCATCAGCCTGATAGGAATCAAAGGGGGCTTCGTCTACCCTATGTCCACTGGACATTAACAGGGCCGGGGAATGTGCCCTGTCCCCATGACAGGAGGCAGCGGATCTCCAGTTTACCATGTCCTCAGAGCTAGAATGGAATCATTGAATTAAAAAAGCGGTCAGACTGCAAAGGAACAGGGAGATGTGTTCCCAGTATTCTGAAGCTCAGAGCAGGGACAGCTTTGTACACAGCAGCTTTCTGTGTTATTTTGAATGAAATCTCTTCTACTTAAAAGCTGAACCTGCAAAAATGAGGACAACCATATATATGCATATTGTTGTTAATGTTGTGTATCATAGAATCAGAACTGGCCCATAGCTGACCCTCTGGTCTGTTTCCAGAGGCAGTTAATCAAATGGGAGGAGATTGTCCATCCTTCTTCCGTGGAACAGCTGGTGGCCTGGAACTGCGTGCCTTCCAGATTACAGCACAGCTTCTTCCCACTAGACTATAGAGCTCCCTATGTTCATACACATCCCCAAAACTCAACCCTATGAAGTAGATTCCAATATCAGGATTCTGTGACTGTAAATATATATTTTATTATGTTATGTACCATCAAGTCAGAACCAACCCATACAGCAGGTTTTCAAAGGCAGTTAATCGAACAGGAGCAGCAGCTGATGGCCTTGAACCATGAGCCTTCGTATCACAACACAACGTAGTTCTGTAATATATAAAGGGGAGAAGATGATGATGATGATAGATAGATAGATAGAATACAGTTATACAGATATAGAATATAAATATATATATATATATAAATATGTCTATATGCATATATCTATATGTTGTTGATTGCCGTTGAGTTGAGCATGACTCATAGTGACCCTATGAACAAAGTCCTAAAGCCTTTATATAGCATAATTCTCTCTCTCTATCTATCTATAGATATAAAACTTTATATAACTTTATATAATTGTCATTTATCAAACTTCATAGAGTTTCCAGAGACATGTTGTTTAGGAAGTGGATGCCACTCCTGCTTCCAAATCAATCTCTCGCTCATCTCTATCCATATCCGCATTCATATCTACATCTATCTATATCATATCTATATCTACAGTTAGGTGCCGTCAAGTAAGAGTTATAGTGACCCTACAAAAAAAATCTGAACTCCTTTCTATCCCTCTCCTTCCTCACACTTCCTGACACACAAGATCCTTTTGCAGCAGTCATCGTGTCAGTCCACCTGGTGGGAGGGTCTTACTCTCCTTTGCCAAGCCTCCAGCCCCTTCTAGCAAGAGATTCAAAATATGTGTGTGTGTGTATATATGTATGTGTATATATATACATACACACATACATATATGTTGTTGATTGCTATACAGTCGAACATGACTCACAGTGATCCTATGAACAAAAGACCTGAAGCTTTTCTATAACTATTGTCATTTATCCAAGTTCATAAAGTTTCTAGAGGCCTGGTGTTTA
>NW_006399812.1:13832347-13835844 GCF_000299155.1 Elephantulus edwardii
TATATGTGTCTGTGTGTGGGTTTATGTATGTTTTATGTATATATGTATATTTTATGTGTGTGTGTACACACACACATACACACACAGAGATTAGAGAGATAGAGATAGATAGATAGATAGATAGATAGATAGATAGATAGATAGATAGATAGATAGATAGAAACAGCTCTGGTGGCCTAGTGGCAAGAAGCTGCACTGCAATCCCAAAGGCACAGGATTCCAGGCATCAGCCACTCTGCAGGAGAACAATGGGCAATCTCTTTCCATGTGAATAACTGCCTCTGAAAACCCGCTGGAAGGTCAGCTATGGGTCAGTTCCAACTCTATGGTTCACAACAACAAAACTCTCTCTCTCTCTCTCCCTCTCTCTCAGCTCTAGCTCTATCTATCTCTGTCTATCTCTCTCTCTCTCCATCTATCTCTATCTCTATAGTGACCCTATGAACGAAAGACCTGGACATTTGTATAGCTTTCATCCTTTCTCTAGGTTCATAGGGTTTCCAGAGGCAAGCTATTTTGGAAGTGGATGCCACTCCTGCTTCCAAGCTTGTTTTAATCAGGGAGCTCCACCAAACACTGTCCACCATGGGTAACCAGTCTCATTTTGACATATCAGTGTCACAGTGTTCAGCTTCACAGCAACCATGACTTACCTCTATATAGCGAGTGGACAGACCAGGGCTATATGACCTAGAAAATTTATAAAATATAAATGTAGAACAAACAAGTTTGTCCTGGAGAGGGTGATGCCAGGCTGCTCTTTGGAGGCAAGGATTCTGAAGCTTCGTCTGACATACTTTGGATATGTTGCAAGGCGGAATTAGTCCTTACAGAGGGATGTCATGCTTGGGAAGGTGGAGAGACAGCACAAGAGAGGAAGACCCTCGAAGAGCTGGGTTGATTCAGTAACTGGGGTAATGGGAATAGGTGTGTTGGGGGCAGTAAGAATGGCACGGGATAGTACGGGGTTTAAGGCTGTTATACATAGGGTTGCTATGAGTCATGCTTGACTCAACGGCAATCAACAACATATAGATACAGATATTTATATACTATATCTGTGTAACTGTATTTTATCTATCTACTTTCTATCTATCATCTATCTATCGATGGCTCGTAACAACAACAAATATATAAAATATAAATTTATAGATATATATTTATTATATGCCATCAAGTCAGAAGCAACTCATAACTGACTCTCTTCAGGGAATTATATGCCTTTGGAATAGGAACACAACTCCTTAGGTCACCAGAGTTATATACCTATTATAAGTATTATAATATTAATTATATATTAATAATTTTGTGTTATTATTACTTTTATAATGATTTATGATATTAACTTATTAATATACTAGTATGGATCATCTCCTATAACAATAATTATTTATTGATAATTATTATATTGTATAATTGTTGTTGTTATGTTGCTATGTGCATCGAGTCGCTTGTGACTCATAGCGACCCTATGTACAACAGCCCTAAACCCTACTCTATCCTGTGACAATCTCACTGTCTCCAACACACCTACTGTGATTACCCCAGTCACTGAATCAATCCATCTCATCCAAGGTCGTCTTCTCTTGCACTGTTCCTCCACATTCCCAAGTATGACGTCCTTCTCCAAGGACTGGTCCCTTCTTGCAACATGTACAAAGCATGTCAGACAAAGCTTCAGAGTCCTTGCCTCCAAGGAGCATCCCGGTTTAACCCTCTCCAGGAGGAATCTGTTTTCTTAGCAGTCCACGGTATATTCAATTCTCTTCTCCAACACCACAGCTCAAAGGCATCAATTATCCTTCTATCCTCCCTTGTCATTGTCCAGCTCTCTAAAGATATATTTTCATATATACAGCTCTGCGTATCTGTGTGTGTGTGTGTGTGTAGTCAGAATCGACCTGCAGCTGACCTTCCAGCAGGTTTTCAGAAGTAGTAAATCGCTTAGGGGAGAGAGAGAGAGAGAGAGAGAGAGAGAGGTGGTGGTGATGGTGGTGTAACACGTTATCAAAATGACACAGCAACCTTATGAACCACAGTGGAGACCTTCCCAGGTCCTGAGCGACCTCACCCTCTTCCCTGTGCTAAATCCATTGTTGCATTGCTGAGTCAATCCATCCCATTGAGACTCCTCATTTCCTTCACTGACCCTCTACTCCTCCTAAATCTGTAAGATTTTTAACTGTTCATTTTTCTCAGAGTTAGATCATCAGGTGTTTCTTTCTAGTCTGTATTAGTATGGAAGCCCTGCTGAAGCCTATGCACGATGAGTGTTCCTGGAGGTGTTTGAAATGCTGACAAAACAGCTTCCAGCATCACAGCAACACACAGCTGCACAGCACAACAAACTGACAGACCAGCGATGCACCTGCTGGGAAGATCAGTCCTCCAGTATAGACTGAAACCTTAAGAAAACAAGTATAACAACTGGGCCAACAAGCTCCATCATGATAAACAGAAAAAAAATTATTGAAGTTGTCAAGGATTTCCTTTTTCTTAGATCTGTAATCAATGTCCGCAGAAGCAGCAGTCAAGAAATCAAATAACATGTTGCATAGGAAAAATCTGCTGTCAAGGATCTCATTGAGAGGTAAAAAACAAAGATGTCACTTTAATATGTACTGACCCAAGCCATAGCAGCTCTGGTGGCTTAGAGAATAATGAGTTGCACTGCCAACCCAAAGGCAGGTAGTTCAAATCCACTACCTGCTCCACAGGAGAAAGGCTGGCAATATCCTCTTGTGTGATTTACTGTCTCCTAAAATGCACGTAAGGGTCAGCTATGAATTGATTCTTATTCAGCAACAAATGACAACAACAAATGACACAAATCATAATGTTTTCAGTCAATTTATAACCACATCAAGGTTCATCAATGAATAAGAAAGACCAAAGAAAAATTGATGCCTGTGAATGATGGAGTTGACAGGGAATACTGAATATACTATGAACTTCCAGAAGAAGGAGTAGATCTGTTCGATGGAAAAAGTACAGCAAGAATGCCTTTGAGAAGCTCTGGTGTAGTCACACAATAGAATACTACACTGCATTGAAAAACAAGGAACTTATGAAATATTATTCAAAATGGGTGACCCTGGAAGACATTATGCTGATTGAAATGTCTGTCACAAAAGGACAAATACTACATAGTGCCACTGTTGTAGAACGGGACTGACATCAGGGTTGGGGAGAGACTGAGAAAGATTGGATAAATTATGTATACTGCATTGAAACAGATGAGGGAGAGAACAGTTTATTTTTTTTTTAAACTAATGAACAATAGAATTAATATCACATGCAAGCAAAATATTGCTGAAGTTCAATCATCCAAAAATGACTAGCACAATATCTTGATAGAGAACTATCAGAAGTTCAAGATGTGTTTAGAAGAGACCAAAGAACCAGGGATTTTATTGCTAATGTCAGATGGGTCCTTGTGGACAGCTCTGCATAGTGATAGCCAGGCTGTTGCTGAGATCAGAGTCCAGGCAGCACTG
>NW_006399812.1:13841429-13851149 GCF_000299155.1 Elephantulus edwardii
CATCAGAGAGTTGGACAATGACTAGGGAGGATAGAAGGAGAATTGACGCCTTTGAGCTGTGGTGCTGGAGAAGAGTATTGAATGTTCCATGGACTGCCATGATCCATCCTAGAGAGGGTTAAACCAGGCTACTCCTTGGAGGCAAGGATTCTGAGGCTTCATCTGACATACTTTGGACATATTGTAAGGAGAGACAGGTCCTTGGAGAGGGACATCATGCTTGGAAGGGTGGAAGGACAGCGCAGGAGGGGAAGACCCTCTATGAGGTGGATTGATTCAGTGACTGGAGTAATTGGGATGGGTGTGTCAGAGACAATGCGGTTCAGGGCTGTTGTACATAGAGTCACTATGAGTCTCAAATGACTCAACGGCACATAACAACAACAACAATGCCTCTGAGAAGTAAAGATGGTGAGACTTTGTCTCATGTGTTGCTCAGGCTATTAGGAGGGACCTGTGTCTGGAGAAAGAGATTATGCTCAGTAAAATACAAGGCAGTGGGAAAGAGGAAGATCCTCAAGGGGCTGGAGTGGCACAGTGGCTACAGCAGTGGGGATGGCCCGCATAAGGTACATTAGGTCACCACGTGGCAGGATCAATTTAACAGCACATAGCACAGTAACAGGGAGCTCTAGAGCCCTAGTAGCAAGAAGCTGCACTGAAATCCTAAAGGCACTTGGTTCAAGACCACCATCTGCTCCATGGCAGAAAGATGGGCAAGCTTCTGGTCCATAGCTACCTCCAGATGATCAGCTATGGGCCAGTTCCAACTCTGGTACACAACAATATCACAATGTATTCACACCTCTCCTTATTTATATGTCATATGAATATTTTCTACATATATTGTGTAAACGGTTAACATGCTTAATAGTTGGCCAAATAGTTGGTGTTCTTGTCTACCCTCTCATGCCTCAGAAGAAAGCCCTGGCGATCTACTTCTGAAGGATGCAGAGTCATTGCAAGCTCAATGAAGAACAACTCCACTCTGAACCAATGAGGCCGCAGGGAGAGAAAGCAACCTCTTTGGCAACAAATGTTAAATAGATAATGTTGTTAATTGTTGTCATGAGATATTCTTGAGTCAGTTCTGACTCATAGCCACCCCTGTGACCAAGAGCAACTATCCCAAAGACTTTTCTTGGCTGTAATTTTTAACGGGGCTGATTATCATGTTGTTTTGAGAGAGATTTTTCCTTTCACTGAGTGGTAAGAAATATATGAAAGCTTCAAGCAGTGTGAACCAAATAGCATGCATTATTAGATTGATTTGTTAACAAGATATTTATAGAAGAAGATTAAGCAGGAAGGCAGAGGGTGATGGAAGATGACATGATCTTTCTGTGTCTCTGGCTTCCCAGGTTTAGGCTTTGAAATCTGCCAGCAAGATGCAGACCCTCTGCCTTGTCCCCATCCATATTCCTTGGCCTAGGTTCTGTAAGGATGTGTTATTGCAACCACTCACAAGTTGATAGAAAATGCATACCTTACTCCAAAAACCCACTGGAGGGTCAGCTATGAGTTGGTTCCAACTCAAAGACAATGAGTGAGTGAGTATAACAACATTCTGAAATACTGAAAGTTGTTTGAAAATAACACTTTATACTTCCTTAGGCAATAAGGAGTCTATCTTTTGCAATTAATAGAATAAAGACTAACCTCTCAATTAACTGATACTAACCTTTCACAATACCCTAAGCTAAAGTAAAAATAATGCTCTTTGCCATAATATTTTAAAAGAGGGGTTTTTTTTTCTCTCTTAGTCTAGCAGAAGCAACTGGCAACCTTCCTTATCAAAACTAAAGCCTTCTGATGTCATTTTCCCATCTACCTTGTAGTCTAAAGTTCAGAGGTGTTCCATTTGGGTACACAAAAGGTGCCAAGCCACCTAAAGACCTTGACCTTGACTTTGACCTGATGACATCATCAGTAGACCCAAATGCTTATACAAAAGAAAATTCTGTAAAAACTTTTCATAATCTGCAGTCCTGTTCCTCCTAAGCCTCCAATATACCCAAGATCAGGAAGTAGATTTGGGAAGCTCACAGCCTCATCTCCTTCTATGTTGTTATTGTTGATGTTGTTGTTATGTGCCATCGAATCACCTGCAACTCATAGCAACCCCACGTATAACAACCCTAAACTCTGCTCTGTACTGTACCAATTCACTGTCTCTGACACCCCCACACCAATTGCCCCAGTTATTGACTCAATCCACCTCATAGAGGGTCTTCCCCTCAGTGCCGTCCCTCAGCCCTCCCAAGCATGACGTCCCTCTCCAAGGACTGGTCCCCTCCTTGCAACATGTCCAAAGTATGTCAGACAAAGCCTCAGAATCCTTGCCTCCAAGGAACAGCCTGGTTTAATCCTCTTCAGGATGACTCTGTTTTCTTGGCAGTCAATGGTACCCTCAATACTCTTCTCCAGCACCACAGCTCAAAGGCATCAATTCTCCTTCTATCCTCCCTAGTCATTGTCCAACTTTGACGCATAACAAGGGATTGCAAAGACCATCAACGACAGCTCATAGTGACCTTATGAACAACACATTGAAACCCTGCCCTATCCTGAGACATTCTCACCATCTCTGTCATGCTCAAGTTCATTGTTGTAGTCACTGAGTCAATCCACCTTGTTGACAGTCTTCCTCTCAAGTTCCTCATAGATATTATTATTATTATTATTATTATTATTATTATTATTCTCTTTGCACTCAAGTTGAGTCTAACTCATAGTGACCCTGTGAGCAACGGAACCTGAATCCTGTCCTATTCTGTGCCATCCTCATCATCTCCGATACACTTGAGCCCATTGCTGCATTCACTGTGCCAAACCATCTTATTGACGGTCTTTGTCTCTTTCGCTGACCCTCCACATTTCTACGGATGATGTCCCTCTCCAAGGAATAGCCTCTCCTATCAACATTTCCAAAGTATGTGTAAGACAAATCTTTTTCTCCTTACTTCCAAGGAGCATTCTGGCTGCACCTTCTCCAAGGCATATTGATGTGCTCTTCTGGCAGTCTATGTGATATTCAGCACTCCTCTCCAACACCATAGCTCAATGACATCGATTCTTCTGTCAGCATTATTCATTGTGCAGCTTTCAGATGAATAGCAAGTAATTGTTATATACTGGTATGTAACAAAACTTTGGCTTTTTTCACTCCAACTCCTGTCTCTCAGATTGTTGGATTTATTTTTATTTTCTTTTATTTTGGCAGCAGGGAGCAGAAGCCTATTTGCTGTTGTTGTTGCTATCATCGTTGTCATTAGATGCAGACAAGCTGACTATGACTCACTGCAGCTCTATAAAAAATAGACCTGTATCTTGTCCTACATTGTACCATCCTTGTCATCACTGTCACGCTCAAGATGCCAACGTCAGGATCGCCACTCTTCTAACATTCTAACAACTGAACCTCAAAGAATAAGGCTGAAAGCACCAGGAGTCCAGTAGTCTCCCCTCGGCACCCGACCACCTTAGCGTAGAGAGGGCACAGAGGTGTAGTCTGTAAAGAGGTACTGATAATCCAAAGGCTGCATGCCTCTGTTGGTTCAAAGCCACCAGCAGCTCCACAAAAGAAAGATGGGCTATCTCCACTCATTGCAAATGACAGCTTCAGAAGTCCCCTGGAGCGTGAGTCAGAACCAACTGAATGGCAATGAGAATGAAAGGGAAAAAATCTTAGTGTGTGGAAGGAAGGATAAACCCAGGACAAGTGGCTGAGATGGAGGTTTCAAGCCTATAGACCACACATGGAAGGCGCCAGAGAAGCAAGGTTGAACTCCCCACACAAACACCCAATTCCAGGGGCGGGTTGACTGTGAACTGCATGTGAAATGACACAGGGCTTCAGTTGCTGTAAGTACCTTTCTTGCCAATCAATCAGCTTTTATTGTGACTCCTCTAGTTCAGCTCATAACCCCAGAAAGGCGCTTCAGCAGCCATTTAAACTGTTTCTAGTTTAATAATCCCTGCTAATTGAAAGCAACTCAGTGACGAAGGTGATGTGGGGAACTGGGGGCACCCCCACCCAGTTGATGGCACCAGAGACGTTCCTGTGGGGAGCAAAATAAACCTCTGATGCTGGAGGGGAAATCTGCTTCCCTGTCTTCACATAACAAATTCCTACAACTGCCTGCTTTGGTGGCAGAAGCGTTTCTTCTTCTGTTTTAATTGTGGAATGCATGTTACAGCCACAGCATTGCTGAGAAACCTGTTTTTATCTGTGCAAAATTAACCACCCCCTGCTGCAAAAATACAGGATTTTTTTTTTTCTTTCCCCTTCGACAGAGAATTACATTCATTTTTATAATTGTTCTTTCCTTTCAAATCACCTAATATGACAAATGCCGGGCGACGTTATAGTTCATCTGCTAAAGAGAGTCTTTTATGAGTGGAGGCTTCAATGCTTTAATGGAGAAATTGCCTGATTTAAGTAAATCATGTCACCTTCACCCTTGCAATCATATTTGTTGCAGACGTCGGCTGACCTAACCTGCAGAGCAAAAACAAAAACACATTTACATTTGCAGGCTGAGATATGTGGTTCAAATGATGTACAAATAGGTCATAATGAAAAGGAATTTTAGCACCCAGCAAAGGTACGATTTGAGTATACTTTTGACAGTTTTTACACATACATAATTATTCGGCATTGTAATTTAAACAGGTAAAAGACAGATTTTAGCACAAAAGCCTCCGATTGCTCAGCCCTGATTTCTCTGACTTCCCGGGCAGGGATGGCGCTACGGCAGAGGGATGCCATCTGTCTGATGGGCTGAGCCTCAGCTGGGCTTGTCCTGCTCTGTACCCTCCAGCCCATCCTAGGGGGCGGAGCCCAGCACCAGGCCTGAGTTCTGTGCATTCCTAATCCCAGGGATAGGAAGCTTCCCAGCCCTTCTGGACAGGATTGCCAGGCAAGAACAAAACAGCACAGACTCTGAGTGGCTCAAGGATCCGAAGTGGCTGAGTGTGGTGGCGATGTCACCAACATGTCATACCATTCAGAAAGATGGGGCACAGTTCTGACCTTCCACTTCCAGGGGGTCCCTCAGCTTGGACAATAGGTCAAGTGAGTGGATGAGAGGATGGGGAAATCCAGACAGTAGTGGTCAAAAACCAGTCCGTGCTGTGTGTGTGTGTCCCCTGCTCTATTCCTTACTCTATCTTTCCATGTTCTCTGTCCCTCCCTCCTTCCTTCTTTCTCTTTATCTTTCTCTTCCCTCTTTCTGTATCTCTCTCCCTCTTTCTCATATTTCTCTTTTTTCTGTGTGTTTCTCTCACTTCTCTGTCTCTTTTTCTCTCTGTGTCTCTCTCTCCCTCTGTAGCTGTTTCTATCTCTCTCCTCCATCCCCTTACCTATTTCCCTTTTCTGTCTCTCCCTCCCTCCCACCCTCTCTCACATGCTTTCTCTCTCTCCCTCCCTCCCTCTCTTCCTAACTCTCGCTCTCATATGATGTGCCCTAGAGAATCTTTTGCATGTTATCCATTACCAGTCATTGTCAAGTCAAAATACAACTGTGTTACATATGATTTTCATGGCTAATTTTTTTTTGGAAGTTAATCACTAGGCCTTCCTTCCAAGGTCCCTCTGGATAGTCTGGAACCTTAACTATTTGCCGTGTCCAGAGAATATTCTGCTTTCAGAGCAGTTGTGATACCAGCTCTAAATCCCAAGACGGCTGAAAGAAGAAGCAATTGTACTGTTCAGCCCAGCCAGTGAGTCTCCTAGCTGGGCGAGGGAAGAGACTGCAGAGAGCCCAAGAGAAGGGTCAGAGACAGAGAGAAGTGCCAGACCCCAGGTGTTGGTACATACATGCAGTATTCTCAAATAAACACAACCTGGGCTTAAACCTGTGAACACAAGAACGTCTTTATGTGAGATATCATATGTAGGTAATGAAATTAGCACGAATTTCAGTATTCCTACTCCCTTTTCAGAAAGATTTGGAAAATCATAATTGGAGGCTCCTGAGTGTTTCCAATTTCGGTGTCTTTCAAACATGGGTGGCAATCACAGCACATGGAACTCCAGCTAAAAGTCACTGTTAAGGAGGACAATAATGATCATAATGATAGGAGGAGTCAGTGTGGGCAGCTTGGCTTCCTATGTTACAAAATAAAAGAAACCAAATGCTATCCATTCGCTTAACCTCTGGCAATCAGAGAATTTTAAAGATTTTTGTTCTGGACAAAAATAAGAGAGTATTGGACAAAAGCAAAGACCTTTGGATTGAGGCTGTTTGACCTTGATTCATAAAGGGAAGGAATCTGGAGACGATAATGGGTGGTTAGACAGGAAGATGATGGTGCCCAGTTCTCAGAGTCGAGTCATGCTCAATCTCAGAGATTCTCTGTGGTCTTTCTCCCCCCCTTCCTCCCCTTCCCCCATAACAAACATGTTAGGAATCCAAATTCAGGATACCAGCTCTAGGGTTCTTGCTGTTGATTGCTGTTGAGTCGAGCACGGCCCTATGCACAAAAGACCTGAAGCCTCTCTATAACTATCATCGTTTCACGTTCTCCCTTTGTGTAGTTCTGGAGGAAGTCCCTTGTTTCCTTCAGCATCTGTAGATCAGGCATTCCTTGGAGCTCTCCACGCATCCTGGACTTCCCTGGAGTCAAGGAACTTCCTTAGACAGAGATTCTAGTCTTTAATGCAGTTTCTCTCTTACCTTTTCCCAAAGTTACACACATGTGCACACACATTCAGAAAGTCTGAAACCATAAAACTCGTCCCCACCTCCCCCATCATGGCAGACAGAGAAGAGGAGCATTATTGACAAACAGGAAACAGAAACTCTTCCGCATAGAGATGGAAACCCCCGGTCTAGGGGGCCTCTGGCTCTGCGTCATCAAAGCTAATTTGGCAAAGGAAGCCCACAGTAAATCTAGATGTTTCCCTCCTCCCTTCGACTGGACCTGGAAGATTTAAACAGGAGTCCTTGTACCCTCTTGCAGCACCCCTGACTAGATAACCCTCTGACCCACCCTATATGGGAGAGAAAACAGAAAGAAATCATGAGACATGTGGAAATATTTAGCCATCCAAGTTAGAGACATAAATCTGAGCAATTAGAGAGGATGTCACATTACAAAGCAGAGTTAGTGCAGGAAACAGGAGATAAGTGCAAAGATTCACTGAGTGTTTTTCCAAGAGGACATTGCAACTGCAAAACTGTGGGAATCATGTTAAAGAGAAGATTGTTTCAGAGGTGCAAATACAATGGACAAATATTTTAATGGAAGTACAAAACTACAAATTGGAATTGGCAGGAACCAAGGAGGATGAGAAGACAAGGTCAAAAGATGTTAGTAGAACTCAAAGAGAGATGTCAGTAAATTTAGTGAAGGGGGCGAGGAATAAAAAATCCAAAGTGTGAATTCTGGGTAGAAAAGTGAGTCAATGGGAAAGGGGCGGGGGGAGAAAGAGTGGAGAAGTAACCAATAAAAAGAAAAATATTGCATGAAGTTGGAAGTCCTCAAGGTAGATGGATCACTGGGCACAAAAACCTTCTCTAGAAAGGACTAGCAAAAGTACTAGCACATGGTATGCTTTAAATTCACACACACACACACAAAAAAAAAAAAGAAAAGAAAAAAGAAAAAGCTCTGTAGGCAACTGAGCATAAAATGTAAATGAGTTACATTTTTCTGTTAGAAGATTTTGTTTGGATCAAAATCAAATTCCAGCTTTGTGCTCTTATAAAGAAGCACACCTAAAATAAAATGTTCCAGAAAGTTTTAAAAAATTCATTCATGCATTTATTCATTCAACAAATAAATATTGAGGGCTTTTTTCCCCTGTATGCCAAATAAAGTGATAGGCAAAGACTTTCCAGGCAAACACAAACACAAAGTAAATCAGAAATGATAATATTAATATTTAAGAAGATGAAGATTGAAGCAAATGGTAGGTGCAAGCAATATTTATCTCTCAATTTTTTGCCAGCCAGATTATATAGATAAAATATAGATACTATTTGATCAATATTAGCAGTTAACTTGAATATCGCTAGTTAACTCAATACATGTATGTATATGTAAATACACACACACATCATTTTTTAGCCTAAAATGCAATATTATATTTGAGTGATATGAATTTAAACAATAAGAACTCAATTTATTGCCATCAGGTTAGTGTTATGTGATAGCTGCCTCTCCATTTGGTTTATGAGGCTGTAAATCACAATGGGAGGAGATGATCAACTTTTTCCCAAAGAGATTCAAACCACCAAAGGTTTCATATTCTAATAGGATAGCCAATAGTCACAATGAATATTTATTTTCATTTAATTAATATGAAGCAAAATGAAAAATCATTTTCGAATTTCACCAGCTACATGTGAAGAGCTCAATATTGATGACCTAGTGAGTGCCATTATCAATGCAGGTACACAACATTTCCATCATTGTAACAAGCTCTATTGGAAAGTACTGCTACAGGGAATACAATTGGTTTCATTCTATACAGAATTTACAGAAGTTTAATGTACTATAAGGTCATGCTCATTGCCATCAATTCAGATTCATAATGACCCTCGAACAGAGTTTCTGAGTCTGTTCATTATTTTGTTGCTTTTAAATTTTTAATGGAATGCTTCAAACATGTAAGAAAAAGTACAAAAATTATAAACTAAGTCATTGCTGTTGAGTCAGTTCTGATTCATAGGGAGTCTGTAGGATATAGTTGAACTATCTCCTAAAAATTCAAAGCACTAATAGGTAGGAAAACAGACCACCACATCCTTCTCCCATGGAGTGGCTGATGTGTTTGAATCACTGACCTTTAGATGAACAAAGGAAGGCTTAACCACTACACCACCAGGGTTTCTTGCAAGAATGATAAGCACTCATAGATCTATTCTTTTAGATTTAACCCATGCTGGCATTTTTGTCTAAGGAGTTCTTGTGGTACCGTTTGTAAGAAGTTGCTCTACTAAGCCAAACCCCACACTTCTCTGGCGGTTCAAATCTATCATCAGTTCTGAGAGAGAAAGATGAGCAATCTTTCCTCTGTAATTTCCAGAGTTGTTAATTTGAATGGCAGGAGAGTAGCCATCTTTCTCCCTCAGAGCTGATGGCAGATCCGAACCATAGACCCTTAGCTTTTTGGATTAAAGCATAACACATTACAGATTAAAACATCACAACTCGTTGCTATACAGTATGGACTAGAGAAGCATGAAGAGACGTTTTCTTAAATTTCTTTAAGTTTGAGTGTTGTTCTTGTGTACCATCAAGTCAGAATCGACCCATAGCCGGCCCTCTGGTGAGTTTTTAGAGGCAGATAATCACAGGAAGATTGCCTACCCTTTTTCCATGGAACAGCTGATGAATTAGAATCTCATGCTTTGAGACTGCAGCACAGTTTCTTACTACTAGACCACCAGAAATTTAGAATAATATTTAAAAATCAAGATCTTAAAACTAGATTTCTCATTACTACTGATGTGTGTGTCATTTTCCCTAGATCTCTGAGCAGATAAAACTAGGAAACACATCATACAGATTCCCAGGTGGTAGCTGTTGTTGTTATGTGCCGTCGAGTTGCCTACAACTCATAGTTACCCTATGTACAACAGCCCTAAAACCCTGCTCTATCCTATGCCAATCTCACTGTCTCCAACACACCAACCCCCATTACCCCAGTCACTGAATCGATCCATCTCATCGAGGGTCTTCCTCTCCTGCGCTGTACCTCCACCCTCC
>NW_006399812.1:13858055-13858609 GCF_000299155.1 Elephantulus edwardii
AAAAAAAATAATAAAAAAATAAAAAAAAAATTCTTCTATCATCCCTAGTCATTGTACAGCTCTCTGATGCACAGAAAGTGATTGAAAAAACTATGGCTCCACAACCTAAACAGTCTTCCCAGTATCCTCAAAAACCTACAACCAGGAACAGATAAAGTAGATGAATGGAATCTTCTAAGACTCAAATCCCTATGCACATCCAAAAACTTCTCCAACAGGATAAAAATGGAAGCCACCGACTGGAAAAAAGTATTAGGTAATAACATATCAGATAAGGGACTTATATCCAGAATCTACGAAATACTTGAGCACCACAACAAGATATACCCCGAAGAGACCATAACTGAAATCCACACAGATATATGCACACCCATGTTTATTGCTGCTTTGTTCACAACAGCAAGGCGTTGGAAACAACCTAAGTGCCCATCAAAAAATGAATGGATAGAGAAGCTGTGATATATTTGCACAATGGAATACTATGCTGCATTGAAAAACAAGGAACTCATGCAATATTATTCAAAATGGTTGACTCTGGAGAACATTATGCTGAG
>NW_006399812.1:13860174-13881455 GCF_000299155.1 Elephantulus edwardii
TAGAGTAGTGAGAGAAGATCTTCACCCTGAAACCTACAGCGTCCCTTTTCAGCAGGAAGTAGCTAAGAGAATACGCCATCCCCTTTTCCTTATGAATCAGTGTGAATCTCTCTTAGGGAGGAGTGACAGGGAATGGCAAAGGATACACTGACAAAGGAGATTAATCAGAACTGGCTTTGACAAGCACTGTGGCAAATGGACAATTAAAACAGACTTTCGGGGGGGAAGACGGACAACCTGGGGAGGAAGTTAGAGAAAACAGTGCAAAAATGAATGAGTGAAAACCCCAAATCTCTGTAAATGTTCATTAAAATTAATAAAATTTAATAATTAAAAAAAAAGAAAAAACCATGGCATGTATCAGTTGCACCTTAGTCTCCAGACTGACATTCTTGACTTCAGTACTTTAGAGAGGTCTCTAACTGCAAACTTTCCCATTGCAATACATCTTTTAATTGTCTGGCTGTTTGTGCCAAGAGTGTTGATCGTGGAGCTAAGTAAACACTAAGAACCATGAGTTCATCTGGAACTACAATTCCAATCCAGCACATTTCCTTTGATGTGTTTATTCATTTTCTCCAACCTAGAACTACCAGAAGGTGGGTTCCAAAGTCTAACTGCCTAAAAAAGAAACCCACTAGAAGCAAAAGCAACTAGGAAAGGTGGCCTAGTGGCAAGAAGCTGTGCTGCAATCTTAGAGGCACATGGTTCAAATCAATTCACCAACTCTTACAAAGGAGAAGGGTAGGCATTCTCTTCCTGTGTGAATAACTGCCTCTGAAAACCCACCAGAGGGTCAGCTATGAATCAGTTCCTACTCAATGGAACACAACAATAACATGAGAATACTATTGAGACAATTGATGAATTAGAACATAGTTTCCAAGTTAAATGATAGTATCACATCAATGCTAAATGTTCTGGTTGTGTTAACTATGCTTTGGTTGGTTATATAAGAGAATATTTCTTTTAAAAAATAAATAAATAGTACTGTGGTATTTAAGTATCTCTGTCATTCAAATGTGGCAATTGTAACAGTGAATTTAAGCTCAGTAGAGATGAGGAGGGTGGTGTAGGATATGAAGGGTGATCATGTTCTGATGTTCACTGTCACTACCAGTAGAGCCACTCAGTGGTCCCTAACAGTTTAGGAGTTAAGAAGTATAATGTGCCGAACCCAACTGTTGTTGTTGTTGATACCATTAGTGTCGGAACCGAGCCATAGCTGACCCTCCAACAGGTTTTCAGAGGCATTTTACTGCATCAGAGGAGATTGTCCATTCTTCTTCCACAGAGCAGCTGGTGGCTTCGAACTGTGTGCCTTTGGGATTGCAATGCAGCTTCTTGCCACTAGGCTACCAGAGCTCCTAATTACAAATTGTTAAGAAAATCAGTATGTAGCCTGTTGTTGTTATGAACCATTGATTTGGGATTGACCAATAGCTGACTCTTCAGCAGATTTACAGAGGCAGTTAATCACATGCGAGGAGTTTGCCCATCCTTCTCCCCTGGAACAGTTGGTGGATTCGAACAGCATGCCTTCAGGATTGCAGTGTAGTTTCCTTCCACTATACACACTAAATATAAGTGCACATATCGTATTAGGTGCTGTCAAGTTAACTCTGACTCCTAGTAATCCTACGGATAGTTGTTGTTGCTGCTGTTATGTGTCATTGAGTCACTTATACAATGGTCCTAAACCCTGCTCTATCCCTTGCCAATTTTTTTGTCACTGACAAGCCTATACCCATTACCCCAGTTACGAAATCAATCCATCTCATCAAGGGTCTTTCGCTCCTGCGCTGTCCCTCCACCCTCTTAAGCATGGCATCCCTCTCTAAGGACTGGTCCCTCCTTGCAACATGTCCAGAGTATATCAGACGAAGCTTTAGAATCCTTGCCTCCAAGGAGCAGCCTGGCTTCACCCTCTCATGGATGAATTTGTTCGTTCTCTTAGCAGTCCATGGTATATTCAACACTCTTCTCCAGCACCAATGCTCAAAGGCATCAACTCTCCTTCTATCATCCCTACGCACTGTTCAGCTCTCTGACACATAGCATGTAATGGCAAAGACTATGGCCTAGATCAGGACCACCTAAGTCTCCAGACTGACATCATTGCTCCTCAGTGCCTTGGAAAGGTCTCTGACAGCAGACTTTCCGAATGCAATTCATCTTTTAATTTCCTGGCTGCTGGTACCAAGAGTGTTGATTTTAGAACCAAGAGAACTGAAGCTGTTGGCAATCTCAATCTCTTCACCATCTATCATGACGCTGCCAATTGGCCCAGTTGTGAGAATCTTTGTTTTCTTCATGTTGAGCTTCAATCCATATAGGAGGCTGCAGTCCTTGGCCTTCTGCATCAAGCGCTTCAGGTCCTCCTCAGTTTCAGAAAGCAGTGTCGTGTCATCTGCATAACGCACATTATTGATAAGTCTACTTCCAATCCTGATCCCATACTTCTACGCATAGAGCCCAACCTCCCGGATAATGTGTTCTGCATATAGATTGAAAAGATTGACGCACATCTTTTTGAATTTTGAACCATGCAATGTTACCTTGTTCTGTTCTGATGACTGCCCCCTGGTCCAAGTATAGGTTTAGCATAAGCACAATCAAGTGTTCTGGGATTCCCATTCTTCTCAGAGTCAGCCACTGTTTGTTGTGATCCACACAGTCAAATGCCTTTGCATAGTGAATGAAACACAGATAGACATTCCTCATGATACTCCCTGCTTTCAGCCAAGAAAGACATTAGCTATGATATCCCTAGTGTCACGGCCTCTTCTAAACCCATCCTGCACTTCAGGCAGTTCTCTGTTGATATGCTTACTATTCCAGTCGTTATTGGATGATCTTCAGCAGAACCTTGCTTGCATGTGATATCAATGATATTGTTTAATTGAAAACTCGCCTTATTCTGTGCCATCCTCACAATCTCCCCTGTGCTTGAGTCCACTGCTGTAATCATTTTGTCAACTCATCTCAGTGTATGCACAACGATGTATGTGTGCACATGCACAAACTCATTGTCATCAAGTCAGAGCCAATTCAGAGCTGACTCTCCAGCTGGTTTCAGAGGCAGGAAACTGTTCTTTTTCTCCTGAAGAGAAGCTGGTGGATTCAAACTGCCAGAGAAGACACCAGCCTTGGCCTAGCAGAGCAACTCCCAACAGATTACATCACCAGAGAGAGAGCGTGAGAGTGTGTGTGTGTGTGTGTGTGTGTACTAACACATACATATATTTCAGAGCTAGAACAAGATAAAATAAATGAAACTGAATTATTAAAGATATGTGAGAGTTCATAAAACAACTTTTGAAACTTTTATGTAAGCTTAAATAATAACAAAATAAAAGGTTTTTCTAAAATTAAAATAATTAGCAGCCAGTTGGGTTAAAAAAAAAAAATTTAAGAAAATGATGTCTCCTAAAACAAACCAGAAACTTCTATTAGGTTCAATCACAGGGGGGGAAAAACAAAGACAGTAGGAAGAATAATGAAAATAATCACTCTGTGTGGAATAGTTTTCTTTACAAAACAATACAATAAACAATTTCATTCAGATATTTTTAACTGAATTGAATACTACTTATATTTCATCAATTTTCCCACTAATGGCCTCTTTCTGTACTAGGGTTCTAGCCAAAAGAAAACATTGAATTTAATCATCTCCTTAGTCTCTTCTCATCTCTGACTTTATTTGTTTGTTGTGATCTTGACAGGTTGGAGGAATACTGGTCAGGCATTTTTTAGAATGCCACTAAAATTTAACTTCTTTAGTTTTTAAAATACCAATATGATTTATAAATGTTTTGTAATCACAGATTATCAAAACTGTCAACAAAAGAAGTACTGATAAATCTTTTTCAAAAATAGAAGCAAAGGTAGAAGAACTCAAAACATTGCCAAAACACAGATTCTAAAAAGAAAAGCACTGGATTAAAGTTTTAAGAATAACTTCTTCCATACGTCAAGGCACAGATTACCCATGTGCCAGATAAATTGTAATAGAAAAAAGAAAAACTTGGAAATCCTCCCAGGTCCTTGTTCAAAGCAAGCTTAATCTTGACACTGAAACTTGCCAAATATAATGCAAAAAATAAAAATCTATGAGCCAATGTCATTTATGAATACAGATGTAAACATTTTAAATAAAATATTGCAGCTTAAATCCAACAAGATCAAGGAGGTTTTCTTGCCAAAATGCAAAGATGCCTCAACATCAGAAACATCTATTAACTGTATTTCATCTCAATGGCAAGTCAAAGAAGAAAACCATGTAATTGTCTTGATGGAAGCTGAAAAGGCATGGTATGAATTCACTGTCTCTTCCTGATGAAAGCTCAATAAATTTGAATAGAAGCATCCAATCTTGAAATTATAAAGAAGAGAGGGAAATATGTGACTCAAACCACAGACAAGAGGGCACATAACAACGAGAAACTTGAGTCATTCCTTTAAAGACAGGAGTGGAACAAAGGCGTGTCTCAATATTACTCATGTTCTGCTTGTTTAGAAAATTCAATAAAACAAAGACAGAAAATGAAAATCATGACTATTTAGAAGCAGGAGTGGCATCCACTTCCTAAACAACATGCCTCTGGAAATTCTGTGAGCTTTGATAAATGTTGATAGCTATAGAGGGGCTTTAGGTCTTTTGTTCATAGGGTCGCTATGAGTCTTGCTCAACTCAAAGGCAATCAACAACAACAACAACATTGGAGAGGTAGAAGCAAAGTTTTCAGTATTTCTCAGTGTTTATTTTTGACCTGGAAAACCCAAGGTAATCCACACAAAATAAAAATTAGAGTGACTAAGAGAATTCATGGAGCTCTGGTAGTCTAATGGTAAGAAGCTGTGCTGCAATCCCAAAAGCATTCAGTTCGAACCCACCAGCAGCTCCATAGGAGAGGATGGACAATATTTTCCCATGAAATTTACCGTGTCTGAAAACTTGCTGGAGGGTCAGCTATGGGTCAGTTCTAACTCCATGACACACAAAAACAACAACAACATAATTTAAGGAGCTTTGGTGGGTTAGTGTTAAGGAGTTGCACTGCCAACTGGAAGACACATAGTTCTAATCCACCAGCTTCTCTATGGGAGAGAGATGGGCAATCTCCTCCACCTCCTATGTGACTCACTACCTCTGAAGATCCTCTTGGGGGTCAGCTCCAACTCCACTGTACTTAATAATGACAGAAGAATTGACTCTAGTGAATCTAGAATAGAGAATTCAGTCTAGAAAAAAGTATTCTAAACTAGAACATTTTTACACATCCACAAATGACTACTAAAAACTAACCACAATTATAAAGGAATATTCTATCATCTGTAATAATTATTTTTCAATATGAATATGTAAGAATAAACTAAACATTAAATGTGAAGGGTGCCAAGTAGTAAAACACAAAATCAGGCATTTAAAAAAAACAAAACCAAAAAACAACCAACCCTGAATTCATGCAGGAAATCACCAGGCACTGACAATATGCAGAGAGTAAATAATTTATACATACAATGTAATTTTGATCAAAACGCATTTCAATCAAATTCTTATAAAAGAATGTTCATAAAACTTGTAAAGCAAAAATGATAATTAGAATGGAGATAACCCATCAGATATTAAAATAAATTACACTGCTATGGTGATAAAACAATATGGACCTGGCCCAGAAAAAAGACATGAAACAGTATGATCAAGAAAAGTATCTAAGAAGAAATAAAATGACCAGTGAGCATATTACAGAAGATGCTTAGCCCATTAGTTACCAAATAAATGCAGATCAGTGCAAAATAACACTTTCTGGCTTTCATACAGGCAAAGATCAGAAAGGTCTACCAACACAATATGAACAAAAAAGAGAACGAAAGGGAGAAAATTATACATTTATGACACATTTTGACATGAGAGTAACTTTCTATGATTTTTTTGAAGAGAAATTTGAAAACATGTATGAAACATTTTCAAAGTTAGTACTTTAAAATTTAAAATCTTTGACTCAGGAATTTTATATTTAAACTTAAAAGCAACTTATCCATTTGACCTTATAGGATTCCAAGCAACCATTTAAAAGTTGTCCTTGGAGAATATACTATTAAGTGGGAAAATGTCCACATATATTAAGAGGGAGAAAAAAAGCACCAGGTTACAAATGACTTTTCACACTCTGTTCTTGTTTCAAAGAGCAGGCATCTGGCAAAGACAGTGAACAGACAGAGAGACTCAGAAGGCGGTCCCTTCTCTGCCTGCAGCTGAGTGTCTCCAGTGTCAGTCACTTTGCTGTTCATCTTCCCTCCTCAGCTTTCTCTCTCCCATTGCATTGGGCAGCTTCTGCATAGCAAGGCTGTAATTCAGTCAATGATAGAGCAAGTCAAAGACTGAGCACAATACCGGGTTTACAAAGCTTCGTGGATCTCATTGTCTATCCTCTGCAAAATCATAGTCTGGTGGAAAGATGTTCCACTACTCTGTACTTCCTTGGTTCCTTGTTCCTGTCTCATGAAAGGCATATCTAATCTGACACTCTAAGACTCCATACTCCCTGGTTCTTGACAGTCCTTCAACCTTACTTGTCACTACTTTCCCTTCATCTACTGCCCTCCAGACTCTCTAGCCACCCAGCCAGTGGACAACCAAGTGATCCAGACCAGACAGCAGGGGGAACACTGTCTACCAACGAGGTGCCAGAAATTCTAAATGATGCCAATAATAAAATGTTTCTCCCCTTCTCCAATTAAAAAGAAAATGGTTTTTATCAGTCTACATTATAAACAATGGAGTTATGTGCCCTAGTCTGTAGGGCACTACTAACCCCAAGGTGCATACCTCTCTGCAGACTCAGCTCCACCAGGGACTCTGCAGGAACACCTCTTTCCATGCATTTTATAGACTTGGAAACTGCTGGAGGTCAACTGTGAGCTGATGGTGACCTGATGGCAAAGAGTTGTTTTTGAAGTTCTGAACAAGTGCCATGGACCACCAAGAAAACAAATAGGTCTGTCTTGGAGAGTGTGAAACCAAGTTTCTCCATGGAGGCCAGGATTTTGAAGCTCCGTCTCACATAATTCGGGCATGTTCTCAGGAGGGACCGGTCCTTGGGGAAGGACATCATGCTCAGAAGGGTGGAGGGACAGCACAGGAGAAGAAGACCCCAGATGAGATGGATTGGTTCAGGAATAGGGACAATGGATGGGTGTGTCGGAATCAATGAGACTGGCTCATGACAGAGCAAGGCTCAGAGCTGCTGGACATAGGGTCACTAGGGGTCACAGGCAACTTAACAGCACATAACAACAATAAACAAGTGCTATTGTTAATTTCATTCTGTACGCACGTATGTGTGTGCGCCCGCGCTATTGTTAGGTGTCATCAAGTGGGCTCCAGTTCACAGGGACACTGCTGGGAACAAAGCCCTGCTGAGTCATGCACCATCCTTGCTTCACAGCTCCACTGGGGCTCATTTTTGCAGCCACATAGTCAAACGCTTTTTTTAGGATCTTCATCTTTTTCGCTGGCATTTACTTTGCCAAGAATGATATCCTTCTCACAGTCCTAGCCTCTCCTGACAACATGGCCAAAGTATATGAGATAAAGTTTCACCATTCTAATTTCTAAGGAGCATTCTAGTTGCCTGTTATTCAAGAGAGATGTGTTTGTTCTTCTGAGAGTCCATGGTCTATTCATTATTATTCACCATCACAATAATTTAAATACATCAATTCTTCTCCAGTCATCTTTGTTCGAAATAAAATCTGCCTTCCGTATAAAGGTCAGCAGCTTTCACATGTATATGAGATTGAAAGCACCATGGTGTGGGTCAGGCACGCCTTCAATGAAGTCTTCTGTAGATCTGCCTAACACAATACATAGCTTGATGGCTTGACAGGAAGGGAGCTCAGGTGGCCTAGTGGTAAGGAGCTATGCTACCAACTCAAAGCCACGTGTTCCCAATCCACCAGCTGCTCCATTTGAGAAGGAGGGGCAATCTCTTTCCATGCAGTTACTCCCTCTGAAAACCCACTCGAGGGTCAGTTGGCTTCAATTTGACAGCACTTAACAGCAGCATCTTTCATAAGTATTTATTGTAGATCCAAGTCAAATTAGCTCATTTACAGCTTTAAACTTTTCTTCCTCTGTCATGGTGCTGTCTGCTGGTCCACTTGTAAAGATCTTGTTCCTTTATGATGATGTGTCCTCCATACTGAAGGCTCTGGCCTTTGGTTTTCATCGGTAAGCAATTCAAATCCTCTTTACTTTCAGCAAGCCAAGTCATGCCACCTGTATTTGATAGCTTTTTGTTAATGAGTCTTCAACAAATCTTAACGTCATATTCTTCTATACGTATATCCAATTTTACCAAGCTTATTTGTTCAGCAAGCATATTAAATGCTTTTGTTAATATTCTATCTCATTCTTTCATCGGCATCAAGTCAGAATCAACACATAGCTGACCCTCTAGTGAGTTTTCTGAGGCTGAAAATCATGCAGGAGGAGATGCTCATCTTTCTCCCACAGAGCTTCTGGTGGATTGAAACCAGAGTCTGGGTTAGCAGCACAACTCCATACAGGCTGCACTCCAAGAGCTCCCTTGATGTTGGGTGTCGCCACGTCAATTGTAATAGTTGTGAAAGGATACAATCCTGACATATGTCTTTCTTAATGTTAAACTGCTCAATATCCCCTTGCTCTGTTTGGCCTATGCACAAGTTATGAATGAGTGCAATTAAGTGTTCTGAGATCCTCATTCTTTATAATGTTAGCCACAATTTGTTATGATTCATACAGTCACTTCCACTCATCTATCAGTTTGTTTTACTCTGTTGGCTTGCATGTTGCTGTGATTCGGGAAGACATTTCACTATTATTTCAAATATCAGCAAGGTTGTCTATGTTGGACAGGTTTTAACAGAGCATCTTGAGTAAGACAAACTGGGGAGAATGAGCTGGTGATCTATCGATGAAAAAAAGATTGGCCAGCGAAAATACTGTGAATACCAGTGGAACGTTATCTGACATAGTGCTGGAAGATAAGCCTTTCACTCAATATACAACTGCAGAAAGCTGCCTCTTCAAAGCAGAGCCAACCTCAGTGATACAGATGGAGAAAAGCTTTTCAGAATCTTCATTTTCTGCTGTAACACAAGTTAAAAGGAGAAGAAACAACTCTAAACACCCACTACTAATCGGAACATGGAATATACAAAGTATGAATCCAAGAATGCCAGAAGTTGTAAAAATGAAATGAAGATCAATTCTCTAGGCATTAGTAAGCTGAAGAAAAATGGTATTGGCCATTTTGAATCACACAATCATGTGACCTACCATTCTGGGAAGCACAAATTGAAAAAGGAATTACATATCATTTTTTGTCAAAAAGAACTTTTCAGAATCCATCCTGAAGTACAATGATGTCAGTGATAGAATATTAACCATATACATGGAAAGAACCTTGTTAATATGATTATTATTCAAATTTACAAACCAACCACTAAAGTCAAAGATGAAGAAATTGTCAATTTCTACCAAGTTCCAAAGTCTGAACTTTATCAGACATGGAATCAAGATGCATTGATAATCACTGATGACCAGACATGAAAATCAGAAACAAAGAAGGATAGGTAATTGGAAAATCTGGCCTTAGTGATAGAAATGAGGCTCAAAAGAACATGATAGAACTTTGTGACACCAATGTCTTATTCTTTGCAAATACATTCTTTTAAAAAAAAAAAAACATAAATGGCAGCAATATACATTGATTTCACCAGATGGGATATCTAGGAATCAAATAGAGTACATTGGTGGGAAATAAAAGCAAAAACACTCATACTCCACAGCCAAAACAAGGCCAGGGATCAACTATGGAAAAGACCATCAATTGTATGGTTGTGAATTCAAACAGAAACTGAGGAAAATCAAAACAAGTCCACAAGAGCCAAAATACAGCCTGGAGTCTAATCCAAGTTTGGCAGTACAACCTCTTGCCCACTAGACCACTGGAGATAGATAGATAGATAGATAGATAGATAGATAGATAGATAGATAGATAGATAGATAGATAGATACACATACATATACATATATACATACATACATACATACATCTGTGGTGATCTAGTGCTAAGGTAGATAGATAGATAGATACACATACATATACATATATACATACATACATACATACATCTGTGGTGATCTAGTGCTAAGGAATGGAGCTGCCAAGTCAAAGGCACACAGTGCAAATCCACCAGCTGCTCCATGGGAGTAATAAAATGGGTAATCTCCTCTTTATGATTTATTGGCTTTGAAAACTCACTGGAGGGTCTGCTATGGGTAGATTCCAACTCAATACTACCTAACAACTAATAATAACATGTACAGAGTGTGTGTATGGGGGTGTGTGTGTGTGTGTGTGTGTGTGTACCAATCAACAGAGAATTCAAAAACTCAAGTTGAATTCAGAAAAGGCCGTGAAATGAAGGATATCATTGATGATGTCAGATGGATTTTGGCACAAAGCAGAGAACACCAGAAAATGCTTGTGTATTTTTTTATTAGGTCAAGGCATTTGACTACGTATACAGTAACAAATATAGATAGTATTTAGATGAATGGGAAGCCCAGAACATTTAACTGTGCTCATGCCAAACCTATACAAAGACCAAGAAGCAGTTGTCCATGAAGAATAAGAAAATATTGTATGGCTTAAAATTAGGAAAGGTGTGTATCATCAGGTTTAAATGCTTTCTCCACACTTATTCAATCTGTATACTGAGACAATCATTTGAGAAATTTGACTGTATGAAAAAGAATGTGGCATTAGAATCCGAGGAAGACCTATCAACCACCTGCACTATGCAGATGATACCATCTTGCTGACAGAAAGTCAAGAAAACTTGAAGTATTTACCCTAGAAGATCAGAGCTATAGCTTCAATATAGATTACATCTCAATGTCAAGAAAACAAAAGTTCTCACCACTGAACCAATAGGCAACATCAAAATAGATGGCAAGCTGATTGAAATTATCAAGGGTTTGGTTTTGCTTGAACCCACAATCAAAACCCAGGGTAATAGCAGTCAAGAAATTTAAAAAATAAAAATAAATGTGTTGCATTGGGAAAATCTACTGTCAAGAACCTCTCCAAAGTGTGAGAGAATGAGGATTTCAGTTTAAAGCCTAAGATATGTCTTATCCAAATCAAGGGTTTTCAATAGTTTCCTATGTATCTTAAAGTTGGACAATGAATAAGAATGACAGAAAAAGATGTGATGCCTTTGAATTGTGGTGTTGGAGATTATCTGAGATGCAATCCATTATTCAAGGTTGAGATCCATATTTATTCCCATTCCAAAGAAAGATGATCCAACAAAGTGTGAAAATTTTTGAACAATATCACTAATATTACACTTAAGAAAAATCCTTCTGAAGACCATCCAAAAAATTGCTGGAACAGTACATCGACAGAGAACTCCCAGAAATACAAGCTGGGCTTAGAAGAGGTCTCAGCACTAAGGACATTATAGCCAATCTCAGCTGGATCTTGGCCAAAAGCATAGTACCAGACAAATATCTGTCTATGGTTCATTAACTATGCAAGGGCATTTGACGATGTGATTCACAACAAATTTTGGCTAACCTTGAGGAGAATAGGAATCCCAGAACACTTATTTGTGCTCATGCAAAATCTGTACTTGGACCAGGAAGTGTTCCTCAGAACAGAGAGAGCAAGGCAACACTGCATGGTTCAAAATCAGGAAAGGAGTGTGTCAGGGATGGACCCTGTCTCCACACCTTTTCAATCTATATGCAGAACAGATCATTTGGTAGACTGGACTGCAGGAGGAGGACTATCAGGATTGGAGGAAGACTCATCAACAACCTGTGTTATGTAGATGACACAGCCTTGCTTGCTGAAACTGAGGAGGACCTGAAGCACTTGCTGAAGAAGGTCAAGGACTATCTGTAGTCTTTAATATAGATTGAAGCTCAACATTAAGGAAACAAATACTCTCATCACTGGGCCAATTGACAGCACCATGATGGATAGAGAAGAGATTGAAACTGTTAACAATACCAGTTTGCCTGGCCTCCACAATCAACACTCTTGGCACCAGCATTCAGAAAATCAAAAGGCAAATTACATTAGGAAAATCTGCTGTCCGGGATCCCTTCAGAGTGCTGAAGAACAATTTTATTCTAGAGACTAAAGTGTGTCCAGGCCACAGTCTTCTCACTTGCTTGCTATGCATCAGAGGGTGGAACAATGAATAAAGATGACAAAAGAATAACTGATGCCTTTGAGTAGTGGTACTGGAGAAGAGTATTGAATATACCATGAATTGCCAAGAGAACAAACAGATATGTCCTGGAGATGGTGAAACCACTTGCTTTTTGGAGACAAAGATTTTTGAGGCTCCATCTCACTCACTTTGGGCATGTTGCCAAGAGGGAACAGTACTTGGAGAAAGAAATCATGCTTGGAAGAGTGGAGAGAGACAGTGCAAGAGAAGAAGACCCCAGATGGGATGGGTTGACAGAGAAACTGGGATTATGGGAGTAGATGTATCAGAGGCAGTGAGATTGGCTTAGGACAGGGCGGCTTCTGAGCTATTGTGCATAGGGTTGCTATGAGTCACAAGTGACTCAATGGCACATAACATCAACAACAGTCTGATTTTCTTTAGTAAGTGTTGCAATTCTTGTTTTCTGCCAGCAAGGTTGTGTCATCACATAACACAGGTTGTGGTTGAGTCTTCCTACAATCTCAATGCCACATTCTTTTTCATATAGTCCAGTCTCAAATTGTCTGCTCAAAAAATCAAACAGAAAAACAATTAGAAAATCAAACAAGACTAGATATTATTTCTTTGAAAAGATTAACAAAACAACATGCATGAGAAATTAATTGGGTGATATCACAACAAAAACAATAAAAATAAAAAGGATAATTACAAAATACTCTAACATATTTTCAAATTTGAAAAGCTAGAATAAATGGACAAATTTCTAGAAACACAAATTTCTAGATCAATCTGTACTACAACCTTGAGATTGGTAAAGAATTTTAACAAAATCATCACCAAATAAGAGATTAAACAATGTTACCAAACATCCAGGGAAAAGCCCTAACACCACTGCTACAGATCTAGAAAACGATATTCACAAATTTATTTAACAAATCAAGAATTATCCTGAAAGCAAAAGGCATCAGTCAAAAAGAAAATTATAGACGAATATCACTAATGAATGTAGATGCAGAAGTCCTTAACAAAATCCTACTCATACAAATTAATAAATCAATACATTCCAACCAAGTGAGATTTTTATCAGGTATGTAAAGATGGTCTAACTTTATAGACAATTGCTGTAATTCACTACAAAATAAAACAAAGGACTAGAATCGAATGATAACCTCAATCATTGCAGAAAGGACATTTAATAAAATCTAACACCTAATCCTGACAAAAACCTCAGCAAAATAGGAATGGAAAGGAAATTCTTCAACATAGTTAACAGGATATTTACAAAACCAACAACCTATATTATATTCAACAAGGAGAGAATGAAAACTCTCCCTTTTAGAACAGAGATCAGACAAAGTTGTCTTCTATTTGGAAGTCAAAAGAAGGACAATAAGATAAGAAAGGAAAAAAAGACAATAATATTTTTAATCACAAATTGACAAATACTGTACTGAGTTCACTAGTATAAATAGTTATGGACAGATTTCCATGCAGAAAGAAGCATTCTATAACAGTAACCATGAATGGAAGATGAGAGGGAAAATCATTAACTAGATTGTTGTTGTGTACCGTCGAGTGAGAATTGACCCATAGTTAACCATCAGGCGGGTTTTCAGAGGCAGTTAATATCACAGGAGGAGACTGCCCATCCTTGTCCCGTTGAGCAGCTGGTAGTCTCAAACAGTGTACCTTCTGGATTGCAGCACAGGTTCTTGTCACTAGGCGAGATAAGAGGCATGTATTAAATTGACAGCACAATATCACTAAGGAAAAGGGAAACAAAAGTTTCCAAGTTATCACAACAAAAATAAATACTATTACATACATAATCTTACATAATCCGTAGTAACAGACATTAACCCATCAGTGGATATGTATGTAGGCAAGCATAATGAATAGGCATGCACAGGTAAATGAGACTCCTTCTAAGAGAGGATTGACATGTGACATTTCCACGTACTTGTCATTCTGTAAATAGATCCATGTATACAGTGGAGTAAACGGAAGTAAAAATTATGACAATTTCTTAGCCATAACCAAACACCTTAAGAGAATGAGTAACTGGAATGGGGACATGGAATCATGATTCCAGGAAATAAGAAGTTCAACTGACATAGCATAGTCCACAAAACCAATCCTATATCCAACTTTGCTGAGCAGTAACTAAGGTCTGAAAAGCTTGTAAATGACTATCCAAGTCACAACAATTAGCTTTTCCCTGTGTAAAGTAAAGAAAAGAAGTAAAGATTCAAGTAAGATCTTCCTCCTCGCTGACCTGGAGACCAGAAGAACTAGATGGTGCCCAACTATCATTGCTGACTGCAAGCACAGAAAACAGAAGGTACTGAAAAAAAGAGCAAATGGAAGTTGGAAACACAGAGAGGAAGTGGGAAGAATGTTGTCATGTGCATGAATTGTTTAATGGAAAATCAATTTGCTCTGTAAATGTTCACTCGAATTATCATAAAAAGTTGAATAAGAACACTGCTTAAAAGTTGTAGAAAGTGACATAAACTAGTCAACAAACAAAAATGTAAGGAAATAGATATTGATATAGAAAAATAATCACATTTTCAAGAATGCCAAGAGAAATAGGAAAGGTACCAGCCTTACATTGCAAGACAGAATTGAAATTGTGAACCTTGGAAACTGCAGTCTTCCTCCCCAAGAACAGCACTCAGTCTAACGTCATGCATCCAGGAATGTCATGTTCACTCTCGCTCAAACGTTCCTCCTGGTTTTTAAGGAAAAAACCTTTAGAAGTTATCATTGAATAAAAAAAAAATAAAGCTTTGGTGTTAATATTTTAGTAAAAAAATCTTCAACTAAAGAAGACACCTAAAATGAGAGATTTTACAAATCTCTGTCAAAATTATCCTCATGTTTAAGGCTTTTCCCTATCTATCCGTGCATTTATTTCATGTGAAAGAAAGTCTTTGAAATTTTAAAAAGCTTCCTCAACCAAGTGGGAGTGAAAGCAGAGTGACAAAATCTGGCTACACGGAACATGAATGTGTAAAGAAGACTGACATAACCGTTAGTAAATTGGAAGAAATCTGGGCTCAAGAAGTGAAAACTATAATATTATTATTATTCATTGCCACAGCAGACTAATACAGAAGAATAGGCTTTCCCCTTCTTGAAAACCTTCATTAAGATCATTGAAAAGCATTCATTTATTATTACTTCTTTTTCTCCTCTGCACTGTGCTACTTTGTGGATTGATTATGCATCCAGCGTTGAATAAAAGACATCATTTGTACTGTCTACATTATCCTGCTGGCCACCATTATAAGTTGCTTCATTTCAGAATTATTACTGAAGATCGTTTTTGGTCAACAGAACAGAGAGGTTGTTAAAAGTTCCTTTCTAGGTGTCAGTTAAGTGCACTGGACTTGCTTCTGCTCCTCTTTCTTCTGTGAATACATCCGGTTTTTGCCCACTTCTGAGTTTTTAATCTGCTGTTACGTCTGCCTGGAACACTGTCCTTGCAGAACTTTAGAAGAGTAGACTCTTCCCAGCTCAAATGTCATTTCTCAAACCGGCCCTGCCTGGGCATTAGTGCTGCAGACCAGTTCCCGATAGGCGTCTTGCAGTCTTTCATTGTCCTGTTGATTTGTCTTTTCATTGTCTGTGTTGTGCTGCCTGTATCCTCATCCCTCCTCAGCACAGAGCCTGGCATAGAACATGCCCACAGGAAAGGTCTGTAGGATCAATCTTTAAACTCAGAGAAGTACCTGACCTTAAGGGGCAGACAATCAGGATCTGGACCACTTAGTGGAGGACCCTGAGGCTGAAACTTGAAGATGCCAGCAAACAAGAGGAGACAGGCGGACTGGATCGCGGAGTGCTCAGGGACACATAAGTGGACAGTGTGTCTGAAGGGCACTGCAGAGCTATCGAAACAGCAGGGGCCCTGTGACAGTCGTCCTAACCAGGGCAAACTGACAAGGGGTTTTTAAGGTGGCTGGCTTTACACTCAAGAATATAAGGAACCGGTGGTCTCTTTTAAGTACGAGAGTGACATGAGCCCTTTTTTCCTCTCGAAATATCACTCAGATAGCAGAGAGGGAAAAGTAGTGCAGGGACAAGGCTGGGGAGGGAGAAATGGTTCAGGACTGGCTCATTTCTATCTGCTGGGAAAGACGGGGGATTCCGTGCAACCTCAGCCTCCAACACAGATGAAATTACCTCCACATTGTCCCTAATGATTGGGGCTTCCACCAATCCTAAAGCAAGTTTAAGGGATCCTGCAGAGGACTGAGGGCAGGGCAGAGGGTGTGTGAAGGGGAGGGGAGCAAAGATGGAATCACACTGATGGCTGTGGAAGCAGGAGTCCTAACGAAGATGTGAGCGAGAGATGGAGACTTGAAAAGCAACAGGAGCTACGCAGAGAAGAACTCATACACCGAAAGAAGTACTTCTGCATGCACCTTTCAGCTGCTCTCCTGAACCACTGGGGAGATGAAGCGGACGGCTCTGGAGGATGATGCCAAAGCAGAATTTCCAAGAAGCTCCTTCAAGAGAGGCAACCGCTGATTCTTCTTTATGAATACCTAGCTTGGTAAATGAGCCACTGCATCGGCTGGCCCCCATTCAGACCCCACAGAACCCATGCCCAGCTTCCCACATGGGAAGCATAGCCAGACTTTTGAGACCAGCAGATGCTTTAGCGATCCCCTCTCTAGTGGTCATCACTCGTCCCCACTCAGCTGCTGATACAGGAACCCTCTTGGGACAGAAAGCAAGGGGCATGCTTTGAATCTTTGCATGCCACGAGGAAGAAAATAAATTTCAATGCCCAAAGGAGGGAATTACTGCAGCAGAAGGTCACCAACCAGTACAAGTTGCTGTGTTGTCTTGGAGACTTGGAGAGTGGAAAATGCCTGAAAATGAAGTAAGAATGCAGTGGGGTCTGGAGCAAATCCTCCCCCAAGAATAATGTGAGAGGGTCCTGGAGGACAAGATCACGTGGAGAAGGAAGTCACTCTGTGTATGCACAACTGTGGCTAAACTCCAAATTCCACCTACGGCAGCTTCAGACAAGTTACTAACTTCTGCTGCAGAGTTCTGACTCTTAGTCTATTGTGGAAGAATCCACTGGTCTTCTTGGCATCTCTGTAACGTTAGCAACAGAGCCAATGGCAATGACCAGTTCATTCAGAGAGGACTGACATCTTCACAGTCCAGCTCAGGTCCCAGAGGCCTCTTGTTAGTGCTGCCTTCCCTGAGAACAGACACATGAATGCTAGGAAAGTCAATGAAGATTCTGGGACAAATGCATTTGGAGGTAGATGGAGTCAGGTGACCCAGCCCACCACAGGACTACAGTGTAATTGGAAAATGTCCTCAATGACTCCTCTCTCTAATGACTTGTTTTGCCCAAGCTTCTGAGAAACATATGTGGCCCAGGACTTGGCAGTCTAGATGGTGGTCACAGGATCAAGAGTAGTCAAAGAATGGCTGAGCAGGAAGTTGAAGAAAGTGGAGCCCTGCACAGAAACTGCCTGGAAGCCGTGCCATAAAGCTGCCATAGCCTGAGCAGAATAAGAGGAAGATTAAGAGCTGGTGGAACAGCACCAAAAACATGATCTACAAAAGAAAAGAATGGCAAACTGGACTTCATCAAAATGGTAAACTTCAGCTTTGCAAAAGACACTGTTTAGGAAAAGATAAGCCACAGATTGGGAGAAGAATATTTCCAAATCACATATCCAACCAAAGACTTAAGTCCAAATTATACATAAGGAACTTTCAAGACATAAGAGTAAGAAAACAATAAATCATAAAAAAATTGCAACTAAAATGTGCAAAATTTTTAACAGACGCTTAACCGAGAAGATATATAAATAACAAATAATCACACAAAAAGATACTCTGTATCAGCAGTTATCATTGTTAAGTGCCATCAAGTTGGAACCAGCTCATAGTTCACCTCCCAGCAGGCTTTCAGAGTCTGTGAATTGAATGGGAGGAGACAGTCCATGTTCCTCCCTGGGAGAAACTGCCTTGGGGTTGGCTGCACCACTCCTTACCACGAGGACACCAGAGCCACCTCAGTCGTTAGAGAAATGTAAACTGAAAATACAGTGGAATACACCTATACGCCCATTAGATTGCTAAAACACAGACAAGAAAAGAAAGTGGCAGTATCAAAGTAGGTGGTGATGTCAAACCAATAGCTGCCAACTGCAATTCCAGCTCACGCTGTAGAGCACGAGAACATACATGAACAGGGAGGGTTCCTGGAGCTGCAGTCAGTCAGAGCATATACTTGTCTTATTGAGTGGCTGATGGGAAATACTCATTCTTTCAGTTTACAGTCAAGTGCTTAGCCATTGTGCCATCAGGGTGCAGTGATATTAAAGAGGACTAGAATTCTCATAAATTGATGGCTCAAAATAGCAGAACAGTACCATCACTTCAGCAAATAATTTGGCCTATTGGCAAGAGGGTGTATTGCAAAGTGAGGCAAAGGCAAGTGGTTCAAATCCACCAGCTGCTCCATGGGAGAAAGATGGGAAATCTCCTCCCCTGGGACTAACACCGAACACCCATTGGAGGATTAGCTATGAGTCAGTTCCAACTCGATGATACGTTACAACAACTTATAAACTCATAGCCCAAGAAAAATGACAACATGCCCTCATGCAAATCTGCATCCAAATGTTTGTAGCCATTTCATTTGTAATCACCAAAAACTAGAACTAACACAAATGTCTTTCAACTAGTGAGTGAATAGATAAGCTGTAATGGAAGCCTGTTGTTGATTGCCGTCGAATTGAGCACAACTCATAGAGACCCTATGAACAGAAGACCTGAACTCTGTTCTGTAATTATAGTCTTTTCTCTAAATTGATAATTTCCAGAGGCACGTTGTTTAGAAGTGGATGCCACTCTTGCTTCCAATAGAAGCCTACTCAGCAGTAAAAAGAATCAACTATAAAGCCTACATGACTTAAAAGAATAGGAAATGCATCACACTGACGGGACGAGACCAAACATGGAAGACGGCATGTTGGATGTACTGCGCTGTAACTGGCAGCCCACTCTCTTGAATGGACAGCTATAGCATCAGAAAGCCTCAGTTGTTGTACAGTCTGAGGATGTGAGGTAGGGAATGGGTAGAAAGGGGTCATAGGAAGAGATTTGGAAGGCAATGGATCAATTCAGTATCTTAATTGGGATGATAGTTATAGGACTTCACTTTTAGATGAACTCATAGAGGTGCACATTAACTTACACCACGTATGAAGCAGGAGGACATCCACTTCCTAAACAACATGCCTCTGGAAACTCTATGAACTTTGATAAATGTTTTTAGTTGTAGGGGGGCTTCAGGCCTTCTGTTCATGTTGTTGTTGTTATGTGCCATCGAGTCACTTGCGACTCAGAGCGACCCGATGTACAGCAGCCCTAAAAACTCCACTCTGTCCTGTACCAATCTCACTGCCTCCCACACACCCATCCCAATTATCCCAGTCACTGAATCAATCCACCTCCTGGAGGGCCTTCCCTTCCTGCGCTGTCCCTCCACCCTACCAAGCATGAAGTCCCTCTCCAAGGACTGGTCCCTCCTTACAACATGTCCAAAGTATGTTAGACAGAGCCTCAGAATCCTTGCCTCCAGGGAGCTGACCGGTTTAACCCTCTCCAGGGTGAATCTGTTCGTTTTCCTAGCCGTCCATTGGTGCATTCAGTACTCTTCTCCAGCACCACAGCTCAGAGGCATCCATTCTCCTTCTATCCTCCTTAGTCACTGTCCAACTCTCTGATGCATAACAAGTGATAGCAAAGACCATGGCCTGTATCAGATGCACCTTAGTCTCCAGAGAGACACCACTGCTCTTTTTGTTCATAGGGTCATTATAAGTCAGGCTCAATTTGAAGGCAGTCAACAACAACAACAATATATGAATAAAAAGTAAACAGATTTATTAAAAGATTTCAGAAGTGTTAGTGGAGAGGAGGTTCTTCTCCAAACAGACACAGGTCAGGTCTGTGGCCCACAGACCTGGGAGAGCGCTATACACCCACCATGTCTGCTTCCTAGGATACTTTACAAAGTGGGAACAGGAAAGAAATGCAGCTGGAGACTAGAGGTCTTTGGTGAAAGAAGTAGGGCTTAAACTGTGCCCTGAGGAATTGATAGGATCCAGGGGTGTGGATCTAGGGGCCGGGAGACAAACACACAGACACACACATTAGCCCCTTACAGAACAGAGAGGGATCAGTGATATGATGAGTGAAAGACCAGACTGGATTTGAGCCAAGGGTCCATGGCTGACTTCTTTTGGAGCTGGATGGATATAAATAAATAAATATCCAACATCTATGCTATTTAAGTCAAAAGCTTTAAGTAAAAAGGGCATGATCTTTCTACAAAATCCTATAAATACCCCATAAGATTACATTATATATTCTATATTGTATATTCTATATTCTATTATATATTACATATTATATATGAGAGAGAGACAGACAGACAGGCACAGACGCAGACACAGAGAGAGCGAGAGAGAAAGGTACACCTGATCCAGGCCATGGTCTTTGCAATTAATTGCTATGCATCAGAGAGTTGGACAATGACCAAGGATGACAGAAGAAGAATTGATGCCTTTGAGCTGTGGTGCTGGAGAAGAATACTGAACATACCATGGACTACCAAAAGAGTTAATAGGTCTGTCCTGGAGTGGGTGAACCAAGCTGCTCCTTGGAGGCAAAGATTTTGAGACTGTCTCACATACTTTGGGCATGTAAACAGGAGGGACCAGTCTTTGGAGAAGGATATCATGTTTGGAAGGGTCAAAGGACAGCTCGTGAGAGGAGGACCCCAGATAAGATGGATTGACACAATAACTGGGGTCAGAGACAGTATGACTGGCTCAGAATAGAGCAAGATTCAGACCTATTGTTTACTAGGTCGCTGTGAGTCAACTTGATGGCACTTAACAAGAGGGAGCTCTGATGGACTGTGGTAGAAAGCTGCACTTCAATTTCAAAACACATGGTTCAAATCCACCAGCTATTAGTTG
>NW_006399812.1:13881555-13917716 GCF_000299155.1 Elephantulus edwardii
TTAGTACCATCAAGTCAGAACTGACTCATAGCTGACCCTCCAGTGGGTTTTTTAGAGACAGTGATCACATAGGAGGAGACTGCCCATCTTTCTCCAATGGAGCAGCTGACGGATTCAAACTGTGTACCTTTGGGTTGGCAGTGCAATTCCTTACCACTAAGCCACCAGGATTCATGTGAGTATGTGTATTAGTTATACAACGTGATTCATGAAATCGGTAGCACAAAATTGTACACATGAGCAGTGTTGAATCAGAAAATGTGCTACATATCTTTTTACAACAAGAAAATAACAACAAAAGAAAAACACATGAAGGGGAGGTCATACTGACCACATTTGCTGACATTTACAAGATGCCTGCCTTGTGCCAGGTGCTGCTTTAAATCCTTGATAGGTGCCGACCTGACTGATCCACCACAAACATAAGAAGTGCTTTTATTACCCTTTCTTTGCAAGTAAAAGGGTTGAGTCACAGAGAGATGGCCTCAGAACCTCAGGTTTCACACTCACAGGCTAAGAGCCCACGCTTGCGATGTAGATCCAGGCAGTCTGACTGATTGTACCTCTTAACTACACGCTAGCCTCCCCATCTGACCTACAATGAAGAGCATTTTTCAAAACATCTTTTTCGCCTATGGCCGTACCACTCTCAATGCACCCAATCTTGTCTCATCAAATACTCTTTCTTTGCTCAACTTTATGCTTCCTACTGCACGAGAAGTGAAGCTGGCGAGATATCTATAGACTTTCTTAGGACTGACTCAGCATCAGGAAGGACCACTCATTCAAGAGACAAGGACAACCTGGTTAGAATAGTAGAGTGCTCTGATGGGTTAGTGGTAAGGAATTGCACTATCAATTCAAAGGTACAAGATTCAAATGCCCCAGCTGCTCCATAGAAGAAAGATGGGCAGTCTCCTCCTGTGGGATTTAGTGTCTCTGAAAACCTGCTGGAGGATTAGCTATAGGTAAGTTCCAACGCATCAGCACACAACAATAACAACACAGACAAACTTGCAATGAGATACATGGCACAATAGCTGTAACCTCATCATTCAAACATTCCCATGACCATGACGATGATGTGGGACCAGGCAGTGTGTCCTTCTGTTACACAGGCAGCTGAGTTCACACCACAACAACACCCACACCCGACACAACAACTGCTCAACATGGTGTGTGCGCACAAATGCACACGTGCGCACCCTCGAGCAGATGCTGTCCCTCAAGGAAGCCAGTGGGGTCAGAATGAGTCAAGCTTTATTTACAGAAGACACGTGAGACACTGGTTCTGAAAAACCATCAGTCCTTTCCGGGACATGCAAGCAGCTGTGGGAGCCGAATGACGTCTAAGCAGTACAGCCAATAAATTAATTTCATGTGGAAACAAACTAGGTTGGCCTTAGGCTAATAAAGATCCCATCCACATAAAGATTTCATTATGACACAGACTGCTCTGGCAAGGGTCTCGTCTTCTGAAGCTGTTTCAGATTCCAGCTTCTCCCGGGACCCCTGTGCCTAACAAAGATTCCTCATCACATGCGGAAAGGATGGAGCTGTCTAGACATCCCACAAGACAAAAAACCTCAGACTTCTCATCAGCTGCAGAAGTCTATCCTGTGTATTTCCCCACACTCACCCCCATTGTCTGCCACCCACTAATTGGCACAGGAGGACCCGACAAGTCACAGCCATTCTGACCCAGAAATAAGATGCATTTTGTAGACATTGGCTGTTCTTATGATTGCTATTTGAGCGAGAGTTTACAAATCACTCTATCATTCAAGCACTTTTGTTTTATAACCTTTATTACAACTGATTAATGCAGTGAGTTTATTTCAATGTCTGACCAACCCTTTTTGTATAGTTAGGCATTGGTTTTTGAGCTTCTGGAATATTCTGGGAACTCTGAGCCAGCCAGCCCCTGGGAGGCAGGGCAAAACATGAACCACTCACTAGGAGCAGACGCCAGCTTTCTCAAATCAGAAATGGCCAAGTGAGCAGGGCCAAATGGAAGCCTCCTTCCGGCATTGCTGGAAAACAAAGGGTGAAGGCAATGAATGAGTGATGTGAATAAGCAAGGGAGTGAGGATCTGTTGTTGTTGTTGTTGTTAACATGGTTAGGTGCCATCAAGTCACCTCTGACTCATAATGGCCCAATGATCAACAAATCTGAATCTTGCCTTATCCTGCGCCATCCTCATGATCTATTGTTACGCTTACATCCATTGTGATAGTAACTGCATCAATCCATCTTGTTGAGGATCTTCTTCTCTTTCACTGAATCTCTCCCTTTCCAAGCATGTTGCCTCTCTTTCTAAAGACTACTCCCTCCTAATAACATGCCAAAATTAGATGAAACAGAATCCCACCATCCTGGTCTCTAAGGAGCACTCTGGTGACACTTCTTTCAAAATAGATTTGTTCATTCTTTGTCACTCTATGAGAGAGTCAATGTCCTTTTCCAACACCACAATTCAAGGGAGTTGATTATTCTTCAGTCTTCTTTATTCATTGTCCACATTTTTTTTCACAGGAAGCAACTGAAACTACCATGGCTTGGATCAGGTGCACCTCGGTCTTCAAACTTTGGAGAGGGTCAAATGATGCCATCTGACAGGGGCTTGGGTAAAGAAGAGGATTCCAGAGAAAGTTAGTGCAGCCTTATGTATCATTATTTTTCTCTTTTTAAGATCCTGTCCCCTTTTCATTTTCTGTCTCTCAGGCTACAATGTCAGTTCCATAGAAGCAGGAACCTTCTCCGCCTGATAAACAGTTCTGAACTAAGTGGGCATGGTACATGGTAGATAATTCCAAAGTTCTTGTGAATTATTAACACAATGACTGCTAACAAAAATTCTGAATGTTCTAGTACATCCAGAAGTCCTTGAAAGAAAGGTCCGGAGATATTCTTTTGAAAAATCAGTCAGTAAAGACCTTATAGAGCCTCCTTTACTCTCTGACACACATGGGTCACCATGAGTCAGACCTGGCTCCACGACAACTTGTATAAAAATAACCCTCTCATTTCCATCAAGACAGAATCAATTCATAAATGACTCACATTGAATTTCCAAGGTTATAAATCACACTGGAAGTTATTTCCCATCTTTCCCCCAAGGAGCCGCTGGTAGATTTGAACTGCCAGTGAGGTGTGGGCATTGGGTTAGCAGAGCTAACTACAGACTATGCCATAGAAGCTCTATAACTGAATAAAAGGGGAGAGGAAAAGATTCTGAGGTACGGAGACTTCACGTAGATGAGTGACTGAGGCCGCACCCACACTCCAATCCCAGAAGAGACAGCATTCAGCCAAGAGCAGAAGAATGAGGGATATCATTTAGGTGGATGTTGAGGAAAAGATCTCTGGACAGAGGGCAAACCATGTTCAAAGGCGCCTAGAAAGAAAAAGTCTGAGTTAGAGGAATTGAAGGGCGTCATGACTGAAAACTAGCAGGTGGGTGTATGGCTGGAGAGGAAGGCAGGGACGAGCTAAGGGGATTCTAACAACAAGGTCCTGAAGGAGTTTAGGCACATAAATGGCACAGCCCAGCTGCAAAGTGACCAATTTTTAAAGTCAATCTTTGAAGTGTTTCCTGGTCTTTTTAACTGCGGTTTGAAGAATGATCATGTGTATCTGTTTTCTTTGCTTTGTTATGTCTTTGGTGCAGAGGTTCTGAACTGCTGTCTTTCTAGTCTCCACTGAATTAATTCACTATCCTCAGGTGTGGCACACTTGGCCTCGTTCAACACATCAGAACAACAGCTCTGTTCATAGCAGGTAGCAAAGAAGAATTCAGGACGGAACTGAGGAAAGAAGCTGTGTGTGCACACAGCTCACCTTGGGCACCAGGAGGAGATGGAGCAGCAGCAGCAGCAGAACTTGCCGCTCTGGGACCTATGTACCCACGTCCAGGCTGGTAAGTGGACAGATGGATCTAGTTACAGCACTATGGCAGCATCGGCAACACTCAAGACAGACACTTACTGAAGAAGATCAAAGACTAACAGCCTTCAGTCCTATTGGATTACATCTCAACATCAATTAAAGAAAAATCCTCCCCAACTGTACCAATAAACAATATCAAGATAGATGGAGAAAAAATTGAAGTTGCCAATGGTTTCATTTGACTTGGATTCACAACCAGCACTTGTGAAAGCAACAGCCAAGAAATCAAGATGAGCTGTGTTGTGGCCTGCTGTCACACACAGACCAAAATGCTAAAGAGCAAAATGACGTCAGTTTAAACACTAAGGTGTGCCTGATCCAAGCCGAAGTATTTTTCATTGTTTCCTGTGTGGGAGATGGATGGGCAATCTCCTCCTGTGCAATTTACAGCCTCTGAAAAATGGAGCTGCTGGTTCCAATTTGATAGTACACAACAACACAACTTTACACACCACTACATTCTACCCAACTTCCATCCCCTCTCACTCTGCTTATATAATATATGTAATTCGCTAAGGATGGCAGAAGAAGAGAATTTATACCTTTGAATTGTGGTGCTGAAGAAGGGTCTTGAACATACATACCATGGACCACCACGAAAACAAATAGGGCTGTCCTGAAGAGGGTGAAACCAAGTTTCTCCTTGGAGGCTAGGATTTTGAAGCTTCGTTTCACATACTTTGGACATGTGGCCAGGAGGGACTGGTCCTTGGAGAAGGACATCATGCTCAGAAAGGTGGAGAAGAGCCCAGAGGAAGACCCTGCATGAGATGGATTGATACAGTGACTAGGGCAGTGGAGGTAGGTATGTCACAGTCAGTGAGACTGGCTCAGGACAGGGCAGGCTTCAGAGCTGCTGCACATAGGGTTGCTGTGAGTCACAAGTGACTCAACAGCACATAACAACAACAGTTCGCTATGTGTCCCAAGTGCCTGGAACACAGCACTCACTAAATACTAAATGTGTGTCAGGTTGGTGAATAAACGAATGAACGACTAATGCATCTGTCTCATGCTCCGAGAGTGTCTCCAGCAAAAGAGCAGGTTCCAAGCTACTCAGGCAATCCTGTCCCAATTATGAAGGAGTTCCCCAAGCTTTCCTCATCACACACGAAATATTTTACTATTAGTAAAGCATTTGGCCATGTATCCTAATAAAGGAATAGTTGATTTTTATTTTATTTGGTTAATGTCTTAGTTGGCTGGTGTTCCTATAACAGACAGATCACCCATGGATGGCTTTAACAAACAGAAATTTATTCACTTACAGTTTAAGAATCTAGAAGGCCATCTTCAAAGTTCTGGCTCTTATGGAAGGTTTTATCTCCCAAGTTTTCAGGCTATAATCATTTCCCAGTGCTGGAATCTAGGTCCAAAGGATATGTTCTGCTCCTGGCCCATCTGACTTGGTGGTACTGAGGTCATCAATCCCTGCCTCTGCTCATTTCTCTGTCCATTTATCTCTTATAAGATAAAAGATACTGAAAACCATACTCCAGGAAAATTTTTTCATCCGATCAGGGTTCTGATGAGAGTTAGGGTGTTAATGCCAATCTTAATCCTTTTATAATTTTTCAGCTTATCAGATCTTGAGAGGTCACTACATAAGGTTTGTATCACATCATTGCACACACTTTTTTTAGAGGACACAGTTCAATGTGTGACAATTAACTACACATGTATGACTGTACTCATAGTCATGGCCCGAATGGTTGAATGCTTGGCTACTAACCAAAAAGACAGTAAGACTCAGATACACACAGAGGCACCTGGGTGATCCACTTCTAAATGTCACCACCACTAAAAACATTATATGAAGTTCCCCTCCAAAATGCATGGGGTCACTCTGATTCCAAGTCATCTGTTTTCCATTTTAAACTCCTCCCAATTTTTAAATTAAATATAAAGTAAAATAAACCACTAACTGTTGTCAACCGAAGGTAAAGAAAAAAAGACAAGAAGGGACACCAAGAATGGAGGAGAAAACAGAGAGCATAAAGCAGAGGGTAAACAGCTGGAAGAACTGAAGTGCTGAGCCCAGCTTCCCTGTGTCTTTATTGACAATTACCAAGGAGCAAATCACAAGAATTCTATGCAAATGAAGCTAAGCTCTTTCTATTGAAAAGCTTATGCTTGACTCAGGACAGAGGGGTTAGCAAATACAATCCAAGAATTGTGAAAATGCCTAAGGTCTGCCTTGGTGCTTAACCCCTGTGAAGGCCTAAGGCCTGCCTTGGCACCTCAGGGGTAATTCCAGCTCATATCTGCACCCTCCTCATATCTTGATATAGCATTTGGTTTATCATTAATGTTGCTTGAAATTTGGCTTCCCACAACTAACAGAAGTTCCATTTTCTTCCAGGCCCTGTGCACATCACCTTTGACGCCTCAGAACCTAATCTAGGTAATAACTGAGCTTGTGTTATGTGCTGGGTGCATGGACGTGTCACAAGTACTCAGAATTTCTCTCACATAACTAGGTTGCTCAGTCACCCTCCCTTCATTTTATTTAATTGCTAAGAAATCAGAGATTCCACAGTAGGTGGCAGAGTCTGAAGAAAAGCCTAGGAATGTCCAAGCCCAAGGTCCATGTGCTGTTAAGGAACATTTGTGAGACAGACACCTGATCACGATACAGTTATGATAAAATGAAAGCCCTCTCTCAAGTCAGTTCCGATCCATGGCAACACTCCATCGAGTTTCCAAAACTAAATCTTCATGGGGAGAGACTACCTCATGGGTTCAAACAACCAACCTTCTGATTAACCTCAACAACTAACCTGCTACCCTTAGACACCACCAACATATTATGCCAAGTGTCACGTTCCAGACCAGTCATTTGGCAAGTTCAGTTCAAGATCTTATAAAACACCCGACAAAGCCAGGACAGTTTGCTTGCACGGGCCCTAATTGCTCATGCTGACATCAGAATCCAAAAGTTTTTACACACATGTGCAGCTGAGGTGATGAAAATACCTCTGCACTGTGCCAAGATTGTTTATTCTCAAGACGACCTTATGTTCCAGTTTGACAGGAACTCACCCACTTCACATCAGTTCCAGCTCATGCAAACCCATGTGTGACTGAGTAAGACTCAGCTCCATGACGGTGTCAATAGCAGATTTTTAGAAGACCACCAGGCCTTCTTAACGCATTGGCAATTTCTACCCCCAGGGATCCCTAGACAGAGACAATTCTGTTTAATTATCAATACACTCCTTTCAGCCTCAAAATTGTTATCACATACACCTTCACTCTCCAAAGAATCCTGGGTTGAATGATGAATTACGTAGTCACCAAATCTATACTCCGGCTCAGCACACATCAGACTGAGCCCAAGAGCTGCTCTGATTAGAATGGAGAAGGCTGTGATTTCTCATATCCAAGCAGCACCCCTCCTTGCTCAAGAGGTCAAAGTAGCAGGCTTCCCATTAACAGCGGCTCACCCTGAGGAACTGAGGCGCACCTGCGTGGAATTTACATCCGGAACTCTGGGCCGGTTGGACTCCCTATTCCATAAATCACCCACACCATCAGCTGGCCTGGCCTCTAGGCCCTCACAGGCCTCACCTCAATAGAAAACATCACAGACATTAATGGAAGGGTTGCTAGGGGCACTGCAGCCCAGGTGACCACCAGCTCGTAGTGATTCCTTGGATGAACAGAACCAGGCATTTAGACACCTGCTGTGGGACCAGAAAGCAGACACCGGACGTAGGAAGGGATAAGGAGAGAACAGAATTGTCCCATGTGGACTAGAGTCTCCCTGTATGGAAACTCCCAGACATGCAGGCTGTCCGGGTCAGAGTCAGGTGGGCCAGATTATCCTTCCTAGTGTCCCTTCCCTGAAGACCAGTAGGTTTACCAAGCTCACTGTCAGCAAACCCCCAGGGACCCAGGAGTAAATACTTCATAGAATTGGGAGGAAGACTCATCAACAACCCGCGTTACACAGATGATACAACCTTGCTTGTTGGAACTGAGGAGGACCTGAGGCACTGGCTGCAGTAGGTCAAGTTTGGATTGAAGCTCAATAGCAAGAAAACAATGATTCTCACCACTGGGCCAAATGGCAGCCTCAGGATAGAGATTGAGATTGTTAACACGTTGCTGCACACTTTTAAATTGACGGCCGTGCTTAGAAACACATTTTGCCGTCATTTGCTGCAACATGTAAACAGTTTCAGCTCACTTGGTTCCACAGTCAACACTCGGCACCAGCAGTCAGGAAATAAAAAGATTCATTTCATTAGGAAAATCTGCTGTCAGGGACCTCCCCAGAGTGCCGAAGAGGAACAGTGTCAATCTAGAAACTAATGTGTGCCAGATCCAACCCACAGTCTTCACAATTCATTGTTATGCATCAGAGAGTTGGACAATGAATAAGGATGGTAAAAGAATAATTTATGCATTTGAATTGTGGTGCTGGAGAAGAGTCTTGTACATACCATGGACTATCTAATGTCCTCAAGAGGATGAAACCAAACTGCTCCTTTGGAGGCAAGGATTTTGAAACTCCATCTCAGATATGTGGGCATGTTACCAGGAAGGGCAAGTCCTTGAAGAAGGATATCATGCTTGGAAAGGTAGAGAGGGACAATGTTGGAAAGGAAGATGGAAAACAGTTTGACTCAGTGTCTGGAGTAATGGGGGTAGTGTGTCGGAGAAAATGAGATTGGCTCTGGATAAGGCAGGCTCAGAGCCGTTGTGCATAGAGTTGCTATGAGTCACACACAACTCAACAACAAGAAGAAGAATTGGGCTTAATGGCATGAAAAGGGAATTTCAGGCTGCACTGCAGACACTTGTTTCTCTGGCGTCCAGCTCGCCAAGTCTGTCCTGCATCTTAGAGTGAGTCTCCAGAGTCAGCAGCAAACAGTGGGTAATGAGAAAAGTACAATCTCCAAGGACACCACTGACTTTGCCCTTGACCCTGAACAAGGGACAAGACATAGAGGGACCTTGAGAAACAGCTCATACACAGGCCAGGCAACAACAAGGCAAGCCATTGGTACCTCCTGCAGCCTCTCCTTGGATGCCAGGATTCAAGCCCTGGGCATGACCACAAGCAAATGGAAGAGGTGGAAGTTAGAAGGAACCTCAGCTCCCCAGCCTTCTGACTCTCTAGAATCTGAGCTCCGAGAGCCAGAACCAAATACGTCACAATCATTATTTCCCATACTACCATCCTCACACTGATCTGGGAGAATTCCCTTGATTATGTTTTGTTTCCCAAAAGCTCTGACTCACATGTGGGTTCAAAGAGGACCCACTATTTATGGCCTTTACTTCTTTAAGGCAAAGAGAAAATTAATGTAAAGCTTTGGAAAGGTTTTTCCAAATGAAGAGCTGAGGTCTGTAACTCCCTCTGTGGTTTACCAAAAGCACCCCTTCTAGAACCCCTCAAATCTCCATGCTCTGATCCCCAGTCTATGGAAAAAACCCTGTTCAGCAAGACTGAACTTCTAAAAGCAACTCACTCCCACAGGCATTATCTGACACCTTCTGCAAACATTTGTCATATCTCCCCTCCAGAAGTTTACAGGCATAAATGAAACAAATTGAAAGCAAGTGTTAATATCAAGTCATAACAGTAGCTATCAATCGGCCCTGTGAGATTAAAAGATCACTTCCATTCTATTGATTAGAAAATTCTCCCACTAACAGTCATTCGATGTTAATTATGTTGAGCATATTCTAAGTACTGATCATGACCATCTTACAGAAACTTGGCTGTGATAGATGTCACTATCAAGTTTGCTTTGCAGATGACAGTGGAGCCCAGAGAGGTTAAGAAGCTCACTCATTGTCACAGAGCAAATGTACAGAAGAGGTCAGAGTTTGAAGCCAACTATCACAGTCATCTCATGACAAGGTTAGAGATGTGAATGGTTTCTCCCATCAGGCAGAGAGACACAGGCTGAACACCAGGTCCTTGAACTTCAGGTATCATATGTGACTATCCAAGTATCATGCATGGCTATTCATACTGTCTCCAAGACTCAGAGATCTGAAGGTCAAAGGGAATGCTAGATGTCTGGAAAGGCATGCTGTAGCCCCAAAGGTAAGATATATCCTATACACTCTCCTGCCTTAGTCCCTGCAACACACCTCTGAGGCTTAAAAACAGCAACAGGTTTGGGTGGGGCTGAAGATGTACCCTCCAAGTGACCACTGCAATAGGAACTCAGTCCACACAGCCGCTATGGCCTGGCCCCTCGTAGTCCCATGCAGATAAGTGTCACCTCTCCCTGGTCCCTCCACCCAGAACGCTGTCTGCAGTCTACACTCATCTCTCACACCTTCACAGAGACCAGGGGACATGAATCACTTCACCCTGTCAAGGTTATATTTTCTTGTTTTAAAAAGAACACCTATTCTTGTTATTATTCTGGGGTGGGGGGTGAAGTTGCCTCTCTTTTTGGCTTAGAAGGTAGCTGAATTTTTCAATATATTCATGCAAACGAGATATTTCATCTCATGGATTTTATCCCAGTTCTGTCTATGCACATTTTAAATAAATTAAGATGAAATAAATCCATTTTATTATATTACCCGGTGCCATCTCCATGAAATAATGCCCATATTTGTATTTCCTAAGGAATGTTGACGTGGCTAAAAATGTTGCCGCAAGTGTAATCTTTGAGGATTGTGCTGCCAGAAAAAAAATAAATCTAGGCCTTTGTTTAGAGTCTAGAGTAGCACCACTTTTGATTGAAATGGCTTGAAATATCCATCCCCCAAAACATGGACGAGGCAGTAAAGTATACAGAATTGATCACTCCTGGCTCAGAAACAAAAGTGGCGCGCCTCCCTTTGTTTCCCTAACATCTGTTCTCTCCCTCCCCGCAGAAACAGCCCCACAGAAGGAATTGCCAAAGCTCCCTTTCAGAGAGAAAGGCAGGGATTTGCAGTGACCACCCTCAGGTGCTGGATGGGCCGCCAACCTCCCAGATTCTCCCGGCTCCCTGCCCGGCTGCAGGCCCAGGAACCCCAGCTCACTCTCATTTTCCATCAAAGCCAGCCAAGAAAAATGCCAGTTTCTCCACCTTCCACTTCCTTCGCAGATCGGAACCAACAACATGGAACCTCCAAGAGCAAACAGCTGTCTGTTGTTGTTGATGATGATGATTGCCTTAGACTGGAACACAACTCATAGAAACTCTATGAACAAAAGGCCTGAAGCTCCCCTACAACTGTCGACATTTCTCCAAGTTCATGGAGTTTCCGGAGGCATGTTGTTTAGGAAGTGGATGCCGCTCCTGCTCAGTCGCTGTCAATTCCTTCTCACAGCGACTCCACGTGGATCGGAGTAGAAGTGGACTCCATTGGGTTTTCAGCAGTTAACTATTTGCAATTTATTAAAATATTTCTTCCCAGGCACCTTTGACTGGATTTGAACAGCGAAGCTTTCCGTCAGCAGCAACGGACTTCTTACTAATCAGCAGCACAGTTGTACTCTGAAACACGTGGAGTTGCCATAGGTCAAAATTGATCCAAAGGCAACTAAATTGGTTAAAATTAGTGGGACATGAGCTTGCCAAAGTCAGGACCATTTTTCAACTCCTCCCAAACAGTTCATTTATTACTCCGTGAAAATATATTCTGCCTCTGAAAATCCAGTGGAGAGTCAGCTATGAGTTTGTTTGAGAAAAACAGACTAAAAGGTATCCCCTTGCTCACTGGTTCTCTAATGCAGTGCACAATTGGAACTCCAATACAGTGAACAATGGAAATAATTGCCGACCATATTCAGCAGTTGGTGGGATGTCACACAAAAGCACACCTGGAAACATCAGCCCTCAATGCCAAATAAAAGGTTTCCGAAGGCCTAAGGAACTTAGCGCTTCCTTTGCCAACGTGGCACATGCTTTCTGACAAAAATGAGACACCTAATCAGAGTAGCTTGCCTGCCAGTTGCCCAGTAAGAGCCCAGCACAAGTGTGCGGCAGACTCTCTGTTAGCCCAGCCTCCCTCCCATCTGCAGGGGCGCCAGAAAGGTAAGTGCTTTTATTTGCCAGAATCATCATAGCTGGGGGAAGACACAGCCAAGCTCCCACAGAAGTACTCCCTTCGTGATGGGTATCCTGTCAAACACTGATGGCAGACAGTACCGTTAGATAGACTCTTCCAGACTTGTCCCCAGACCCACCTGGTGGCAAAGACCCTGATGAGGTAGGCAGCCCTCCATTAAGTGAAGGGGGACCCTGCCTTCCTCCCCAGCCCATTATCGAGCCATCCACGGGAAGTCTCTCTGAGGCCTGGCAACAAACCCACAACCTCCGGTGTTCTCTCTCAGCCAAGTGATATTCTGGGCGAGCTCCTCCTCCCTCCGCTGCTATTAGTGTCAATTAAGTTCAGTGTGACAGGCCACCTTTGACGAAATGCTGGAGCAACAAAGACATAAACAACGCCAAAGCCCCCGGAGTTGATATATGGTTGCATTTAATAAACATTTGTTTGCATATTTTTTATCATGCTAATGAATATAATTACTTTAATTTATGTCATCAAGCTATGATTCTGTTCTGATCTATACGTCACTTAAATGTGTGGTGTTAGCATTTTGCACACACTGGCAATTTGAAGAAGGGAAAGGATTCGCCCCTCCTCTAAGACCTCAGAGTCACATGCCAGAGGCACAGGCACCCTCCTCGCAGCTCAGCCACACTCTTCAGCCATATCCCTGAAAGGTGGCTCTGCTTCCACTGACTGAAAGCTCATACATACATCCTCACCTTCTTACAAGGTCCCCAGGAGAAGGTCACTGGCATTTACCTCCAGCACAATGCTCAAGGTGCAGTCATAGAAATGAGAGCATTAACTGTATGAATGGGTTTAAGGGATTGTACAGCACATTCATTTTAGAAAATATAGACGAGCACAGAAAGATTAAACAAAGGGGTTTTATTTGTGCACATATACGACTTCTAACGACTCTGAGAGTGCAAGTTTGTATATATACATGAGTTGTGCCGAAAGTGTGCAGGGATTTGCTCTGCCAGCCCAAAGGTGGCCATCCGAATCCACCAGCAGGTCAGGAGGAAGACGGCCAACATCCTCCAGTGTGATTTAAAGCCTCAGGTAACCCACCAGCAGGCCAACTATGAGTCAGATTCCAACTCAACAGCAATGAGTTTGAGTTTTTATATGTGTGTACGTGTGTGCCTGATACGTAACATATATACATATGTGTTGTTGTTGTTTGCTGTCAAGTCAAGCACAACTCATAGCAACCCTATGAACAAAAGATCTGAAACCTTTCTATTGCTATCATCATTTCTCCAAGTTCATAGAGTTCCTAGAGGCATGTTGTTTAGGAAGTGGATGCCACTCCTGCTTCTAAATACATACATTTTATATGTGTATATAATAGACACCTCTCTCTCTCTATATATATATATATACACACACACATAGTGGCTCTTAAGGCTTGCCCTGTAATCCCAAAGACACACGGTTTAAAGTCACCAGCTGCTCTGCAGGAGAAGGATGGCCAATCTCCTCCTGTGTAATTAACTTCCTCTGAAAACCCATCATAGGGTCAGCTATGGGTCAGTTCCAACTCTACGGTACACAACAACATTTACACATATGGACTCTGGTTGCCCAGGGGTAAGACACTACACTGCAGTCCTTAAGGTATGCCGCTCAAATCCACCAGCAGCTCCATGGGAGAAGGATGGACCATCTCCTCCCATGTGACTAACTGCCTCTGAAAACCAGCTGGACGGTCAGCTATGGGTCAGCTCTGACTTGATGGTACTCAACAACAACACAACATACATACATACATAGAGCTAATGTATACTTATATTTATTTGTATGATGCGAGAACCCTGGTTCCACTTTTTCCAATACCAATCTATTTGGTCTCAGGGATAGTCATTACTCTTCTTCAACATCACAACTCAAAGATAATTGATTTTTCTTTTGTCATCTTAGTCATTATACAATTTTCAGCGGCATATCAAACAATTATTTTTATATCTTGGGCAATTGAATCTTTATCTTCATATTCTTTTCTATATGTCATACACAGTATATGTATAAGATCTAGATAGAGATAGATAGATAGATGATAGATAGATAGATAGATAGATAGATAGATAGATAGATAATAGATAGATATGAACCTGGAGAAAGGATAAAAAGTCGTGCATGCAAGTGGCAAGGACATTCGTTCATAGGGTTGCTATGAGTCGCCTCCTATGACTCGATGGCACTGAACACAGAGAGAGACCACTTGGCCTAGGGTACCGAAAGCAATGCAACCAAGCCAAAGGTGGATGGCCTGTTTTTCATTGTTTTTACTCAAACAGTCTTCTAGGTCATATAGCCCTGGTGCGTCCACTTACCATACACTGGCAACTTGTGGTTGCTGTGAAGCTGAACACTGTGATACTGATGTGTCAAATGCAATAACAGTTACCCATGGTGCACAGTGTTTGGTGGCGCTCCCCAGTTGAAACAAGCTTGGAAGCAGGAGTGGCATCCACTTCTGTAATACCTTGCCTCGGAAACCCTATGAACCTGGAGAAAGGACGGAAGCCACGCACACAAGTGTCGAGGACTTTCATTCATAGGGTCACTATGAGCCTCCTATGACTCGACAGCACTTAACAACAACAACAACAACAAATATATATATATATATATATAGAGAGAGAGAGAGAGAGAGAGGAGCACGTGAGAAAGAGAGAGAGAACATGAGAGAGAGAGAGAGCATGTGAGAGAGAGCACACGAGGGATAGAGGAGCTCTGGTGGTCTAGTGGCAAGAAGCTACACCGCAATCCCAGAGGTATGTGGTTCGAATCCACCAGATGCTCTGCTGGAGAAAGAGGAACAATCTCCTCCTGTACCAATCAGATTTGATTTGAACACACACTCAATATTAATTAATTAATTAATTTTTCAAAGTATATAAAGATATATATTCAATGGATATTTTTTATACCAAAATACAAAAAGGAGTATTTTTAGTAAACCAAAAAGTTTAAGAAGTCCCTGAAAGTAAAAATAAGATGAGCTCTGACAGAGGTAAGAAACACACTGGGAAGAGAGTCACACCAAGTGATCGACGAGATTCCAGTCATGAGCCAAGCTGGAGCAACTGTCAGGACTGGTGGAGGAGCTGCATTAGGAGAAGACAAGTGGGTCTTCCCTAACCAGTTTCTTCCTTTGTCTGCTATTCCAAGTGGCATTAACCCAAAGGAGGAGCAATGTTCACCAGTACCCACTTCAGATAGATGGGATAATGCTGGTGAGCTGAGCCCTTGCTCAATGTAAACGTATTCACCTCACAAAAGTAAAGTAGCAGAAAAGGATTACAAATGAACTGATACGTCAGGCCTGAGGCTTCAGTTTCACATCCAGAGATATTTTACGTTGTTGTTGTTGTTGTTGTTAGGTACCATCGAGTTAAGCACTATTCATAGCAACCCAATGAATAAAAGATGTGAACCCCATTCTATCCTGTGTTTTCTCACACTTTCTGACACACTTGAGCCCATTGCAGAAGTCACCAGGTCAATCTAACTGATCGAGGATCTTCCTGTCCTATGCCAACCCTTCCCAGGCTCATGTCTCTCTCCTAGGAATAGCCCCTTCCTAGCAATATGGCCAAAATATATGAGGCTAAGTCCCACATATCTTATGTTGGAGGGTACAAAACCACAGCAAATGTCCCTGGACAAAGAATCAATCTTATTCTACACGTTGTTGTCATTGTTAGGTGTTGTCAAGCCAAGTACGTTCAGAGTGACCCTATGAACAACAGACTTAAACCCTGTTCGATCCTGTGCCATCTTCACAGTCTCTGACACACTTGGCCTCATTATGCTGTGACTGTGTCACTCCACTTGGTTGATGATCTTCCTCTCCTGTGTCATCCCTCCACCTTCCCAATCATGATATCCCTAACCAAGGAATAACATTTCCTGGCATAATATGCCCAAAGGTTCTGAGCCAAAGTTTAATCATTTTTATTTCCAAGGCCACTCTGTTGGCACCTTCTCCAAGACATAATTTTATTTTTTTTTGGCAGTTCATGCTATCTTCAGTATTCTTCTCTAACACCACAGCTCAAAGGCATCAATTCTTCATCTGTCACCCTTATTCATTATCCAGATCTTAGATGCATAGCAATTGACTTAAAAGACATGACTTGAATCAAGTGCACTTTTATTATCAAGCTAGCATCATTGCTCCTCAATAATTTGGAGAAGTCCCAGACTGCAGGCTTACCCACTGCAATAAATCTCCTGATCTTCTGACTACTGGTACCAACTGTATTGATTGTGGGTCCAAGTAAGATGAAGTAGTTGATAGTTTCAATCTTTTCTCCATCTATCATGATGTTACATATAAGTTTAGTGGTGAGAAGTTTGTTTTCTTGATGTTCAGACATAATCCAAATTGAAGGCTGTAGTCTAATCTTCTACAGCAAGCACTTCAAGTCCTCCTCACTTTCAGCAAACAAGGCTGTGTCAGCTGCATAATGCAGGTTATTGATGAGCCTCCCTCCAATTCTGATGCCACACTCCTCTTCATAGAGTCAGTTACATAGCAAAGGTTATTGATGAGTGTTCCTCCAATCCTGATGCCACATTCTTCAGCCCTGTGATTTACTTTCCTCACCATTTAGCTAAGAGATCTTGCCTAGGAAGCACTATCTGTTCCTACAACATAGGGAAATATATGCCTATAAGTCCAAGTCCTAAGAAACACATTTTAACTCTGCTGGTTACAGACTTCCTTCTCTAACTAAGAGTCAGTGGTTATGGGGAAGCTTCTTGTGCTCATTGAATTAGTACCAACTGCGACCAATGGTGGAAGACGACCTTAGAAGATCAAGGTAACACCACATAGACTCTATACGTCAACTGTAATTGAAATGTTAACCACAAACGTACACAAGGACCTGCATGTCTAACCTAAATAGAGAGACAGAATGCAAAAACAAAAATATTTCTTAAGATCTAGAGAATCTTAGTGTAACAGCCAAATATTTAGGATATAATAAAATATCATTCACTGGAAATATCAAGTATATCAAGAATATCGCAACTTGAAATAGAAAAGACAATCAACAAATTCCGAGATGAGTTGCATCTTGGGATTATCTGACAAGGCTATTAAAACCCATTTCCCCAAATAAGCAAAGCATTCCTCAAAAAGAGAAACAAGGTAGGAGGCATCTCACTCTCTGATTTCAAATCCTACTACACTGCCATGGTGGTCAAGACAGCGTGGCACTGGCACAATGACAGACACATAGATCAATGGACTAGAACTGAGAACCCAGAAATCAGCCCATCCAACAATGGTCAACTATTTTTTTACAAGGAGATGAAATCAGTTAAGTGAGGAAACAACAGCCTTTTTAAGAAGTGGTGCTGGCAAAATTGGAAAGCTATCTGTAGAAAACTCATGCAAGATCCACACCTCACTCCATACACAAAAACCAACTCAAAGTGGACCTAGGACTAAAACCAAGTACTACAAACTTCATTAAAGAAAAGCTTGAAAGAACCCTAAAAGCACTAATCCACAACATAAAGTCTTTCAAGCATTCTGAATTACCTAAAACCAGAAGAGGATAAAATAGATGAATGGAACCTTCTAAGAATCAAGTATCTATGCACATCCAAAAATTTCTCCAACAGAGTAAAAAGGGAAGCCACAGACTGGGGAAAAATATTTGGTAATGACATGTCTGAATCTAGAATGTATAGAATACTCTAACACCACAAGAAGATAAAGGTAAACAACCCAGTTGAAAAATGGGCGCAGGATATGAACAGACACTTCACCAAAGAAGACATCCAGATGGCAAACAAATACATGAAGAAATGTTCAAAATCCCTAGCTCTGAGAGAGATGCAAATCAAAACAACTATGAGACATCATCTCAACCCAGTAAGAACAGTAAAATTTAACAGAGCAGCAAGCAACAAATATAGCTGAGGTTGTGGCGAGACTGGAACCCTTATTCACTGTTGGTGGAAGTATAAAATGGTACAACCACTATGGAAGGCAGTATGGCACTTTCTCAAAAGGTTGGAAATAGAAATAGCATTTGACCCAGCAATTCTACTTCTGGAAATATACTCTAAAGAAACCATAACTGCCACCCAAGCAGATATATGCACACCCATGTTTATTGTTGTTTTGTTCACAATAACAAAGAATTGGAAACAACCGAAGTGCCCATCAACAAACTAAAGGGCAAACGTGGTATATTCACACAATGAAATATTATGCCGCACTGAAAAACAAAGAACTCATGAAATATTATACAAAATGGGTGACTCTGGAAGACATTATGCTGAGTTAAATATCTCTGTCACGAAAAGACAAGTACTGCATAATGTCACTGTTATAGAATAGGATTGATATGGGGGTTGGGTGAAACTAAGAAAAAAGGGGATAAATAATGTACATGGCATTTAAACATATGAGAGAGATAACTTTATAAAGGAACATATGATTAGGTATTATTGGCATGGCATGAGTCCAGAATTAGAGTTGCATAGGAGGGGGTGGGAAGGGGATGAAAGAACTTTTTTTCCAAAGGAAAAAAGGGAACTGTGGGAGTGGAGAGACAGGGAGAAAAATGTGCAACAATGAATGAATGGAAATCCAAGTTCTTTATAAACTTTCATTAAAATAAAAAAAGGAACCAGAAAAAAATAAAAGTATCCTATATGAAGCAGTTGAAGATAGAGAAACAGAGAGCAGAGGCACTGGACTTGAAAGAATATCAATAGAATGTACGTAATCTGAACAACCAAGAGAATATATAATGAAAAACTGAGCAAAGCCTCAGTGATCTATGGACAATAATAAAAGCTATTCATTTGTGTCAATAAACTCAGAAGAGAGAAAGAAGAAAGCAGAACTAGATGACTATACAAAACAAAACTCCCCCAATTTAGCTGGGTGTGTGTGTGTGTGTGTGTGTGTGTGTGTGTGTGTGTGTATGTGTATAGACTCAGATTCAAGAAGGTGAGCAAATACAAACAGAATACGTTAAAAAAAAATCACCACCAACAAAACCTCATGCCAAAGACACAAAGTAATTAAACTTCTAAAAGAAAAATCTTAAAAGCATCCAGAAAAAAAAAATCATTACCAAAGATAATGCTGATTTGAATACAATTTCAGTTGCCTCATCTGAAACCATGAAGTTCAGAAGGAATAGCACATTTTTTTTGCAAACACTGAAAGGAAGAAATATGGGCCATAAAGTCTGTATCCAATGAAGCCATCTATCTGTCAAGAATGAAGGAGAAATATACTTTCAAATGGAAAGAATAGTAAAATAATTTGTTACCAGAACACTTATCCCTGAAAATGGGCCAAATGAAGTTTCTCAAGCAAAGATCAAAGTATGAAAGAAAGAATCTGGGAACATCAGTAAGAGAAAGAGAGCAACAAAAAGAGTAGGGAGGAAAGGAGATATACAGTAAACAATCCTCTCTGGATGAGTTTCTTAACCAAGGTAATGAATGAAGCAAAAAATAGACAACTTTCAAGAATGATATAAAAACTAGGCAGAAGTTTACCTGCTTACAGTGATAAAATGTTTATATCCATAAAATGTGACATCACGTATGAATAATGTAATAATGTCAATAGCAACTATAAAAAATATACAAAATTATAACTTCAAAAACATTTTAAGTCAAGATTGAATACACATGCACACACAAAATGTTCAAAAACCAAGTAAAACACAAGAAATAAAATGCAGACTTAAGCTCTAAAACATATCTTTTAATGTACTTAGTGTAAACACACCCATTATAGGTTATTAGAGATTAACAAAAGACAGAAAAGTCATGATACAAAAATTTGTTCAAGTAACTTTTTTCAATATCAACAATGTAGGTAAATGGAAAGTAAAAATATGGGAAAAGATGTACTACTATGTTAAGATTAATTCCAAAATTTGGGATTAAACCTGTATTCAGTAAAATAGGCATCATAGAGAATAATAATTACTAGGGACAAATTAGGGAGTTCTGGTGGCCTAGTGGTAAGAAACTGTGCTATAATCACAAAGGCACATGGTTCTAATCAGCCAGTCCCTCCAAGAAAGAAAGATGGGCAGTCTCCTCTCAGGCCACTAACTGCTTCTGAAAACCCACTGGAGAGTCAGCCTATGCATTGAATCCAACTAGATGGTACATAACAATAACAACAAGAACAAACTAGGACTTCCATAATAAAAGAGCAATTCACTAGGAATACATGAGGATCCTAAATGTGTGAGCCATATTATAAAGCCTAAAAACACAAGAAACAAAGTTTAACAGAACTAAAATACATTAATTTACAATTCTATTGAACACTTCAAGATGCTCCTCTTAGAAACTGACAAAATTGCTGGATAGAAAATCAATAAGAATATTAGACTTTATCCATTTAAGATAATTTAACTATATTTTACAATAAATTATAACTATACAATGTTCCATAATCATAACTGAGCCACACTGTTGTTGTGTATTGTTGAGTTGGAACAAACTCAGTTGACCTTCCAGTAGGTTTTCAGAGACAGTAAATTACACTGGAGGGGATTTCCTATCCTTCTCACTAGGAAGCAGCTGCTGGATTTGAACCATATGCCTTTGAAGTGGCAGGACATCTCCTTACCACCAGACTACAAAAACTCCCAGAAGTGCACTAGAAATGAATTTTCTTAAAGGAAGAAAAGGAACAAGAAAAACTTTAAACATTTGGACATTACAGAACACTTTTAAGTAACCCTTAATGTTTCCTCAATAAAGTATCAAAGTATATGTATTTTTCCAAGTATATTTTTAAAACATACATTTGAATTAAAATTACAAGAGAGCATATCACAAGTTGAGGGATCCATCTGAAATAATGCTGAAAGGGAAATCCACAGCACTAAACACATACATGGAAGCTCAGGTGACGTATTTTATACGGAGTTGTCCTGTTAACCCAAAGGTGAGGCTTCTCTGGTGGTTCAAATCCACAAGGAAGTCTGTGGGAGAAAGACAGGCAATCTCCTTGCGTACAATTTACTGCCTCCAAAAACCTGCTAGAGGGTGTGTTATGAGTCAGTTCAAACTCAACAGCAATGAGTGAATAAGTGAAACAAGTATACTTAAAAATAGGGAAAGTCTCAAGTCAACAATCTAAGCCCTCAATTCAAATAAAGAAGAAATAAACATAAGCACATAAATCAATGAAAATAAGATTTAAAAAGATAGAGAAAAATCAGTTAAACAAGAGTTGAGTCTTTAAAAAGAATAATAAAACAGACCAGTTTCTACAAATATTGACCAAGGGAGGGGAGAAAGAGAAAAGCCATGAATTAACAGTTTTAGAAATGACACAAAGATATTACTATATATCAAAAGAATAATAGCAGAATGTCACAAATAATTCTACAAACATGAATTTGACAACTTAGACCAAATGAATGAATTCCTTGAAAATCAGTTCATTCAAAGAAAAACATAATTTTAGTATCCTTCTAAGAATTAAGAAAGTTACATTTGTATTTCTAAAACTTCCCAAAATGAAATCTCAGACCTACTGGGTATTGATAGTAAATTCTACAAATATTTTAAAAAGAATTGATACCATTTAACATAAATTTCTTGCAGAAAGTCATGAGAAAGAAATATATATTTTTTTCTCTCTCTCCTTCCCTCTTTCCCTCTCTCTCCTCAGGTTAATTCTTTCATGAATACGAATGGGAAAATGTTTGATAAAATATAGGCAAGTAAATTCAGAGATGCAAGACCAGTCCAATATTAGAAAAGATATCATGTAATCCACCATATTAACAAGATATGCATGAAAAACACATTTTCATATAAATATACTTCATATAAATATACTTAGAAGGAGCATTTGAGAAAATCTGTCACTGAATACTAATAAATTGTTGTTGTTGATGATTGCCATTGAATCGAGCACAATTCATAGCGATCCTATGAACAAAAGGCCTGAAGTCTTTCTGTAACTATCGTTATTTATCAAAGTTCATAGCGTGTCCAGAGGTTTGTTGTTTAGGAAGTGGATGTCACTCCTGCTTCCAAATTAATAAATAGTGTGAGAAAAATACTGAGAAAGTTCCTCAAGTTGATAAAGAACTATAACAAATAACCTATAGCCAACATTATACTTACAGTGAAAGGTCAACTAATTTCTTTCTAAGATTGGGAACAAGGCAAGGATGTTTTCACTACTCTTATGCAACATTTTTCTGCAAATTCTAATCTGTACAATGTTGTTGTTAAGCGTCGTTGAGTCATAAATGACTCATAATGACCCTATGAACGAAAGACCTGAACACTTGTATAACTTTCTTCCTTTCCCCAAGTTCATAGGGTTTCTGGAGGCAAGCTATTTTTGAAGTGGATGCCACCCCTGCTTCCCAGCTTGTTTACTGGGAAGCTCCACCAAACACTGTCCACCATGGGTAACCATTATCACGTTTGACACATCAGTGTCACAGTGTTTAGCATCACAGCAACCACAATGTACCTCGGTACAGCAAATGGACAGACCAATGCTATACCACTTAGAAGAATGTTTGATCAATAACAATTAAAAGCAGGCTTAAGGGCTGCAGAATAAAATCACTAGAAAATATCACATCAGTGTTGCAGTGTTCAGCATCACAACAACCACGAGCTACCTCTGTAACCAATACAGTAAGACAGTAATAAATACATAGATAAGTAAATAAATACGTGGTATACAGATCATATTAAAAAGCCAACAATGCTGATAAAATAAGTCAAATATAGTTAAATAAATGAAAAGATATACCAGGTTCGTGAATTGGAAGACTGAACTTAGTAAAAATGTCTGTTCTCATCAAATTTATACAGGGATATACTTAAATTCCTTTTAAAATCCTAATAATACTTTTGTATTGATATCAGCAATAATAATCTTATGAAATTACATTCTTATGAGAATACCGATAAATTAGTAAGCCAAAGCAAAGAGAAGAAATCAGGAAGTTAAGGAGCTAAATAGAAGATTTCAAAGGGCAGCTCAGGAAGACAAAGCAAAGTATTATAAATGAAATGTGCAAAGAGCTAGAGTTGGAAAATCAAAAGGGACAAATTCACTTATCATTTTTAAAGCTAAAGGAACTAAAGAACAAATTCAAGCCTCAAATTGCAACACTTAAAGGTAGAATACTGAATGATCCAGGAACTATCAAAAGCAGATGGAAGGAGTACACAGATCAATGTACCAAAAAGAATTGGCTGGCATCGTAATGGTAATGAAGGATGAAGTTCAAGCTCCTCTGAAGGAATTGGGGGGAAAAAAACAAGGCTCCAGGAATTGATGGAATACCAATTGACATATTTATAAAGTTGCAGCCCTGGACACATTCTCCAGGTTGTGCCAAGAAATCTGGATGGGCAACTACTTTTCCAACTGACTGGAAGAGGTTCTCATTCCAAAAAATTTTCACTCTCTATTGTCATTCCAAAATAAAGATGATCCAACAGAGTGTGGAAATTATCAGATATTATTAATATTACATACAAGCAAAATCCAGTTGAAGCTTATGAAAAACAACTTTAACAATACATTGACAGAGAACTACTAGAAATATAAGCTGAGTTTAGAAGGGGTGTATCATCATAGCCAATGTTAGATGCATCTGGGCTGAAAGCAGAAAGTACCAGAGAAATATCTGTGTTTTATTGACTATGCAAACTCATTTGACTGTGTGGATCACAACAAACTGTAAAGAATAGGAATCCTACTAAAACACTTGATTGTGCTTACCAAAAACCTATACTTGGGCCAGGAAGCAGTTATCAGAATAGAGCAAGGAAACAGTGCATGGTTCAAAATCAAGAAAGGAGTGTGTCAGGAATTCATTCTGTCTCCACACCATTTCAATATATATGCAGAATAGACCATTCAAGAGACCACACTTTAAGAGAAGGCATGTAGTATCAGGATTGGAGGAAGATACATTAACACCCTGTGTTATGCAAATTGAGGGAGATCTGAAGCATTTACTGTAGAAGGACAAGGACTGTAATATTCAATATGACTTGAAGCTGAACATCAGAAAAATGAAGATTCTAACCACTGAGCCAATTGACAGCTCCATGATTGATGGAAAAAAGATTGAGATTGTTAACGATTTCAGCTTGCTTGGTTCCACAGTCAACACTTTTGGCACCAGCAGTCAGGAAATCAAAAGACAATTTTCATGAGAAAAATCTGTTCTCAGGGATCTTTCCAGAATATTGTAGAACAACAATATCAGTCCAGAGACTAAGGTGTGCCTGATCAAGAGCATGGTCTTTGTAATTTTTGCTATGCATCAGAGAGCTGGACAATGGTCAATGATGACAGAAGAAGAATTAATGCCTTTGATTCACAGTGCTGGGAGAAGAATATTGAACATACCATGAACAAACATAGAGAACTAAGAGAACAAACAGATCTATCCGAGAGAGGGTGGAATCAATTTGCTCCATGGTGACAAGGGTTTTGATGCTCCATCTCACATACTTTGGGCATGTTGCCAGGAAGGACTAGTCCTTGGAGAAAGACATCATGCTTAGAAGGGTGGAGGGATAGTACAGGAGAGGAAGACCCTGCATGAGATGGATTGACACACTAACTGGGGTAAGGGAGGTAGGTGTGTCAGAGGCAGTGAGATTGACTCAGGGCAGGGCAGGGCTCAGAGCTATTGTGCACAGCTAAAATAATTTTTATTAAGCAAGAATAACAGGAAATCCTCAAGTGTTAAAGGAAAATAGGGAGCTTTTTTCTTTCCCCTTAAAACTTAATGTTTCAAACTCATTGTCATCAAAGTAGAACTGATAGCTGTGTCTGTAAATTGCATAAGAGGTTCATTTTTCCTCCCAGAAAGCCACCAATTCATTTGGTGGATTCAAGTTGCCAAAGAGGTGTCATCTTTGGGTTAACAATGCAACCCCACTGTCTAGGGAGTCTTTAATTTTATTCGGACAATACCATTAATATTTTCTATTAAAACTTTTGTACTATATTCCTTTGTTTGTAAGTTTAGTTTTTGTACAATATTTACCTCTTAACCCAGCTGGAATTTTCTTTGATGAATACTTTAACGTTATAATTGTACTTGTTTCCCAAATAGGATCTAACTTTTACGTAGTTAATCAAATAGTTAATTTTTTCCTTACTAATGTGAAATGTCAATTAATTTTGGTCTAAATATCCATAATACATATAGGGCTCTGTTTCTAGATTCATCAATTTTCTAGCTAATTCTTTAATGTCAATGCTGTTCTACTTTAATTAGTATTGTTTATAATATGTCTTAATCCAAACAGAACAAGGAAACACTGAATAATTTTAAATCTCCATACCTATTCAATCTATCTGCTAAGCAAATAATTCAAGAAGCTGTATTATGTGAGCAAAAAGGTGAAATCAGGATTGGAGGAAGGCTTATTAACAACCTGCATTTGCAGATGACACAACCTTCCTTACAGAAAGTCTTGAAGCACTTGCTGCCCAAGATTAAAGACTACAGCCTTCCATATGAGTTACATCTTAACATCAAGAAAACAAAAATCCTCACCACTGAACCAACAGGCAACCTCCATAATGGTAAAAGGATTAAAACTGAAACTTTTGTTCTATAAGGAGCCACAAACACTCATGGTAGCACCAGTTAAGAAATCAATAGATGTGTTGACATTGGTAATATCTGCTGTCAAAGACCTCTCTAAAGTGCTAAAGAGCAATGATGTTAGCTTAAAAACTAAAGTGTGCCTGATTCAATCCATAATATCTGTAGTTGTTTCCTATGCATCTGAAAGTTTAAACAATGAGTGTGGATGACAGAAGGAAAATCAATGGCTCTGAATAGTCTTGTTGATGTAAAGTACTGAAAGTCCCACAGACTGCTAAAAGAACAAACAAGTCCGTTCTGGGGAAAGTGCAACCATTATAAGGTGCTCCTTAGAAGCAAGGATGGGAAAGCTGTCTCACATTCTTTGGGCATGTTGTCAGAAGGGACTAGTCTTTGGGGAAAAAGGTATCATGCTGGGAAAGGCGGAAGGCCAGAGAAAAATAGATTGACACACTGGCTGTAACAATGGGCCTGAGCATGTTACAGATCTTGAGATGCCATGAGATGACAGGTCAAGGTTCTGGTCTAGTGTTAATAAGGTTACTATAAAACATAAGTATCTCAAGGACCCTTAACAACAATTACTTATTAAGGAACCCTGCTGGCATGGTGGCTAAACACTTAGCAAGTTCAAATTCACCAGCTCATGCTTGAAAGAAAGATTGGTTCCTTAAAGATTTGTATCCTTGGGGTTTTTGGGAGGTTTCCCCCCACTTTTTTTTTTATTTTATTCTGATTTATTTACAAAGTTTGAATACATTGTTTTTCACAAAAGATCCTTCCCATTTCCTTCACCTCACCCACTCATCAAATTGTGTTAATCATAAAGTTGTCATTGTTGTTTATGTTAGGTGCCTTGAGTCACATTCAACTAATAGTGACCCTATGAAAATATCTGAACCCCAGCCTGTTTTCCACCATCCTTATCATCCCCATTGCCACAGTCATTGGAGCAATCAATTTGGTTGAAATTCTTCCTCTCTTTCTCTGACCATATTTCCAAGCAAGATGTCCCTTTCTAAGGAATAGTCTCTCCTGATAACATGCCCAAAGTATGCATGAGGCAGCTTCTCCATCCTTGCCTCCAAAGAGCAATGTGGTTGCACTTTCTCCAAGACATACCTGCTAGTCTTTTTGACAGTGCATGGAAAATTCAGTATTCTTCTCCAGCACTATAACTCAAGGGCATTGGTTCGTCCCCTGTCACCCTTATGCATTGTCCTTTTCTTAGATGCATAGTAAGTGATTGGAAAGACCACAGCTTGAATCATGCACCTTAGTCTTGAAACTGAAACCATTGCTCTTCAGGACTTTGAAGAGCTCCCTCACAGCAGACTTTCCCAATGCTACATATCTTCTAATCTCCTGCCTGCTGATACTAAAGCTGTTGAATGTGGATTCAAGGAAGATGAAATTGTTAGCAATTTCAGTCTTTTCTCCATCTATCGTGATGTTGCCAGTTGGGCCAGTGGTGAAGATTTTTGTTTTCCTGATGTTGAAATGTAATCCATATAGAAGGCTGTAGTCCTTGATCTGCTGCAGCAAGTGCCTAAATCCTCCTGGGTTTCAGAAATGTCATCTGCATAATACAGGTTGTTGATGAGTCTTCCTCCACTCCTGGTGCGACATTGTTTTCATAAAGTTCTGTTTCTCAAATGCTTTGCTCAGTATACACGCTGAGTATGTGTGGAGGATACAGCCTTGATGCACACCTTTCTTGATTTTAAACCATACGGTGTTCCCTTGCTGTGTTTAAACAACAGCCTCTTGATCAAAGTATAGATTTCATAGAAGCATAATTAAGAGTTCTAAAATTCCCATTCTTCTCAATGTTAGTCATAATTTGTTTGATCCACACAATCAAATGCCTTTGCATATTCAATAAAACACAGAAATAAATACTTTTGATATTCTTTGCTCTCATCCTTAGGTGAGATCCATCTGACATCAACAATGATACCCCTGGTGCCTCTTCTAAAACCAACTTGAATTTTTAGCAATTTTCTATCAAACTACTGTTCTAGCCATTTTGGATTAATTTTAGCAATATTTTTCTTTTAATGATATTATTTGATAATTTCCACATTCTGTTGAATCACCATTTTTGGGAAAGTAAACAAATATGGACCTCTTCCAGTCAGTTGGCCAGGTAGCTGTCCTCCAAATTTCCTGTCATAGACTGGTGAGTACATGCAAGGCTGCATCTGTTAGTTGAAACAGATCAACTGATATCCCATAGCTTCCTGGGGCCTTATTTTGTGTCAATGCCTTCAATGTCATTTGAGCATCTTCCTTCAACATCACTGGTTCCCTATCACATGCTACTTCCTAAACTACTTCAGTTCTGACCAATTCTTTTCCTACAGTGACTTTATATTCCCTCAATTTTCTTTGGATACTTACTGGATCATATGAGATTTTCCCCATAATATCTCTCAGTGTTGCATCTCGAGGTTTGAATTTGTTTTTCAGTTCTTTCAACATGAACATATTAAAGATTTAGGACCTTGGAAATTCCAAAGATAGTCTACTCTCTCTCATGATGTATCATTGCGTCAAAAATGCCTCGGTGGAGTTACCTTGATCTGGTTTTGGTTTGATAATTAGTAACGCAGGATCACCTTAAGTCTGTCTTATAAATTGTCTTGATTTTTTCCATGCATTTACTCTTTCGTGTGAATTTTAGAGTTATCTTGTCAAGTCCCATCGGAAATTTGTACATTGAAGTTAGTGATTAATTTGAAAGGAAATTTGTAACTTTTACAATGTTTTATAACATTAAATATTCTCACCCAAAAATATGAGTTAATCAAGTCTGCTGTGCACCTCCTGCTGCCATCTATCCTGTTTCTGAGACTACAAATCTTAATGGAGGAGATAAACCATATTTTTCCCTCGGATGATCTGTTGGATTCAAATCACGGACCAATTGGTTAGTAGCCCAGTATGTGTTGGTTTTGTTGTTATGTGCTATCGAGTTGCTAGCCCTGAATTCTGCTCTAGCCCAAGCAAACCTTATCATCTCTGACACGCCTACCTTCATTACCCCAGTCATTGAGTCAATCCATCTCATCAAGTGTCTTCCTTTCCTGCACTGTCCCTCCACCCTCTCAAGCATGATGTCACTCTCCTAGGACTGGTCCCTCCTTTCAATATGTCCAAAGTATGTCAGACAAAGTTTCAGAAACCTTGCCTACAAGGAGCAGCCTGGTTTCACCATCTCCAGGATGAACCTGTTTGTTCTCTTAGCAGTCCATGGTACTTTCAATACTCTTCTCCATAACCACAATTCAAAGGCTTCAATTCTCCTTCTAACATCCTTAGTCATTGTTTACTATAGTGCCCAATACATTGTTGGTCTGTTATCTAAAAGGTCAGTAGTTGGAGTCCACTAGCTATTTTCTCTCTAAAGATTTACAACATCATGCAGTCTCCATGAGTTAAAATCAACTTGATAGCAGTGGTTTGGTTTTTCACTATGCACCTCAAAGTGAGAAAAATGGTGAAGCACTGGACCACTAATCAAAAGGTTGATGGTTCAAGCTTACTTAGATGTCTCAGAAGTAACACTTGACAATGGACTTGCAAAATGCCACGGCCTTAACTTTGACTCAAATCACATTTCAAAAATAAATAAAAGCTCTTTTTAAAAAAGTTACAACTTTGTCACTGTATGTCAGAATCAACTGTTGTTGTTGTGGTTATGTGCTGTAGAGTCACTTGCTACTCATAGCGACACTATGTACAATAGTCCTAAACCCTGCTCTATCCTGTGCCAATCATACTGCCTCTGACACACCCATCCCAATTACCCCAGTCACTGAATCAATCCACCTTATAGAGGGTCTTCCCTTCTTGCGCCATCCCTCCACCCTCCCAAGCATGATGTCCTTCTCCAAGGACCTGTCCCTCCTTACAACATGTCCAAAGTATGTCAGACGAAGCCCCAGAATCCTTACCTCCAAGGAGCAGCCTGGTTTAACCCTCTCCAAGATGAATCTGCTTGTTTTCTTGGCAGTCCAGGGTACATTCAATACTCTTCTCCAGCACCACAGCTCAAAGGCATCAATTCTCCTTCTATCCTTCCTAGTCATTGTCCAACTCTCTGATGCATAACAAGAGATTGCAAAGACCATGGTCTATATCAGACGCACCTTAGTCTCCAGAGTGACACCATTGCTCTTCAGTACTTTGGAGAGGTCCCTAACAGCCGACTTTCCCATCATAATATTTTTTTTTAATTTTTTATTTCCTGACTACTGGTGCCAAGAGTGTTGACTGTGGAGCCAAGCCGACTAAAGTTGTTAACAATCTCAATCTCAATCATCCATGCTGATGCTACCAATTGGCCCAGTGGTGAGAATCTTTGTCTTCTTGACACTGAGCCTCAATCCATACTGAAGGCTGCACTCCTTGACCTTCTGCATCAAGTGCCTCAGGTCCTCCTCAGTTTCAGCAAGCAGAGTTGTGTCATCTGCATAACACAGATTGTTAATAGATCTTCCACCTGTCCTGACACCACATTTCTCCTCATAGAGCCCAGCCTCTCGGATAATCTGTTCTGCATACAGGGTGGAAAGGTATGGAGATAGGACACATCCCTGGTGTATACCTTTCCCAATTTTGAACCATGCAGTGTTTCCCTGCTCTGTTCTGATGACTGCCTCTTGATCCAAGTATAGGTTTCGCATTAGCACGATTAAATGTTCTGGGATTCCCATTCTTCTCAGAGTCAGCCACAGTTTGTTATGATCCACACAGTCAAACGCATTTGCATAGTCAATGAAACACAGATAGACATTCCTCTTGTATTCCCTGCTTTCAGCTAAGATCCATCTAACATTAGCTGCAATATCCCTAGAACACGACCCCTTCCAAACCCAGCCTGGACTTCTGGTAGTTCTCTACTGATGTGCTGTTCCAGTCATTTTTGCATAATCTTCAGCAGAATCTTGCTTGCATGTGAAATCAATGACATTGTTCTATAGTTTCCACACTCTGTTGGGTCACCCTTCTTTGGAATGGGAACAAATATAGATCTCTTCCAGTCAGTTGGCTAAGTGGTTGTTCTCCAGATCAACCAGCCACAACAATAATAACAATCAGGTTCCTCAGTATTTTTTCATTTGTTCCTAGTTATTTTATATAGTCTTCATTGCTATTGTGAATTGTTTACTTTTTTCTAAATCAGGGCTTTCTGGTGTATTGAAAACCATTAGTATCTTGAGTTTAGATAAGGCCACTTTTTTATACTTTCCTGTTCTTTTGGTTCTTTTTGGTTGATTATCTGACATTTTCTAGGTAAATTAGTACGGAAAATATTTACTGTTGACTCCATTATTTACACACATTCTCTTTCTATGTTACTGGCTAGACCTTAAAATAAAATATTTAATATGGAAGTGATAGTCATCTTTGTCTTGAGTAGGATGGAGTTTTTTTCTAATAGTTTCAACACTACCATAGATTTTTTTTAAATTATTCTATTTCTCTTATCAAGAGTATTTCTAGTCCTTTTTAAAACCTATTTGTTTATCTATAAAAATAGAATATGTAATTTAAAAAATATGGGTTTTTCTGTTATTATCTTAGTATCAGAGATATGCTGGGCTTGTAGAATAAGTCAAATATTCTTCCAATTTATAAATTTGACCATTATCTACTTTTTGAAGATGTGAGAAAACTAAACAAATCCACCTGGGCTTGATTTTTGTTTTAAGGGTATCTTCAGTAGAAATGACTATGTTTATGTTTTCTACCACTTCTGCAACTAATTTGGGTAATTTATGATTCAAAAAAAATTATGGCCTTCATTTCATTTTTCAACATTAAAGACACAATTTAATCCCCTTTATATCTGTAATTACATTCCCTCATCTCATGCCTGACGCTTCTTATTTATTTTCTTGTTTTCTCTTGATCAAACTTGAACAATATTTTCTTGATCAATTCTACTGACTTTTGTTGTTCTTGTCTTTTATTATTATTGGTTTGTAACTTTACTAATTCCTTCCTTCTACTTTATAGTGATTTTAAATTTTTTTTGTTATTGTTCTTTTTCTGCCATCCTGTGTTGTATGCTTGGTCCATTTGATTTCAATTTTCTTTATTTTCTAATGGGTAAATTTAAATCCATAAATTTTCCTCTGATTACTGCTTTGGCTCCATCTCACAAGTTTTACTATTTAATGCTCTATTGCTATTTCTAAATAGCTTATAATTTTCACTTTTTATTTCCTTATTAACAGAAGACTTTTTTACAAGTGTTCATATATTTATGGGTACAGAGATTTATTTCTTCTTGCCCTTTGTTATATTTTCTTATTTAGCCAATGAATAAAGTTTGTATTATCTCTATTTTTGTTGTTTTTCTTCTTTTTATCTCTTTTTTTTTTTTTTAGAATTTGTGAAGATTTTCTTTTGTGGCTTTTTATCAATTTGTGTGATTTATGCATATATGGGAAGAAGGTACAGTATGCATCTTGTATATATTCAGATTGTTTTCTGTGTATTTAGATTTGGGAGAGGAGTTGGTTTTAGTTTGTTTTGAGTTGGTTTCTTTGTTTTAGTTTGGTTTTGTCTACTTGAAATACTCATTCTTAGGAAAGTGAAATTTGTCCTATTATGGTTGGGGATTATTGCAATTTCTTCTTTGTTTTCTGCTGGGGGTGTATTTGCTTTTTATGTTTTACATTATTAAGGGCACAACGGTGCACTGCTGTTCAAGCTTCTTGTTAAAGTGTTCTTTCTATCAGTATAAACTATCTTACTATTTAGTCTATTGGGACCTCTGCTGACAGAGTCTATAGAGTGTTGCACTGCTAGCCCAAAAGTGCCGTGTCTCTGGTGGTTCAAATTCTCTAGCTGCTCCACAGAAGAATGATATCTCTTGCATGGTTTCCAGCCTCTGAAATTCTACTGGAGGATCAACTATGAGTAATTTATGACTAGATGGCCTTTTTTAGTTTTTTTCGTTTACACCGTTTTTAATGCTCCTCCCTCTGTGACTTAAATTATAATTTTGTATGGGTGGTTGTTGTTATGCCTCGAAGGTGCGCAGTAACAGCAGGTGGATTCAAACCATAGCAGCACAATTCCTTACAACTAAGCCACCACTTGGGTTTATTTCTTGATTCTCAATTTCTCTCTATTGATTTTACCAATTTTTTTTTTAGCTAGTATCACACTCTTTTTTTTAAGCAACGATGTCATTCTGGAGACTAAGGTGGGCATGGGCCTGATTCAGGCCATGGTCTTTACTATTACTTGCTATGCATCAGAAAGCTGGATAATGACTAGGGATGATAGAAGGAGAATTGATGCCTTTGTGTTGTGGTGGTGGAGAAAAGTATTGAATATAACATGGACGGCTAGGAGAACAAACAGGTTCATCCTGAAAAGAGTGAAACCAGGCTGCCCCTTGGAGGCAAGGATTCTGAATCTTAGTCTGACATACTTTGAACATGTTGCAAGGAGAGACCGACCATTCCTTGGAGAGAGACATCATGTTTGGTAGGGTGGAGGGCCAGCGCAAGAGAGGAAGATCCTCGAGGAAATGGATTGATTCAGTGACTGGGGTATTGAAGTTAGGTGTGTCAGAGACAATAAGATTGGCACAGGATAGAGCAGGGTATAGGGCTGTTGTACATAAGGTTGCTATAAGTTGCAGGCAACTCTATAGCACATAACAAAAACAACATACATCTTTATTATTTGATAGATTATTGGTTCCTTTGGTATATTTATTCATCTCTATTAAATTCAGATTGTTTTGTAAACTCCCCAGTTAAAATTGTAATTAGGATAGAATTATTCCTCTGTGGAGTGTTCTCTTTATATACATTACATTTTTTTTTCATGTAGTTAAGGTTTTTAAATTATTTCCATTTATATGTGCTTAAAGTGTAGGGTTTTGTTTTCTTTTTAATGAGACTTTGAAAAGCTATAATTTTATATACTTCAGAGGTTTTTAATATGCATCTCAGAAACAGTCTAGTTCTTTCTTATGTCACTTGTTCTCCAGCTAAGTGTTCAAGAGATATTTTATATTCTGTGTCACTCAAAATCTACCAGCAATTCCTTGGAAGAAAGATAAGTAATCTCTTCCAGTGTATTTTATAGCTTCCTAAAACCTTTTGAAGAGTCAACCATGAGTCAGTGCTAACGTGATGAAAATGAATTTGAGGAGGGTTTATTTTTCAGTCTGATATAATGGGGTGGGGGGGGAGAATACCCACACTTCTCATATATGTGAAAGCTGGACAGTGTAATAGAAAAAAAATCTAAAGTTATGCTTTTGAATTGTGATGTTGTTGTCAAAGAATATTTAGTATATCATGGGTTGCCAAAAGAACAAATAAATACAAATTCGTGCAGAAAAGTGCAACCAGAATGTTCCTTAAAAGTGAAAACTGTGAGGCTTTTTCTGGTATAATTTGGGAAAGTTGTCAGGAGTGGCTGATCTTTGAAGGGATGTATCACGTTTAGAAAGGTGGAGGATCGGCAAAGGAGAGAAACCCTCCACAAGATGGTGTGACTCCAGCACATTGTGAGCATTGAAATGATCGAACATCTGTTGTTGAGGATAGATCCGTTGTTGAGGTTAGATCTGTTGTTGAGGATAGATCTGTTTTTGAGGATCTGTTTTTGAGGTTAGATCTGTTGTTGAGGTTTGATCTGTTGTTGAGGTTAGATCCGTTGTTGAGGTTAGATCTGTTGTTGAGGTTAGATCTGTTGCTGAGGTTAGATCTGTTGTTGAGGTTAGATCCGTTGTTGAGGTTAGATCTGTTGTTGAGGATAGATCTGTTGTTGAGGATAGATCTGTTTTTGAGGATAGATCTGTTGTTGAGGTTAGATCTGTTGTTGAGGTTAGAACAGGGTTGCTGAATTGGAGTCAATTTGACAGCACCTAACAACAACAACAACAACATGTAAATAGTATCTCTTTCTTTTCCTTTCAACTCTAACTAGTTATTGCTGCCACAATATCAGGACCATCTACTGATGTGCATGCTTTTGGTTTATGGGTAGCTATATTATTGAATTCCGTTATAAAGCACAGGAGTATTTCAGTTGATGTTCTTGGAGTTTCCACATGGACAGTTTTCTTAAAATATAATAATTTTCATTTAACTATTCCAATATTTATTGCCTATTAACTTTTGTTACTTTTTTACCTACTTACTTTTTACTTGGCTTTTTATTTGACTATCTTAATTTTTTTTTTTTTGGTAAAAGAATTCTTTCAAGTCTTCACATCTAAGTATGACAAACATTAATTTGAAATTGATCATCTCTGTTATGTAAACCAGTATGTCTTAACTTTAGTTCTTTTGATGTTTTGGGTCAGACTTGCCAAGTGCAGGAGCAACACTGAATCTATTTATTAGTTGCCTCTATGATTGGGAAATGTCTTTCATCTGCTCCTTTCTGTAAAATGCTTGTCTGTCAGAAACTGTTCTGAGCCTTTGAATTAAGACAGACTAGGAAGAAGGATTGACCATCCACTTCCTAAATAACAGGCCTCTGAAAACCCTATGTACAAATGAGCACACTTCGAATAGACTAACATATGTGACAACTGAGGCTGCACCTTCAAAAACGGAAATACAAAGGAGGAGGAACAGCTGTAAGCAGACACTAGTGATTGGAATGTGGAATGTGAGAAGCATAAATGTAGGAAAATTGGACATTGTTTTTTGGAGATTTGGGGAGGTTCCTGTTGCTTTTTTATTCTTATTATTTTCAATGAACATTTACAGAGATTTTGGATTTCCATTCATTCATTGTTGCACTTCTCTCCCCGCCCAAGCCACCCCACCCCCACCACACCACACCCCCGTTCGCTCTTCTCCTTGAAAAGCAAAAGAAAAACTCCTTCATTGATATACAATCCCCCCGCACTCCCCCCAACCCCCTCCTGAGTATACTCCACTCTGCAACTCTCATTCCGAACTCTTATGATAATCATAATGCCCTAAAATATATTGCTTTTAAACTGTTCTCTCCCTCATTGGCTTCAATGCAGTATACATAATTTATCCAGTTTTCTTCAGTCTTACCCCAACCTTGATGTCAGTCTCATTCTACAACAGTGGCACCATGCAGTATTTGTCCTTTTGTGACTGAGATATTTCACTCAGCATAATGTCTTCCAGTGTCACCCATCTTGAATATAGCATGAGTTCCATGTTTTTCAATGCAGTGTAATATTCCATTACATGAATATACCACAGCTTCTCTATCCATTCATTTATTGATGGGCACTTGGGTTGTTTCCAACACCTTGCTATTAAAAATGGGACATTGTTAATAAGGAAATGGAGCACATAAATAATGGCATACTAGGTATCAGCAAAATGAGATGGATTGGTATGGGACATTTTAAATCAGATGATCTTATGATCTACTATGCCAGAGATGAGATGTTGTTGTTGTTGTTGTTATGTGCTGTCGAGTCACCTGCGACTCATAGCGACCCTATGTACAACAGCCCTAAACTCCGCTCTGTCCTGTGCCAATCGCACTGTCTCTGACACTCCCATCCCAATTATCCC
>NW_006399812.1:13921667-13976773 GCF_000299155.1 Elephantulus edwardii
GATGCCCAACTCCTTTCTGCCGGAACGGATGTCAAGGTGAAGAAAATGGGATTGCCTTCATAGTTAAGAAAGTCATCTCTAGATCCTTCTTGAAATACAATGTTGTGAGTTACAAGAAAATATCCATATCCGGTCAAGGAAGTCCAGTGAATACCCCTATCATTCAAATATATGCACCAACAACTAGAGCCAAAAAGGAGGAAACAGAAGTCAGAAGCCAATCAAACATGCAATCAAGATGTATTAATAACCATAGGTGACTGGAATGTAAAAGTTGGAAACAGGGAAGAAGGATCAGAAGTCACTAAACATGGACTTGGTGACAGAAATTATGGTGGGAAAAGAATGATAGAATTCTGTACAATCAATGACCTAGTCATTGCAAATACTTATTATAAGAAACATAAACACAGATTATACACATGGATTTTACCTAATGGTATGCATAGGAACCAGATAGACTACATCTGTGGGAAGAATCACTGGAGAAGCTCAATATCAGCTGTGAGAACTAGACCAGGTGCTGATTGTAGAACATATTACCAACTACTCATATGTAAGTTCAAGCTGAATTTGAAGAAAATCAGACCAAATCTGCAGGAACCAAAATCTGCCCTTGAGTCTATCCCACTCGAATATCAAAACCATCTCAGGAACAGGTTTGAGGTCTTGAACACCTGTGAGTAAAGACCAGATGAGCTGTGGAAGGATATTAAGAATATCATCCATGAAGAATGTAAAAGGTCATTACATAGACAGAGGAGGAAAAAAAGACCAAAATTGATGTCAGAAGAGACTCTGAATATTTCACTGGAGCACCAAGAAGCCAAAGTAAAGGGAAGAAATCAAGAAATTAAGAAGCTCAACAGATGTCAAAGGGCAGCATGGGAAGACAAAGCAAAACATTATAATGAAATGTGCAAAGAGCTGGAGTCAGAAAATCAAAAGGATCGAACTTGCTCGGGATTTCTTAAGCTGAAGTAACTGAAGAACAAATTCAAGCCTTTAGTTGCAATACTTTAAGAACTATGGGCAGACAAATGTCCAACCACAAACAAATGGATTGAGAAACTATGGTACACTCACACAATGGAATACTATGCATGCAGGAGCAATAACTTGTAAATTATTATCTAACTTGAGAAGGACTGGAGAGCAGCCTTCAGTATGGATTGAAGCTCAACATCAGGAAAACAAAGATTCTCTCTACTGGGTCGATTGCCCACATTATGATAGATGGGAAAGAGATTGAGATTGTTAACAGCTTTAATTTGCTTGGTTCTACAATCAACATGGTTGGTACCAGCAGCCAGGAAACTAAAAGACAGATTACATTGGGAAAGTCAGCTGTCAGAGACATCTCTAGATACTGAAGAGCAATGATGCCAGTCTGGAGACTAAGGTGCACCTCTTCCAGTCCATGGTCTTCACAATTACATGCTATGCATCAGAAAGCTGGACGATGATTAGGGATAACAAAAGGAGAATTGATAACTTTGAGCTATGGTGCTGGAGAAGAGTATTGAGTATAAGATGTCTATGAGAACAAACAGGTTCATCCTGGAGAGAATAAAACCAGGCTGCTCTGTGGAAGCAAGGATTCTGAAGCTCCGCCTGACATACTTGTGGCATGTTGCAAAGAGAGGCATGTTGTTGGAGAGGAATATTTATGGGAGAGTGGAGGAACAACACAGGAGGGGAAGATCCTCGATGAAATGGATTGACTCAGTGACTGGAGTAATGGGGCAGACGTATCAGAGACAAGGTTGGCTCAGGATAGAGCAGGGATTAGAGCTGTTGTACATAGAGTCACTATGAGTCGAAAGTGACTTGATGTCACATAGCAATAATTCTTTGTCAGTGCTCTTATGTTTTGAAAAATGTCTAGCTGTATACCCACTAGATGCCAACAGCACCTCTACTCCAGTTGTGACAAACAAAAATGTTCCCAGATGTTAAAAATATCTCCTGGTAGGCAAAACATTTCCTAGTTGATGATGTAATGAATTATCCTTCTATCTCAATTTTAAGCATCACTTTTGAAAAAGCTAGACATTGAATTTTATTAAATGTCATTTTGCCACAGTTATATACAATTTTTTTTTCTCTCCAGTGACCTACTCCAGTGACAGATGTTTGATGATAAATATCTTAATTTTGTGTCATCCTTAATTTTGGAATGAAGCCATAATTAGGTAAAGTAATAATTCTTTTACTATATTATTAGTTTGAAAGATGTGTTGCATTGGACAAATCTGCTACCAAGAGCAAAGATATCAGTTTAAAAACTAAAGTGCACCTGATTCAAACCATGGTGTTTTCACATTTTTTTATATACATGTGAAAGTTGAACAGAGAACACCTGATGCCTTTGAATCACGGAGTTGGTGAAGAGTACTAAATACCCTTTGAGCTGCCTAATGAACATACCAATCGTCTTGGAAGCAGTGCAAGCAAGGTGTGCTTAAAAGCAAGGATGTTGTTGTTGTTGTTATGTGCCATGGAGTCTACTACGAGACTCATAGAAACCCTATGAACAATAGCTCTGAACCCTCCCTATCCTGAGCCAATCTCACTGTCTCTTACACCAGTCCTTATTACCCTAGTCACTGCATCAATCCATCTTATCCAAGATCTTCCTCACTTGTGCTGACCCTTCACCTTTCCAAGCTTGATGTTCTTCCAAGGACTGGTCCTTCCTGGCAACATGCCCAAAGTGTATGAGATGGAGTTTCAAAATCCTTGCCTCCAAGGAGCAATCTGGTTCCACCGTCACCAGAATGGGCCTGTTTGTTCTCCTAGCAGTCCATTATATGTTCCATACTCTTCTCCAGCACCACAACTCAAAGGCATTGATTCTTCTTCTGTCATCCTTAGTCACTGTCCAGCTCTCTGATGATAGAAAGTGATTGCAAAGACCATGGCCTGGATCAGGCACAAGGATAGTGAAACTTCATCTCACATAATTTATGCACGTGTTCAGTAGGAACTAGTCTTTGGGAAAAAGACGACTGGAAAAGCAGAGAGTCAGGGAAAGAGAGGAAGACTCTCAATGAGATGTATTGACACAGTGACTGCAACAGCGGCCTCAAGAGATGGTGAGCATGCGCAGGGTAGGACGAGGTTGTAGTGTGTTGGGCACACGGTTGCGGTGAGTTGTAGTCTGCTTAATAACACCTAGCAACAAGTTTCCTTTTTCTAATATTTTATGTATGATATTTACTTTTAAGGGAGCGCTGGTGGCCTAGGGGTGAGAAGCTGTGCTGCAATCCCAAAGGCATGTGGTTCAAGACCACCAGCTGCTCTGCAGGAAAAGGATGGACAGCCTCCTCCCATACAATTACTGCCTCTGAAAACCCGCCGGAGGGTCAACTATGAGTCAACATTTACTTTTATGTTCGCATGTGAGGTTGACCTTGTAGGTTGGTTTGTGTGCCACTTTCATTATATTTTGGGATAAAAATTATATTCATTTAATAAAGAGAATTACAGAAGCCAATGGTAATGAAGGAGGAAGTGGAAGCTGCATTGAAGGCATTGGTAAAAATAAAGCCCCAGGAATGAATGGGATAACAATTGACCTGTTTTAATTAACAGATGCAGCCTTGAATGCACTCACCAGTCTAGAATTAGAAATTTAGAGGACAGCTGTCTGACCAAGGTATTGGAGGAAGTCCATATTTGTTCCCATTCCCAAGAAGGGTGATCCAATAAAAAGTTGAAACTATAGAACAGTATCATTAAAATCACATGAAAGCAAAATACTACTGAAGATAATTTAAAAACAGCTAGTACAGTACATATATATGGAACTGCCTGACGTTCATGCAGGATTTCAAAGAGGCCATGGCACCACGGATATCAGCTGATGTCAGGTGGATCCTGGCTGAAAGTAAGGAATACCAGACAGATGTCTATTTATGCTTTATGGACTGTGTAAAGACATTTTACTTTGTGGATCATAACAAGTCATGGCTGACATTGAGGAGAATGGGAGTTCCAGAGCACTTAATTGTACTCATGTGAAACCTATTCCTGGACTAGGAGGCTGTTGTGTGAACAGATCAGAGGAATACTGCATGGATTAAAATTAAGAAAGGAGTGTGTCAAGGTTGTATTCTCTCTTCATACCTATTTAATCTATCTGCTGAGCAAATTATTTGAGAAGCTGGACTCTGTGAAGAGGAGTGTGGCATCAAGTAGTTGAAGAAGGACATCATGCTTGGAAGGGCAGAGGATCAGCACAGGAGAGGAATCTCACCCTGGATGAGATGGACTGACAATGACTGTGGCAAAAGAATCAGGTGTGTCAGAGATGGTGAGGTTGGCTCAGGAGAGGACAGGGTTCAGAGCCACTGTTCATAGGGTCACTACGAGTCGTAATCCACTTGACTTATAACAACTACAATCTAAGTTTTCCTACAATCATCCATTTTGTAAAAATTTTCAGTTAGCATATACTATATTTTTCACTTTTACCTTTTGAAATCCATAGATATTGCTCCTCTTTTATTTCTAATTTCATTACATGTGTTTCTTCACTCTCTTTTTTTTATTCTATTTTAATAACTTACCAACTATCATTATCCAGTTCTAATTCTTATACTTTGGAACGTACTCTCTGTTTTCGGATTCATTAACTTCTCTTTTCAATTTCTTTCTAGGTTTATTTTGTTACTGACTTTCTAATTTACTTTAAGTTCAACATTTAATTCATTTTATGTCGTTCTTCATACATAATACAGGTATTTGAAGGCCGATCCAAGAGGGCCAACTAGGAAGGTGTACTCTTTAGAATCAAGAAACTACATGAAACAGCTATGGACAACATTCCTGGGACTCAGGGCTTCAAAAGAAAAGATTAAAAAAGTAGGTAAAATAAAATAGGAAGATATTAAATAAAAACAGCACACAAGATCAGTGGGCTGCCAGGTGACAAGTCTGCCATATGACACACGTGCCATGTGATATGTGTGCCATGTGCAGAGCCATTTAAATTACTGCAAGCACTGTTCCGGGTGAGTGTAAAATCAATCAGACTCGGTGAGCAATGTTCAATCACAGTGGACATTCCAGGACAGCGCTAGGACCCACGTCAATGATTGGCCATCAGATAGGTAATGTGTTTCCCTTGCACAGCCTCCAACTCCCCAGCTCCCACCCACCTGGCAGCTGTTCAAACCAATGCCAGTGCAGTTCCAGTTTTTTAAAAGGTTTTCTTTTCCTTTCTTCTTAGTAATTCTTTCTCTTCCCCATCATCTAACTTTTTTCTCTTTTTCTTCCCTTGTATTTTCTCATGCTTCCTGCTACCTTACTTTTAATCCCATAGAGCAGGAAGTCTGGCCTCACTGTCATCACAGATGGCAGCACCCCACCCTAGTCACTGATGTGTACTGAAATCGAGCAAGGCCGGGCTCTCATCACAGCCATGTTCGGTGCCTCACTTCACTTTCACCTAGCTGGCTTTGTTTGTTTGTTCCTTTTTTTTTTTTTTAGCTCCTCCTTCCTCACCTTTTCTTCCTTTTTCTTCTTTCCTTCCTTTCCCTGTGTTCTTTTAACGCCTTTTTTTTTGTCTGATCATGCCCCCCCCCCCCGCACACCCCTCTGCTCCCACGATCTGCAGTGCGCACTCCTCTCCACGGAAAGCAGTGAACGCTCTAACAGGGTGAGTTCTGCGTAGCTGCTGCAGCCTGACTTGTGGCTAAAGGGTCAGTACTACGCAACTTCTATGTGCCTTTTTTCCCTTCCTCTTTTCCTTCTTTTCCTCTTTCCTCTTTCCCCACTTCTTAACATCAATGAACAGATGCCTCACTACCTACCAAGTCCATATTCAGCTGTGCCTTCCTGGCACTCTGCACTCAACAGCAGATACGCCCATGGAGCCAGTGCCAGCTTCCCACTACAACAATGTTCGTGGAATTTTCTTTTTCTCTTTTTTATTTAGTTTTCTTTTTCATGTTTTTTCTTTCTTCTTAGATCTTCCCTCTACCCTCACCCTAACCCTTGATTTTTTTATTTTACTCATTTTTCTTTTTCTTCCTTCTTTCTCCATTTCATCCCCCCCCCATTTTTCATATTTTTCTCCATCACTCAGGCACCAGAACCCCTACCCAGCTATACTCACCACATCTGCCACCCCGCCCAGTGGGCGCAGCACCACCACGTTGACAACAAATAGCAGCCAACAGCACCCTTCCCTCATGCTGTGCATGACAAGCTGCAACATCCCCAACAACTAGAAAAAGAACAGCAATAAAAAGTCAACGGAAGAAAGAAAATAATCCTTTTTGAGTAGAAAATGCAAAAATAAAACAGAAAAACAGTAAGAGACCAAAAGGTGATTCTTTGAGACAGTGAATAAAACTTTATTAACAAATCATTGGAAAACTTAATGAAGGAAAGGGAGAAGGTGCAAATAAACAGCTGATGTCATAATAGAACAAATTGGGATATAAAAAGTTAATAACAAAATACCATGGAAAAGCTATAATTCATTAAATTTGAAAACCTAGAATAGATAAATTTCTAGAATTAACTATCCAAACTTACACACTCTGAGAAATAAAATTTAAGCAGAAATACTAGGAACTAAGAAATTGAAAAAATCATAAAGAAACAAAGTCTTGACCCAGAGTGCCAGTGGACAATGCCACCAAACATTCAAAGAAGAGTTGACTTCAAATATGCTCCAACTATTCCAGAACACACACAAGGATGGAATACTCCCAAATCTATTCTGTGAAGGAAACAGCCTCTTCACACCAAAACCAGGCAGAGACAACACTCAGAAACTCAAATTCAGTTCTGTCATGTTGGAACAAATTCATTGATGGTTCTAACCCTCCAGTGGGTTTCCAAGGCTCTAAGTCAACATGGGAGGCAATTTCTCATCTTCTCCTTCAGAGCCCCTCCCTAGTAGATTCAAACTGGTTTTGGATGAGCAGTGAAACTCCCTATAGTATAGAACAACATTCCTAATGAACATAGATGCAAAGCTTCTCAACAAAATTCTAGTAAAAAAATAATAATAGAACCTCCAGATCAAGTGGGACTCTGACCTATGTAGGCAAAAAATGGTTTAGCATAGAAAACAATCAACACGATTCACATATAAATAAAGCAAAAGAATAGAACTATGTGATAATATCAATTGGTCTATAACTTGACAAAATCCAGCTCCTTGGATTCCTGATAAAAATGCCTGGCAATGTAAGAATGAAAGGGATATTTCTCAAAATCATTAGTGATATATATATAACCAACAACATTATTCCCAACAAACAGAGACTGAAAGCGTACCTCCACCCCTAGAAAAGTGCCAGTGAAAAAAATCAATGTCCAGAATTGGTAGGATTACTCTACACTAGCAAAGAAAACTCTGAAAAGAAAGTCAGGAAAACAATACCACTTAGAAGAGCCACTCAAAAGATGCACTACTTAGGTATAAGACTAACTTTGATGACACTTCAGTAGGTTTTCAGAGGCAGTTAATCTCAGAGGATTAGTGATTTGCCCATCCTTCTCCCTCAGAACAGCTCCTGGATCCAAATCACATGCCTTTGAGATTGCAGTGCAGATTCTTACCACTAGACCACTAGTGCTCAATATAAGCCTAATTGTTGTTATGTGTCGTCCAGTCGCTTGCGACTCATAGCGACCCTATGTACAACAGCCCTAAACCCTGCTCTGCCCTGTGCCAATTGCACTGTCTCTAATACACCCATCCCGATTACCCCAGTCACTGAATCAATCCACCTCATAGAGGGCCTTCCCTTCCTGTACTGTCCCTCCACCCTCCCAAATATGATGTCCTTCTCCAAGGACCGGTTCCTCCTTACAACATGTCCAAAGTATGTTAGATGGAGCCTCAGGATCCTTGCCTCCAAAGAGCCTCCCGGTTTAACCCTCTCCAAGGTGAATCTGTTTGTTTTCCTAGCAGTCCATTGTACCCTCCATACTCTTCTCCAGCACCACAGATCAAAGGCATCAATTCTCCTTCTATCCTCCATAGTCATTGTCCAACTCTCTGATGCATAATTAGAGATACAAAATACCTATACAAAGAAAACTAGAAAACATCACTACAATAAACCAGAACAGCCCTATGTAGATGGAAGAATATGTCATTCTAATGGTTAAGACTTACTGTATTAATAAAATGGGTACCAAATTTCTCACTGTACATAAAACTTAACTCAAATGAATCAAAGACCTCGATATAAAAACTAGAACTACAAAAATAATCAAGGAAAAGTAGTGGGAAATTTATGAGTTCTAATATATCATAAATATACTATCAACCATATATGACAGAAGAAGAAAAACTGGATGTCTTGGAATTCCTAAAAATTAAACATTTTGAGAATTGATGCCTTTGAGCTGCAGTGCTGGAAAAGAGTATTAAATATACCATGGACTGCTAAGAAAATGAACAGGTTCATTCCAGAGAGGGTTAAACCAGGCAGCTCCTTGGAGACAAGGATTCTGAGGCTTTGTCTGACATACTTTGGACATGTTGTAAGGAGAGACCAGTCCTTGGAAAAGGATGTCATGCATGGGAGGGTGGAGAGACAGAGCAGGAGAGGAGGAGCGACTGGGGTAATGGAGGCAGGTGTGTCGGAGACAGTGAGATTGGCACAGGACAGAGCAGGGTTTGAGGTATTGTACACAGTGTGGCTATGAGTCGCAGATGACTCGATAGCACACAACAGTAACATGTCTAACGTATGAGAGATGAAGCTACAATTTTTCCAAGACTTTCCAGATCATTCTTCTGGAAGTCCATAGATATTCAATACTCTTCTCCAACGCCAAAATTTAAAGGCATCAATTATTTTTAATTTTTTTTCATCCTTAGTCATTATCCAGCGTTCAGATACATAACAAGTGATTGAAAAGATCATGGCCTAAATCAGGTGCACTTTAGTCTTCAAACATCATTGCTCTTCAGTATTTTGGTGAGGTCTCTGAAAGCAGACTTGGCCAAGCAGTACATCTCCCTATCTTCTGACGGCTGGCACCTTGATTATATTTTGTCAACAGAGTGTGGATATAAGTAAGATTAAATCATTGACAATTTCAAGCCTTTCTCCTTCTATCATGATGTTCTCTACTGGTGCAGTGGTAAGAACCTTTGTTTTCCTGATGCTAATATGCAATTCATATTAAAGGCTGTAGTCTTTGATCTTGTGCATCAAGCACTTCAGGTCCTCCTTACTTTCAGGAAGCAAGGTTGCATCATCTGCTTAGTGCAGGTGCTGAGGAGTCTTTCTGCAATTCTGATGTCACGTTCTTTTCATAAAGTCTGGCTTCATGAATTATTTGCTCAGTGTGCAAATTGAATAGGTATGGGCAAAAAATTCAACTCTGATCCACACTCTTCCTGATTTTAAACCATACAGTATTCTCTTGTTCCATTTAGACAACAGCTTTTTTTTAATGTACTGATTTATTTACAAAATTTGAATACATTGTTTGTCACAAAAGATCCTTCCCATTTTCTTCATCTACTTCCCTCATCAAATTGTCCACCCTTCCCCACCCATCCTCACCCTTCTGCTTCCACCCTCCCCCTCCTAGGATCCTTATACTCATTCTACATAAGGGTTTTCTACAGTATTTGTCCTTGTAGGACTGAATTAGTTCACTCAGCATAAAGTTCTCCAGTCCTCTCAAGTTAGGTAGTAATTTACAAAATCATTGCTCATGCATGCTGCGTAGGACTCCATTGTATGAATATACCACAATTTCTCAACCTATTTGTTTGTGTTTGGACTTCGAGGCTGCTTCCATGTTCTTGCGATGGTGAATAATGCTGCTATGAACATTGGTGTACAAGCTTCCATCCTCAGTTCTCATTTTCTCAGGGTGTATTCCGAGCAGTGGAATAGCTGGGTCATATGGAATTTCTATTTTTGAGGGAGCGCCAAAGCCTTCCAGAGTGGTTGTACCATTTCACAATCTCACCAACAATGTATATCTTGCCACATTCTCTCCATTATTTATTACTTCGATCCTGATATATTTTGCCACTGCTACTGGAGTGATATGGTATCTCATTGTGGTTTTGATTTGCATCTCTCCTATCGCCAGTGATTTTGAGCATTTCTTCATGTGTCTGTTGACCATCTGAATATCTTCCTCTGTGAAAATTCTTTTCATTTCATGTTATTTACCCATTTTATAATTGGGTTATCAGTCTTTTTTTGTTGAGGCCCAGGAGTATTCTATAAACTTTCATAATGAGACTCTTGTCTGAGATGGCATTGCCAAATGTTTGTTCCCAGGTGGTAAGTTTTCTTTTCAACATGTTAGAAAAAGGTTTTGATGTGCACAAGAATTTAATCTTTAAAAGATCCCATTCATGAATTTTGCCCTCTTCAGATTGTGCATTTGTGGCTGTATTTGGCAGGATCCTCATACCGTAGGCTAGGCCTTTTAAGCCTGATCTAAGTTTGTCTCTTATGAAAGTTACACTTTGAGGCTTTCCTCCCAAGTCTCTGATCCACCTTCACATGATTTTTGTGTATGATGTGAGATGTGGATCCTGTTTCAGCTTTCTGCAGGTGCCAGCACCATTTGTTGAAGAGGTTGTCATTTCCCCATTTGACAGGTTTTATTTCCTTGTTGAATATCAGTTGAACATAGATAGCTGAGTCTATTTCTGAGTTCTCAGTTCTGTTCCACTGATCTATGTGCCTGTCATTGTTCCAGTACCATGCAGTTTTGGTTACTACCAGTGTGTAGTAGGTTTTGAGGTCAGGGAGTGCTATGCCTCCAACTTCATTTTTGTTTCTCAGAAGTGTTTTGCTTATTCACAGTCTCTTGCCTCTCAAAATAAACTTGAAAATTTTCCTTTCAATCTCCTTGAAAAATGAATTTGGTATCTGTATTGGGACGTGCAGATTGCTTTTGGTAGGATTGTCATTTTTACAATGTTGAGTCTTCCTATCCATGAACTAGTCACATTTTTCCATTTATTCGGGTCTTTTATTGTATATTGCAGAAATTATCTGTAGTTTTCTTTGCATAGGTCTTCTGTTTCTCTAGTTAGGTTCACTGCCAAGTAACTCAATTTGTGGTTGGCTATGGTAAATAGTATTGCTTTCTTGGTTTTCTTCTCTGAGTTCTGTTGTTTGTTACTGTAGAGGAATCCCTCTGATTTTTGGATATTGATCTTATATCCTGCCACTCTACTAAACTGGCCTACTAATTCTAACAGTCTTTGTGGTTTTCTGTGTACACTATCATATCACCCGCTTATAGTGGTAGTTTAACCATCTCTTTGTTGACCTGGATATCTTTTATAGATGATAGTTTTTTAATCTAAGTATAGATTTTGTATGAACACAATTAAGTGTTCTGGAATTCTCATTCTTCTCAATGTTAGCCATAGTTTCTTCTTATCCACACAGTCAAATGTCTTTGCATAGTCAACAAAACACAGATAGACCTTCTTCAGGTATTCTCTGCTTTCAACCAGAATCCATTTGACATCAATAATGATAACCCTGGCTCCATGGCCTCTTCTACATCAAGCTTGAAATTCTGGCAGTTCCCTGTCAATATACTGTTCCAAGTATTTTTTTTAAACAAACCCCAAATTTATTCATTCTTAATAACCTTGCAGGCCATTGTATACCTTCTGCACTGATCCTTGCTTAAATAGTTGTTTGATACCTTCTCTTGCTTCTTCTGTTGACTGTTTTTAGGAAAATCCACATCAAATGTGATTACCAAAGAGTCCTTAATGCTCTTGTTGTCAAAGTTAGGGAGCCCTTCTCCTTTCTTCCATAGCTTGGCTCCTGGACTGGTAATCTTATCCCGGGAAATATGAACCTTGTGACTATCCAAGTGAGTAATATCCATCTCAAAGCCAACCAAGAATTCAACCAATGAGTTTGTCACATTTGTGTATGAGTCATTTCCTCGCCTTTCAAATAGCAGATGCTTGACAACTCTGTTTCAGAATTATTAGTCTCCTAGTTCTCTGCCCATATGAACCTCACCTTCTCCAATGAGGGGTACTTCATGCCATCTCTCGCCCCAGGCTCTATTTCTCCTCCATTGTTTCTTCTTCTTTTTTTTTCTATTTGTTTTTTGTTTTATTTTTAATTTATTATTAATTTCAATGAAAATTTACAGAGACTTTGGATTTCTATTCATTCATTGTTGCACTTTTCTCCCCTCCCAACCCTCCCCTCTAGTACACTACCCTCTTGGAAAAGTAAAAGAAAAATTATTTCATTGTTTTACAATCCCTCCCCCCAGGTCAACTCCACTATACAGCCTTTGCTCTGGACATCTGTTTCAATGCAGTATACATTATTGAATCCAATCCTTCTCAGTCTCCTCCCAACCCCGAGGTCAGTCCTGCTTTACAACAGTGGCACCATGAAATATTTGTCCTTTTGTGACTGAGATACTTCACTCAGCAATGCCCTCCAGGGTCACCCATTTTGAATAATATTGCATGAGTTCCTTGTTTTTCAATTCCATTGTATGACTATAACACAGCTCCTCTATCCATTCGTTTGTTGATGTGCACTTAGGTTGTTTCCAGCTCCTTGCTATTGTGAACAAAGCCGCGATAAACATGAGTGTGCATATATCTGCTTGGATGTCAGTTATGGTCTCTTTGGGGGTATATTCCTAGTAGTGGAATTGCTGGGTCAAATGGTATCTCTATTTGGAACTTTTTGAGAAAGCGCCATACCACCTTCCACAGTGATTACACCATTTTACACTCCCACCAACAGTGGATAAGGGTTCCAGTTTCTCCACAAACTCGCCAGCATTTGTTGCTTGCTATTCTGTTAAATTTTGCAATTCTGACTATATCTCATAGTTGTTTTGATTTGCATCTCTTTTAGAGCTAGGGATTTTGACCATTTCTTCATGTGCTTGTTAGCCATCTGAATGTCTTCTTCGGTGAAGTGTCTATTCATATCCTGTGCCCATTTTTCTATTGGATTATTTACCTTTATCTTGTTGTGGATCTCAAGTATTTTATAAATTCTGGATAAGTCCCTTATCTGATATGTCATTACCAAATACTTTTCCCCAGTCTGTGGCTTCCCTTTTTACCCTGGTGGAGAAGTTTTTGGATGTGCATAGGGATTTGAGTCTTAGAGATCCCATGCAGAGCGAGAACATTCCAGAGGTAGCCAGCTCCGGCGCTGACGCGTGTGGACCCCCCTGCGCTCCTCCGCGGGGGCACTGGCCCGCCCGCTCTCGCCCTCCCGCCCGCCTCCTTCTCGGACCAGGTGACCACGCGCCGGGCGAGCAGCGTTGGGTTTATGTCTTTATTTCACAAAAAGGAGCTGTTGCGCAGCCACTGGTACCTGTATTGGGGAAACAGCCTGCACACAAGACGATTCCAGCCTCGGCGGCCACGACTTTTTCATGTCAGAGACCGAGAACTCTTGCAGTCGTTTATGTCATCCCTTCTCCAAACAGAAGATACCAAAAAGTTGCAATCAAAGATTTCTCCATCTTATTGATAAAGCTACTAATAAGCCAAAATGTTTGTCAACGTCAACCGCAGCGTGTCAGATCAGTTCTATTGCTACAAGATGCCGCGTCTGATTGCCAAGGTTGAGGGCAAAGGAAATGGAATCAAGACAGTTATAGTCAACATGGTTGACGTTGCAAAGGTGCTTAATCGGCCTCCAACGTATCCCACCAAATATTTTGGTTGTGAGCTGGGAGCACAGACCCAGTTTGATGTTAAGAATGACCGCTACATTGTCAATGAATCTCATGAGGCGAACAAGCTGCAAGACATGTTGGACGGATTAATTAAAAAATTTGTTCTCTGTACAAACAACAGAGAATTCTTGTAAAGCCTGTGGCTACAGAGGCATACTTGACACACATCATAAACTCTGCACTTTCATTCTCAAAAACCCACCTGAGAATAGTGACAGTGGCACAACCAAGAAAGAAAAGGAAAAGAAAACCAGAAAGTGCAAGGATAAGGAGAACGGCTCTGTGTCCAGCAGTGAGACGCCACCACCTCCACCTCCACATGACATCAGCCCTCCTCCCCATGCTCTGGAAGAAGAGGAAGATGATGACTGGGGAGAGGATACAACAGAGGAAGCCCAGAGGCCCAGAATGCGTGAAATTAGTGACCACACAAAACTTCTGACCCTTAGTGATGATTTGGAGCGGACCATTGAAGAACGAGTCAACATTTTGTTTGATTTTGTTAAGAAAAAGAAAGAAGAGGGAATTATTGATTCATCTGACAAAAAGATTGTTGCTGAAGCGGAAAGGCTGCATGTGAAAGCTATGGACCCTCTTGTTTTGACTGAAGTTCTTTTTAATGAGAAGAGAACAAATCAAGAAATACAGGCGCCACTTTTTACGATTTTGTCACAACAACAAAAAAGCTCAGCGGTACCTTCTCCGTAGTTTAGAGTATGTGGTAGCAATGCACCAGGCGCAACTTCTCTCCAAGACCCCGCACATCCTGAAGGAGATGTATGACGCAGACCTTCTGGAAGAGGTCATCATTAGCTGGTCAGAGAAGGCCTCCAAGAAGTATGTCTCAAAAGAACTTGCCAAAGAGATCTGTGTGAAAGCAGAACCATTGATAAAATGGTTGAAGGAGGCAGAGGAGGAATCTTCCGGTGGCGAAGAGGAAGATGAAGATGAAAATATTGAGGTGGTATATTCGAAGACTGCCAGTGTACCTAAAGTTGAAACTGTGAAGTCTGACAACAAGGATGATGACATTGATATTGATGCCATTTAAAGTGGTGGATGCAACCTAGCTTCACAGTATAATGCTGCAAAATTTCCTGCATTATCAGCCAGAAGTGCAACATGTGTGTGCAAAAGCTGCAACGGCTTAACATCATGCTACACTTAATACTAAAAATGTCCTACTGTGAGTGGTTTGTAAGTAGATGTCTTGATGCGACATCTGAGGAGCCCATACACATTTGTGAGCAGATGTACTTTGCTTATTTATAGCATGTTTCTTTCTGAAAACCTAGCGGTGAACAAATTGGATCACATTTATGCAGTTACACAAAAATAAAGATTTGTTTTGGTGAAAAAAAAAAAAAAAAAAAGATCCCATGCATCTATTTTATCTTCTGGTTGTAGATTTTTCAGGATACTTGGAAGACTGCTTATGTTGTGGATTAGAACTTCTAGCATTCTTCCAGGCTTTTCTTCAATGAAGATTATAGTCCTTGGATTTAGTCCTAAGTCCATGATCCACCTTGAGTTGGTTTTTGTATATGGAGTGAAGTGTGGATCTTGCTTGAGTTGTTTGCAAATACTTCTCCAATTTTGCCAACACCATTTGTCAAAAAGGCTGTCATTTCCCCACTTAACTGATTTCATCTCCTTGTCAAAAATCTGATGGCCATAGATAGAAGGGCTGATCTCCGGGTTCTCAATTATATGCCATTGATCTATGTGTCTCTCATTGTACTAGTACCAAGCTGTCTTAACCACCACGGCAGTGTAGTAGGATTTGAAATCAGGAGTGATATACCTCCTACCTTTCTTCTATTTTTAAGGAGTGCTTTGCTTTTTCGGGGCTTCTTTCCATTCCAAATGAAACTGGAAATTGTCTTTTCCATCTCCTTAAAGAATGGGATTGGTATTTGTATTGCGGTTGCATTAAACGTGTAAATTGCCTTCGGTAGTATTGCCATTTTCACAATATTGAGTCTTCCTATGCATTAGCAAGGGATATTTTTCCACTTCTCCAGTTCTCGTTTTGTTTCTTGTAATAATGTTTTGTAATTTCCTTTGAATAGATCCTTTGTGCTTCTTGTTAAATTTACTCCCATGTATTTAATCTTGTGATTAGCTATTGTGAATGATACTGTTTTTCTTAGTTCCGCCTCTGTATTCTCTTTGTCACTGTAGAGAAATCCCACTGATTTTTGTATGTTGATCTTGTATCCTGTCACCTTGCTAAATTAGTCCACTGTGTCCAAGAGTTTTCTTGCTGAGTCTTTAGGGTTTTCTAAGTATACTATCATGTCATCTGCATAGAGAGATAATTTTACCTCCTCTTTGCCAATTTGGATACCTTTTATTCCCTTCTCTTGTCTTATTGCTATTGCTAAGACTTCCAGTACAATATTGAATGAGAGTGGTGAGAGTCGGCATCCTTGCCTAGTTCCTGAGAACTATGTTGGCTCTTGGGTTTGCATAAATACTTTTTACTATGTTGAAGAAATTCCCCTCTAATGCTATTTTGTTGAGTGTTTTAATCAGGAAAGGGTGTTGGATTTTGTTAAAGGCTTTTTCTGCATCAATTGATAGGATCATGTGGTTCTTGTTCTTTCCTTTGTTAATGTGATGAATTACATTAATTGTTTTCCTTATGTTGAACCATCCTTGCATACTCGTTATTAACCCCACTTGGTGATGATGAACTATTTCTTTGACGTATTGTTGGATTCTATTGGCCAGTATTTTATTCAGGGCTTTTGCATCTATGTTCATGGGAGATATTGACCTATAGTTTTCTATTTTGGTGGTGTCCTTACCTGGCTTTGGTATCAAGGATATGTTTGCTTCATAGAATGAGTTTGGGAGAATTCCATCTTCTTCTATTTTCTGAAATAATTTATGTAGAATTGGTAACAGTTCTTCTCTGAATGTTTGATAAAATTCACTTGTAAAACCATCTGGTCCAGGGCTTTTTTTGGTTGAAGTTGTTGTATTACCTTTTCAATTTTTTCTTTTGTAATGGGTCTGTTCAGATGTTCAATTTAGGTTTGTGTCAGTTTAGGCAGGTTGTGCATTTCTAACTATCTGTCCATTTCCTCTAGGTTTTCATATTTGTTTGAGCATAGTTTTTCATAATACTCTAATGTTAGCTTTTTTATTTTAGGTAGTTCTGTTGTGATGTGGCCTGATTCCTCTCTTATTCTGATTATTTTTGTCTTCTCCTTTTCTTTTGTGAGTTTTGCTAGTGGTTTGTCGACTTTATTGACCTTTTCAAAGAACCAACTCCTAGTTTTGTTGATAGTTTCAGTTGTTTTTAAGTTTTCTACTTCATTTATGTCTGCTCTAATATTTATAATTTCAGGTTTTTTAGAAGGTGTTGGGTTTTCTTGCTGTTCTTTGTCAATTTGCTGGATATATTGGTTTAGAGAGTCAATGATCAATTTTTCCTGCCTTTTGATGTGCTTGCTTATTGCTATAAATTGACCTCTGATTACCACTTTAGCTGTTTCCCAGAGGTTTTGGTAAATGGTGTTTTCACTGTCATTTGTTCAAGAAACTTTTTAATTTCATTTTTTATTTCTTCTAGTACCCAGTTGTGTTCAAGCAAGATGTTGTTCAGCTTCCAAATGTATGGGTTTTTTTCTCCTTTATCTTCTTATTATTAATTTCTAATTTTGTAGCATTATGGTCTGAAAAGATGCTTTGTATTATTTCTATGTTTTTTTTTTAAGTTTATTGATGCTTGCCTTGTGACCTAGAATGTGATCTATTCTGGAGAACATTCCATGCACATTGGAGATGAAGGTAAAAGAAGGTGCTTTTGGGGGCTGCATTAGCCTATAAATATCTATGAGGTCAAGTTGGTTTATTATGTGGTTCAATTCTTCAGCATCTCTGTTGAGTTTTTTTCTGGTGGTTCTATCTTTTCTTGAGAGGGGTGTATTGAAGTCTCCAAGTACAACAGTAGTGTTGTCTATGGCCTTTTTTTTTGTTTTCTTAATGTTTGTTTTATGTATTTTGCAGGTCTTTCATTTGGTGCATAGATATTTATTATTGTTACGTCCTCTTGTTCTATTGACTCTTTTAGCATTATGTAGTGACCTTCCTTTTCCTTTGTGATGGTTTTTACATTGAAATTTATTTCACCAGAGATGAATATTGCTACTCCTGCTTTTTTCTGGTTGCCATTTACTTGGTATATTTTCCCCCCACCTTTTACTTTTAGTCTATCTTCATTTTTCATGTCTCATGTAGACAACATATTGATGGATTTGGGGTTTTAGCCCCAATCTGCTACTCTTTTTCTCTTCAGTGGTGCATTTAAACCATTCACATTCAGTGTGATCATTGAGAGGCAAGGTTTTATTGCTATCATTGTGTTGAGTCCTTTTTGGTGTTGTTGCTAGTTACTTTGGACCATGCAGCTTTCGGTGGTATGTCTATAAAAAGGACATCTCCTAGTCTTTCCTGCAATGCTGGTCTTGTTTTTACAAACTCTCTTAGGTTCTGCTTTTCTGGGAATATCTTGATCTCTCCTTGGTACAGTTTACTTGGTTGACAGTTGTGCTTTTTGAGTGTTTGATATATGTCCTTCCACTCTCTTCTTGCTTGCATGGTTTCTGCTCAGAATTCAGCACTTAATCTTATCTGTTCTCCCTTATAGTTTACTCTTTGTTTCTCCCCTGCTGCTTTCAGGATTCTCTCGTTATTTTGGTTCTGTCAAATTTAACTATGATAATCCTTGATGTTTTTCTTTTGGGGTCTAGTCTATATGGAGCTCACTGAGCTTTTGAATATATATTCTCTCTTTCTTCCTTATGCCTGGGAAGTTTTCCTCTAGTAATTCTTCCACAACTTTTTCAGTGCCTTTACTTGCTTCTTCCTTTTCTGGGATTCCAATGATGTGCATGTTATTTCTCTTGATGGTGTCCCACATTATTCTTAGGTTTTCTTCTTTTTCCTTCTCTTTTGAGTCTGCTTTTTGCTCTAGCAGATAAGTGGTGGCAATTCTGTCTTCAATTTCACTGGTTCTGTGTTCCATCTCTTCAACTCTGCTCATGTGTCCCTCCATCATGTTGACAGCCTCTGAAACATTGAACCTTATATTTTGGATAGTGGTTTCCTGTTTTTGCAGTGCTGCTAATGCCTCATTTATTTTCATTTTCTCTGCATTGATTTTTTTGAGATCCTCCTGTTTTTTGCCTGTAGTATCCTCTAATTCATCAAGTTTGTCTTTTATCCTTTGAATATATTCAATCATTCTTCTTTTAAATTCTGTGTCAGAAAGTTCCATCACACATTCTAGCTTCAGGAAATCCACTGATGCTGTGTCACCCTTTTGGCAGTGACATCTTGCTTTGCTCTTGTGTATTGTGTGGGATAGCTTGCTTTCTTCTAGACACTGATATGTTCTTGATCTGAAAAGAATGCTCTAGAGATCAGTTGGGTGGCTACCCCACTTGTGTGTTTCTCTGAACTTCTGACTTCAGGGAAATGTCAGTTCAGAGCCTGTGAGAGCAACCTCTTGTTGGTAAGACAGGTCAAGATGCTCCTGATTAAAGACACGTTGATTGACCAGACGTGTAGGCACCTGTATGGAGCCAAATGGGGTGAGGCAGGCACAGGGTTGGGGTAATCACAAGGGCAGGTCAAACACTTGGGGGACCTCACTCAGACATCAGCTGTCTGGGTGTGTTCACGATTGGTGTCCCAACTTAAATTCCTGGTGTTTGTTTTCCACCCAGTGGTTTTCACTCAGTGGCCCCTGCCCAGTGGAACTTATACAGGTGCCCTCATGCAGCAGCCCCTGTCCAAGCAAGGTCCTGGGTTCAATGGTACCGGAAAAGTCAGAGTCAAATTCCCAGCAACCCACTAGCCTCTGGCTGGTCTGCAGAGTCCACAAAAGTTCCGACAGATTGCCACTGGCTGGCTCTTTCCTGGGCAGCCAGCATGGCCCAAGAGAGCTCAGCCAAATTCCCCACAAGTGGGAACGCTCTTGGGTGCTCTCCCAGGTAATCGGCAGTGCCCCAGAAAACCCAGTCAGGAACCTATTGGCCTTTCTCCTGCCAGATTAGTCCCACAGAAGCTCGGCTGGTGGTTCTGGGTGATGGCTGGATCCATGGTGTGTCTTTGAGGTCCTGTAGCTCCAAAGGGAACTGCTGCAACAAAAGTTCTGATTCAAAATCCTACTGTCCATGGCTCGTAGTGTTGTTCGGTCTCTGTGCTGCATGAAGGACTCTCTAGTGGCCCTTGGGCACCACTGGAGTCACAGGCTGTGACAGAGGCGCATGGTTTTGGAGCGGGGGAGAGGGAGGAAGCATGGGGCTGGGGACGTGGGGGGAGCACAGGGCTGGGACACTACCCCCAGGAGGCAGGGAGCTGGGCTTGGGCGCCACCAGGGGTTTATGGGGTCACACAGTGGAGGGCCACAGGGGGCTCACATGGTGGTGGGCCATTGCTCCTTTGGGTCACGCGGCAGGTGTTTGCTCGTCGGGAGTCTCATGGAGGCTGAGGGCAGTCAGTTGTTCTCCGGAGTCACAAGGTGGCAGGTGGTTTCTCCTTACTTGCTCCTGGTGGGTGGGTTCCACAGGGACTCAGCTGTCCTGTGTGTGGTTCAAATTCCAGCTTTCCAGTTGCACCGGGGGTTCGGGGTTCCGGCTGCGCCCGTTACGGCTGAGGGGGGGAGGGCGGGGTCTGGGGCATGGAAGTGCCTGGGGGCCTAGCTGGGTGGTTCACATCTCTTGCCAGCAGTTGCATTTCCATTTCCATTTTCTAAGCAAGCACCTTACCACAGTTTTCTTTCTAAACACTTCCACAAAATTTCCAATATACACTTCTTCCAAAGTGAGGAGATCTACGATCATGCTTATACAAAACCTGTATTGGACCAGGAAGCAGTCCTCAGAACAGATCAAGGAAACACTTCATGGTTCAAAACTAGGAAAGGAGTGTGTCAGGGATGCGTCCTGTTCCTATACCTTTTCAATATATATATGCAGAACAGATCATCCAGGAGGCAGAGCTTTGTGAGGAAGAGTGTGGCATCAAAATTGGAGAAAAACTCAGCAACAACCTACAATATACAGATTACACAAACTTGCTTGCTGAAACTGAAGAAGACCTGAAGCACTTGCTGCAAAAGGTCAAGGGCTATAGTCTTCAATATGGATTGAAGCTCAACATCAAGAAGACAAAGATTCTCACCACTGGGCCAATTGGCAGCACCATAATAGATGGGGAAAAGATTGAGATTGTTAGCAATTACAGATTGCTCGAATCCGCAATCAACACTCTTAACACCATCAATCAGAAAATCAAAAGATGAATTGTATTGGGGAAAATCTGCTGTCATGGACCTCTCCAGAATGCTGAAGAGCAACGATGTCAGTCTAGATACAAAGGTGCACCTCATCCAGGCTATGGTCTTCTCAATTACTTGTTATGCTTCAGAGTTGGACAATGACTAAGAATGACATATGAAGAATAGATGCCTTCGAGTTGTGGTGCTGGAGAAAGTCTTGAACATGAACTGCCAAGAAAACCAATCAGTCAGTCTTGGAGAGGATGAAACCAGGTCTCTCCTTGGAGGCTAGGATCTTGAAGCTCTGCCTCACTTACTTTGGACACATGGCCAGAAGACATCAGTCCTTGGAGAAGGGCATCATGCTCAAAAGGGTGAATGTACAGTGCAGGAGAGGAAGACCGCAGATGAGATAGATTGATACAGTAACTGGGGCAGTGGGGGGGTTGGTGTGTTGGAATTAGTGAGATTGCCTCAGGACAGGAAGGACTCAGAGCTGCTGTTTATAGGGTCATTATACATCGCAGGTGACTCAATGGCACATAACAACAATAACATACTATGATAGATTTGTAAGGAGGAGTATCATCCACTTCCTAAACAATATGCCTCCAGAAAGTCTATGAATTTTGATAAATGTCAATAGTTATAGGGAGGCTTCAGGCCTTTTGTTCATAGGATCGCTATGAGTCGTTCTTGACTCAAAGGCATTCATCATCAACAACTTGAGCTATTTCTGTCTTGCCGACTTGGTGCTCCACCAAACTTGAAAAGAAAATCTCCAAAGAAGTGTGAAAAAAAAGTCTCCAGGGGAGCTCTGATGCTCATCTTTTAGTCCCTCTTCCCCATAAGCATCATATTGTTTCCCAATATCTGACAGCACCTCATAAGCAGCATCCAGATCTTGGAATTTCTCCTGAGCTCCTGGATCATCAGGGTTCCTTCTGGTCAGGAAGAAGCTGCAGAGCTAGTTTCCTATAAGCTTTTTTAATATCCATTAAAAAGGCACGGTGAAGTACCCTCCAAAATCTTAGAAAACTCTTGGCTGTCAGCCATGATTCTGATGAAGTACAGCAGCGACAGAAGGGGCCCAGGTTCTGCCGCGCCATGGTTTCTCTGTCCTGGACCCTAGCCCATGTACTCCTCATAGCTAGCTCTGCTTGCCAGGCCCCTGACCCTGGGAGGGCACTTCATGCCAGGATTCCCCCTCCCCTTGTACACAGCGATCACTAGCTTGCCTCCACAAAACACTTTTTTTTAATGATCTTCAGCAATATTTTGCTTGCATGTGATCTTAATGATACTGTTTAATAAATTCCACATTAATTTGGACCACCTCTCTTGCCATCTCTGAAAGCAGCCCCACCACCACCAGGTCCCAGGTAGGTATTAAGGCCAGGGAAGGCCATGAACAAAATTTTGTGAGTGAGGAGCGAAACAGACTCCATTTTATGTAGTCTTCATTTGAATAACTAAACAACTAAACCCTTGTGTGGAAAATTTTTACCCCGAACCTTAAAGTTTTGCCTTGAACTGCTTTCCAGAACAGCAACTGCTATTGTTTATAACTCAAGATATATTTTGCACTTCATGTACCCATAAATAAATCACTGTGCCCTTGAAATGTGTCAACAGTAGAATGTTGTCTGTTAGTCTTGGCCCAAGTAGCCCAGCACCTGTGGCAAGCAAGGGTGTAAAACCTCCTAAAGGACGCTAGGGGATAGGTGATCCTGCCGCATTGCTGGGACCCCCGCTGTACAGCTCATAAAGGACCTCATGTGTAATCCTGTGTTGTAGGTCTCTTTATGTATTGGGCATAACAGTGGGCAGCTACAAAGGCACCCCTGCCACAGCCAGGTGCTGGCAAGCTCTCGGGCCTGGCAGCCCTCGGGCCTTTTGCCAAAAAAACAGCACTAAAACCCAACTGACCTACTGTCTGGGACAAATACTCACATCCAGGACCCCACCCCTACCATGCAGCCATGAGCCTCAGTTGGGGCCAGAAGAGTGTGTCCTTCACCATGATATTTGTAGGTTTGATTGTCTTTATAGTTTGCTATTAGAGGTACAATGTTTATCTGTCAGTTTGATATATCTGACATGGGGATTGATTTATATGCTGCTATACTAGCTGCTCTCCAGGAGAAGGATGGGCAATCTACTTCTGTGCAATTAACTGCCTCTGAAAATTTTCTGGAGGGTCAGCTATGGGTCATTTTTAACTCGATGGTACACAACACAACATCAACAACTACTTTATGGCTGGGTGTTAATATGCTTGCTTGTTTATTGTTTGCTCTTAATAGTATAGATTTGTCTGTCAGTGTGCTGTACTGGTGTTAACTGTCAGTGTGCTATACTGGTGTAATGTGTGGGTTGTTATGACATTGGAAACTGTGACACTGATGTGTCAAACACAAGAAAGATCACCCATGGTGAACAGGTTGCAGCAAAGCTCCTAGATTTAGAAAGACTAGAGGCAGGTATGGAAGGCTCCGGGTGCTTGTGGCTTTCTCTGTGCCCCAAGTGTGGGTCAGCAGAGCGGACTTGCCAGAAGAAATGGGGAGTCTCTGGGCCAGAGTTGGCCAGCATTTGGGCGTGCCAGATAATGGTAAAATCCTGAGTGATTGGGACATGCCTAGCATCTTGGGAGACGTAGTGTAAGCTGCACGCAGCCTCTAGCTTCTTGCGGAAAGCCAGGTATGGAAGGCCCTGGTTTTTCATTGTTTTTGTCATCACTGTTAAGCTGAACACTATGACACTGATGTGTCAAATGCAATAACAGTTACCCACAGTGGACAGTGTTTGTTTGCGCTCTCCAGTTGAAATAAGCTTGGAAGTAGGAGTGGCATCCACTTCCGTAAGTAGCTTGCCTCCAGAAACCCTATCAACCTGGAGAAAGGATGAAAGTCACACATGCAAGTGTCGAGGACTTTCATTCATAGGGTCACTATGAGTCATCTACGACTTGATGGCACTTAACAACAACAATAACAACAACAGGAAGCAAGAGTTAAGAAATGTTGTTGTTTTTGACTGCCATCAAGTCGAGCACAACTCACAGGCCTAAAGCCTTTCTTTAACTATCAATACTTATCAAAGTTCATGGAATTTGTAGAGGCATGTTGTTTAGGAAGTGGATGCCACTGAAAACTCCTAAAACCGAACATTAACTATTAAAGAGATGCAAACCAGAACAATCATGAGATATCACTTCACTCCAATAACAATGGTAAAAGTGCAGTAAGACAATAAAAAGCAAATGCTGGCAAGATTGTGGGGAGATTAGAAGTCACACACTGCTGGTAGGAGCATAAAATGGCACAACCATAATGGAAGCAGTCTGTGCTTCTTTAAAATGTTGGAAACAGAAATAGCACTTAATACTGCAATATCACTACTAGGTATATATCCCAAAGAAACAAAATATGCCGTATGAACTGGTATATACACAACCTTGTTCATTTAGCATTATTTTTTTGTGACTCTTTTTTAAAATTTTCTATTATTTACAAAATTCTAATACATTACTTTCAAGAACAAATTCTTTTCATTTCCCTCACCCCACCACCCATCAAATTGTACAACCCCATGATTAAACCCCCTCTCCTTGCACATCCTCATCCCTCTGCTTCCACCTTCTTCCACCCCTCTTGGATCCTTACACTCATTCTACGATAATGGTTTTATACAATATTTGTGCTTGGGGGACTTAGTTCACTCAGCATAATGCTCTCCAGTTCCTCCCAAGTTAGATAATAATTTACAAAATCATTGCTCCTGTGTGCTGCAAAGTATTCCACTGTGTGAATGTACCATAATTTCTCAATCCATTCGTTTGTGGTTGGATTCTGGGCTGTTTCCATGTTCTTGTGATGGTTAATAATGTGCAGCATTATTTTCAATAGCAAAGAGAAACAATCAAAGTACCCATCAATGAATGGTTAAAGAAACTGTGATACATTCATATGATGGAGCACTATGCAACACTAAAGAACAACAAATGAGGAATTAATGAAAAAGTGCATAAAATAGATTAAACCAGAGGACATCATGCTGCATAAAAGAAATAATCACAACAAAGCAAATATTGTAGAATATCCCTATTACTAAAAGCTCAAGAAAAGTTTAGACACAGATAGAAACATTCTTGAATAGCTACCAAGGAAAAAGAGGGGCGTAAAAATTAATAAAAAGAGATACTAGAAATTTATTAAGACAGGTGAAAGGAAGAGTTGTATATAATAAGAGGATGATCAAACCTTGTGGATATCATACTTAATGTAACTAATGATATAAAACAAAATTAATTATTGGAAATTTTCACTTAAATTACAACAAAAAAATTTTAAAGAATTAAAATAGTTACAATGCTCAGATTTTAAGGCTTTATTTCCCCCCCTGAATATAGTTTTAACCATATACCATAATTTTAGTACATTATATTCCCACTATTTTTTTCTTAAGTAGTCTATCAGTATAATTTTTGTTTTGTCTTTGACCTGAAATATTTCAAAGAGGCTTGAATAATTTTTTATCATTATTAATTGATTTTTTTCCTTTTCCTGTTATTACAGGAATATCTTCAATTTTTCTTCAAAGCTAATAAAAGCTATCTCTTTTGTGACTATTTCCTGGACTTTAATGTAGTCTCTATGGGTGCTCTGGAGGCTTAGTAGTAAGGATTTGTGCTGCCAATGCGAAGGTACCGGGTTTAAGTCATCTAGCTACTCTGTGAGAGAAAGAAGAGCAATCTCATCCCATGTGATTTACCACCTCCATAAATATGGTCAGCTATGAGTCAGTTCAGACTTGACAGCACATAACAATGAAAATGCAGTCTCTCATTAAAAAAAAGAACCAACCCAAAGCATATATCTGTTATACCAATTTTGCTATTTAAAATCATCAATATCCTTAAATGACACAACCTTGTTATTGAAAGTGAAGAAAACCTGAAGTGTTTGCTGCAGAAGATAAAAGACTACAGGCTTCAGTATAGAGTACAACTCAACATCAATAAATCAAAAATCTTTACCACTAAACCAATAGGCAACATTATGATAGATGGAGAAAGTTTGAAATTGTCAATGATTTCATCTTACTTGGATCCACAATCAACACCAATATCAAAACTCAAGAAATCAAAAGATATATCACATTGGGAACATCTGCTGTCATGGACTTCTCCAAAGTTCTAAGGAGCAACTATATCAGTTTAAAGACTAAGGTGTGCCTGATCCAACTTACAGTCTTTTCAATTACTTGCTAAGCACCTGAGTGTTGGACTGTGAATAAAAATGATAGGAAAATAATTGATGTCTTTGATTGGAGTACTGAATAATCCAAGGAATTTAAAAAAAAAGGGGGGGGGAACAAATACGTCCCTGGAGAAAGTAAAACCAGGGTGCTCCTTATAGGTAAGGATACTTTTGGTATGTTGTTAGGAGAAGCCAGTGCTTGGAAAAAGACATCATCTTGGAAAGGTGTAGGGTCAACCTAAGAAGGGAAGACCCTCAACTAGATGGATTGACAGAGTGACTTTAACAATAAGCTCAAGTATTTCAGGGATGATGAGGATGGCACAGGACAAGGTAAGGCAGATCTGCTGTTCATAGGGTCCCTGTGGATCGTGGTCAACTCAATGGCATCCAGGAACAATGTATCCTCGGTATTTGTTTTCATTTTCAGTATAACTGTGGTTCTCTCTGTTTCTTCTCTCAACAGTCTTGCTTACTGCATTTCACTACACTGTTTCAGTCCACTGTTCGATCTACTAGACTAAGCTCAACAAAGAAAGGAATCCTATCTGCTTTATTTAACAAACTACCAGGCTCTGTATTCATTGAATAAATGTAAGAATAAATTGACAAGTGAGAGTTTCAGTGTAAATATAAGTCTTTCATCAATAAAAATAATTTCTTGGTTCTAAGTAATGTTTTTAGCCTCAAATGCACTTTGTCTGACATCGATAGTCTGTCTCCAAATTTCCTTAGTTGGTTTTGGCTGAGCTATTAGAGTCTAGGGGTAAAACTTCACCTTATATTCTTGAAGCATGTTGTCTGAATGGGCTAATCCTTGGGGAAAGACATTATGCTGAGAAAAGTGGAGGGTCAACAAAATAAAGACAAGATAGGTTGACATAGTGACAGTAACAACACACTCAAGCATGTTGGAGTCCATAGAATGGCACAGGATAGGGCAAAGTTCAGATCTGTCACTATGAATCATAGTGAACACAATGGCACATATTTACTGTGGATTTGCTTACATAAAGAGATGAAGTTTAGGATATTTAATCCCTATACTTGTATAATTATTACTGTCAGAAAGGACACTAGAATTTTCAGTTTTCCTTTGTAACACAATGTAGTTAACATGTATATCTCCGCTTCCTCAGCTCATGCCCTTATTTCTCCTCCATCCATTTTCTTAGTCACTTTGTTAAATATAAACTGGTAATTTTGTTATACAGAAGACTCCTATGAGTCACAGTCAACTTGATGGCAAGTCAACTTGATGGAATTTTATATTTTATCCCTAATAATTTTTACATTATATCATTTCTTTTTATAGCATAATTCTTAACATTTTAATTTAATTTTTAAAATATTTTCTTAAATATTTGTCTCAGCATTTCCTAAAATTTGGACCTTGCCTTCACATTTGTCTTCCCTTACCCATCAAATACCAGAGCTTTGTCTCTCAACATCAGTCACTCAGTGGCTATGGAAAGCCTCAGTACTAAGGGAATACAGACAGTCTCTCTCCAGAAAATACCATATTATTATTTTTTTTTTCATTGATTTTCATATGCAAATTCATTCATATGCATTATGTTATATTCATGTACTTTGTGTTTTACACAATCATTCATATACACTGTGTTTCATTGATGTACCTTGTGTTTTATACAATTATGCCTGTGTATTCTATTTTTTATCATTAATTATCAGTGCTCTCTGCCTATTGTCACCTCAACCTTTCAAGTCCACTTTGAACTTTTTCATTCCTTCATGCTCCCTCCACTCCCTAACCTCTGCTATCCTAGTGATTTTCCCTTTCTTCTTTTCCTGCCCTCTTTTCTCCTTCCCCTTTTGAACATTTATACATACCTTGCTCAATTATCCTACTGTTTCCACAATAGTGTCATTATGCAATATATGTCCTTATCTGACTGAGATATTTCATTTAGCATAATGCTTTCTAGTCTCTCACAAATTATATAGTATTTTATGAAATCAGTGTTTCTTAGTGCTGCATAGTATCCCATTGTGTGAACATACCACAATTTTTCAAGCCATTCCTTTGTTGATGTGCATTTGACCTATTTCCTTTCTCTTGCTATTGTGAATAATACTGCTATGATCATAGATGGGCATAAGTTCCAGATCTCCTTACATAGTATACGGTTCCAATCTTCTGAGAAAGGCCATAGGTAGAAACTGTTGTTGTTCTTGTTAGTGTTAGGTGCCATCAAGTTAAGTATGACTCATAGTGATCCTATGGACAACATATCTGAACCTTGCCCTACCCTATGCATCCTCCTCATCTACTGACAGAGTTGAGCTCATTGTTAAAATCACTGTGCCAATCCATCTTTTGAGGATCCTCTCAAAGGCTGATCCCTCCTAAAAACATGTCCAAATTATGTGAAACAAAGTTTCATTATCCTTGCCTCAAAGGAGCAGCTGGCAGCGAAAGCATATAGAAGCTGGACTTGAGCACAGAAATGGAAAGGATCTAGACTGGCTCCAGGAGTGTCTGCTACACCAACATACCAGGCAAAGAGTAGGCAGAAGCTGGAGTAGTAGCTTCGAAGTCTCCCAATTGTACCTGCTAGTTGTAGTTCACTCATCCTGCCCTCCTCACCTGACCTTTGCTCCTGCTTCCTTCAGGGGTGAAGGTACTGAAGGAGCCAATGCCTTTACTAGATGGGGAGCTCTGAGGGAGCTGAAGGTACACTGTTCAAGTCCACCAAATGCTTCATGGGATGGGCAATCTTCTCCTGTGTGATATGCTAGCTCTGAAAACCCACTGGAGGAACAATTATGGGTCTATTCAGACTCCAAGGTACAAAACGTAACAGAAGCCGTTATCATCAATGAGCTATCACATCACCTGCCAACCAGTGCGAAGGAGGGCCCTTCTGAGGTTCTAAAGTGAGCAGTGAGCATGTCAAAGGCAGGATGTGTGGACACAGCGACATGGAGTTTACCACTTTATTAAAATTGTGATTGTTCACATAAAGACTCAACCAGGTCACATATTAATAATTATCACTGACAATCTTTAACATCAGCTGAAGCCCACAAGTGAAGCAATATTGCATCTCTCTGTCTCATTTATCTTACTGCTTATGGCCCCTCTGCGGTCAGCACGCTGTGAGCTTCGTGGACATTTAATTATGAGCACATCATAAATGTAGCTGACAAGGCAGACGCTGCCCGGGGGTGCTGCTGGCAAGGGGGTCGCTGGAGAAAGGACTTCCTGGGTGCCCCAAAAGAGAAGGTGAGGCAACTCCACTTCTGCGATGTCCTTCAGAAGCTGCAGGCGGCAGTGTGCGGGCATGCGCTCCACGCCACCTCTACCTTGGGCCTGCCAACTTGTCTTAAAACCCTAGGCCATCTTCTCCCCCGGCTCTGGTGACAGTACCTTGCCTCACCCCTGTTGCTTGTCTGGGGTTATTGAGGGAGCTCTCCACGTGTGGAGTTTGATGAGGGTGAAAGCGCCCTGTCCATCCCACCCAGTCTGCCTCTAGAGTCCTGTAGAACTTGTGCCAACTGGGTACACAAGCCAACGAGCGTCCCAAGAACACCCTGCTTCTGACCCTCCACAGATAATGTTGTTGTTGTTGTTGCTGCTGCTGCTGCTTCTGTTCTTGTTGTTAGGTGCCTTCGAGACGACTACGACTTACAGTGACCCTATGAGCCTTGCCCGTCTTGTGCCATTCTCACCATTCCCGACAGACTCGAGCCCATTGCAGCAGTCTCTCTGTCGATCCATCTTTATTGAAGGTCTTCCTCTATTTTGCTGACCCTCCACTTTTCCAAGCATATCTTCCCCCAAATCACAGAAGAAGTCCCACCAGGTGAGTGGCACTGGGGGCGAGAGCTTCGCGTGTGTTTCTAATTAGCCCCCACTTTGGTGCTGGAGCGAGCGCGTTCAGCACTAATCAGGCCCGCGCCAGCCAGGAGCGCACTGTGTCAGCTTTCAAAGCAACTGTCCTCCAAGGGGCTGAGACACTGAGTCCTCCTCCGCCCCAGCAGGCTACGATGGGGAAGACAAAGCGTATAATAAGCGGTGCGCCATGAAGGAGCTCTGAGAAGAGAGCTGAAAAGTAGCTATCATGTTGGCAGATAAATTCTACACACAATTATTCATTCCTAGCCTCTTGACATGTAGATTAATGAGTTTGATAACCCAGGCTTCTAAGAAGTAGATTCCACTCTGTTCGCAGGCTTTCTCCCCCTCTACCTACAACACAGCACGAGGGCCTATGGAGGGAGGGGGAACCAAATCGATACATTTGCAGTAGCCATCACTGCTTTTTTTGTGATTGGGGCCCAATATAAAAAATTTGATGTGGGTTCTTGGAACAGCCTCTCTCTCGCTGCCAGGGCACCACAAGGACAATGGTGCTGGCATAGGGCCTTGAACCTTAGACTCCAGGAAAGTCTGCAATGGATTATACCCTTGGCAATTCTGCCATGAAGGGAGGAGCCTGAGTTGACACCGCAGTTAAAAGTCAGGGGTCAACTTGACCTAATGGGATCTGTTAAACTGGATGCTGCCTGCCACCAGCTGTCATCTTCACTATGAGAGGCCTCGGGGAGGAAAGATAATTTGAGGGGATAAGATGTTTCCCATCTGCACCTCCTGTAGATATTTTAGTTAGGACTCCTGAACTGCAAGGTCTGGAAACTTCCTCTGAGAATACTGCATTCCTACGAAGAATCAATGCCTTTGAGTTGTGGTGCTGGAAGAGAGTACTGAACATACCGTGGACAGCCAAGAGAACAAACAGATCTGTCCTGCAGGAGTGGGGGAAGCATTGCTTCATGGAGGCCAGTATTTGAAACTCCATTTCACATGCCTTGGGCATGTTGTCAGGAGGGATTAGTCCTTCGAGAAGGAAATCATGCTTGGAAGGGTGGAGGGTCAGTGCAGAAGAGGAAGACCCTGGATGAGATGATTGACACAGTGACTGGGGCAATGGGGTCAGGTGTGTCAGAAATAGCGCAGGGTTCAGAGTCATTGTTTATAGGTTCACTATGAGTCATACTTAACTGCAGGGCACATAACAACAACAAGTGGTAAAGTTACCACATTCAACAGAAGGTCGGAGGCGAGTCCACTCATAGGAAGCACAGTTCTGCTCTGACACTTGAGTTCTCTAGGAGATGGAATCCGCTCAAAGGCAATGGATCTGGGGGTCCCAACACAATGAGTTCAAATCCACATAAAGAGGGATTGGATGCACTATGTGCTTTTAGTAGCCCAGTCGCCAGGTGCTGCCAACTTAAGAGTGGGCAGTTCACGCTTACCAGAAAGATAAGCAATCTTCTCCTGTACAAGCTGCTGCCTCTGAAAATCCACTGGTGGGTCAGCTATGAGTCAGTTCTGACTGGATGGTGCATAACAACAATGGGCTTTTAACACTGTGATGTGGTTTTTATGTTACAATTAGACCACATTCAAACAGGGATAGATGGAATTCTCAACACGCATTTGCATGGTCCAGAATGTGTCTCCTTGGCATTCTGTTAACAGTTCAGTGAAAGTCTCTCAAGATTCCAGCACATTTTATCTCCTCATTAGCCTCATTGGTGATTTGCTTCTAAAAATAATGGTTGCTTTCTGTCAGAAATTCAAACAATATGGGACATAAATAAATAAAGGTAGATGTTTCTCTGCCCACACTCGATTCCACTTGCCAAAGATAATCAAAGCTAAAATACTGGAGCACAGCTCTCTGTCTCTGTCTCCATATGTGTGGAAAAGGGGACAGTGGACTGTCACAGGGCTGGAAAAGGAAGAGTACATGCTGGCGTACTTGACTCCCTGACCTATCAGCCAGGAAATCAGACAGAAGACATTAAAAACGTGGCCAGAAAGCCAGTCTCATCTTGCATTGGGTGAGCAGATTTCACAGAATCTTTGAGAGCACTGCGGATGCTGAGTGAAATAGGAGTTTAGGGAGCAGGAATCATAACTGAGGTGGGGAGTTTGGGAACCAGGAATCATAACGTGGACCTTCTTCAAGGCATCTTCTCCCCACTCCCCACTCCGAGAGAGAAGAATGAAGAGAGGAGAAATTCACTCAGTTCATAGAGTCCCATAGATATCTTTGATGAGTGAAACTGACCACTGGCATTTGTGGAGGGTCAATACAAATGCCACCATAATGCCCATCCTATTTCTAAAGCAATGGGCCCAGGTTATGTAAATAGTATCCAATCTGTCCCCCTTACTCAAACAGTCTAAAGGAGCTAGATTTGCACTGTCTCGAGTTCACAAAGGTTAGGATTTTTAGGTTTAACAAATAAAAACACAGGATGCCTAGCTAAATTTTAACTTCAAATAAGCAATGAATCCATATTAGTGTAAGGGTGCCCCGTAAATATTTGGAACAGAATTATACTTTTTTAAAAAAATCCTTCACTGTTTATTTACAATTAGAATTGGGCATCCAATGTTTTACCTGGCAATCCTATTCAGAGTGTCAGTGGGTCAACTGCTGGGAAAGAACCAGAGCTGACCAGCCAGAAAAGAGTGGTAACAGGCTTCAAACTGGACACAGCCTCACACCTTCTGCCTAAGTGTCCTGCCTCTTCCTGAGCCCTGACCCCCAATCAGGAGGGAAAACATGGGCCATTACTTCCAATTGGAAGCTGGGCCTTCATTGATGGATCAATTCTGGGGACACTGTATTTGAAAATCTATAGTAAGAGAGCTCTTAAGCTGAAAAGGGGGTACCATGACAGTAGCATGCAGACCAGAGCCCAGGGAATTCTCCTTAACAGAATTGGAAGAAGGAGGTGCCGACACTCATACTGCTTCTGTTTTCAAAAGTTATGGCCAGACTGACTCATCTTCTCACATAGACCAGAAAGTCGCACATCTTGTTGCTTCCTAATCATATGGAGATCTAAATATAGAATGGCTGCAGAAGGACAAGCCGGAGAAAACATGCGCCCTCATTCTCCAGGAGGAGAAAACTGGATCCTGTGTTCTACTAAATGGTGAGCCCTTGGCTGAAAGCAAGACTGAGTTTAGGTTCATGCCCTAAGCTGTGATACTATGTCACCACAGACACCTGTGTGCCTTCAGGATGACAATTGTGATCCGGCTCCTAGGTCAGCACCATGTGCCACTTGTTTCCCTTTGGACTCATCTCCAGCTTTCAGTCCCACACAACACGGCATTATAGTGATCCAGAAACAATGATCAGGGGCATCATTAGTGCCTTTGCAGTAAATGGAGCTATTTCTCTACTGTCTGCCCTTGAGCAACATCCCAGAGTTGTGAGCTTGAGGGATGGCTAGAGTAGACTCCTATGTAAGGTTGCAAGCTGAACAGAAAGCACAGTCCCAGCGTGAAACAAACTGCCCCACATTCTGTATCTGGGTCCTCTTTGCCTTCGTCACTAGAATGAATAGCAACCAAAGATACTTACGTTGGAAAATAGCTCAGGAACCTGCTAGAAGGATCTGTGGGTTCCAAGGTCTTTAATTGCAGAGCAAAGTAGCAAATAAAACCGTGCTGAAGAGAGCACATGCAAATGAGATGCAGTTTCTACAGCAAAAGTGAATCCATCCAGGGCAAAGTGTTTAGATGAGATCTAAGTCATTTTGGCTTGACCATTAATTGCCTCTCCAAAGCACAATGGTGTGGTTAAGTAGGGAGGATGATGAGCCAGCAGAGAGTGGCCACAGTTTTGAATTCTCTAGTGCACAGGGGTTGAAGACACAGCAGGTAGTGACCGCCCAGCCTTGTCAGTAGACAACCTGAGTTGATCTGAGATTCACAGCTAACATTGATTCTAATAATGCACCCTTCCAGCCCTCTACACCGTAGACCCCAGGCACAATGCAAATGTCCTCTTGGCATCCCTAGACCATAGGTCAAAATCTGGCTCAAGTGAGCTCATGGATCTCAATTCAGGTAACAGTCTTGTTTGGTTCACAGAGCAGTTTCTAGACATTTGCATTATTGTGTATTGTTAGATGTCATCAAGTCAGGTCCAACTCACAGTGACCCTCTCTATGTTCAACAGAATGGAAAACTAGCCAGTTCTGTGGCATCTTCACAATTGTGTTTTAAGTCACTGGTGTAGCTGCTGTCAATTCACCGCACTAAAGATCTTCCTCTTTTCCACTGATCTTCTGTTTTACAAACTATGATATTCTTCTTCAGTTATTATTCCCTCCTGATGGTACATCCAAAATATTTGAGACCTGTCACCACTTCTACTCAATATTGTATTGGAAGTACTTGTGAGGGCAATACAACAAGAGAAGGAAATAAAAGGCATCCAGATCAGCAAAGAGATGATTAAACTATCACTATATTCAGATGATATGATCGTGTATACAGAAAACTCGAAAGCCTCAAAAACTGTTAGAGTTAGTAATAAGATCAATATACAAAAATCAGTGGGATTCCTCTACAATAACAAAGAGAACTCAGAGAAGAAAACCAAGAAAGTAATATCATTTACAATAGCCAACCATGAACGGAGATACTTTGGAGTGAACCTAACTAGAGATACAGAAGACCTATACAATGAAAACTACAAAACATTTCTGCAAGACACAACAAAATACTTAAATAATTGGGGGGGGGGGGAATGTGTCCTATTCATGACTAGGTAGACTCAATAATGTGAAAATAACAATCCCACCAAAAGCAATCTACATGTTCAACGCAATCACAATACAGATACCAAGTTAATTTTTCAAGGAGATTGAAAGGGAAGTTGTCAAGTTTATTTGGAGAGGCAAGAGACTGTGAATAAGTAAAACACTTCTGAGAAACAAAAATGAAATGGAAGGCATAGTACTCCTTGGCCTCAAAACCTATTACACACTGATAGTACCGAAATGTTGTATTGGTACAATGACAAGCACATAAACCAATGGAACAGAATTGAGAACCCAGAAATAGACCCAGCTATCTGTAGTCAACTGATACTCGACAAGGAAATAAAACCTATAAAATGGGGAAATTACAACCTCTTCAACAAATGGTGCTGGAAAAACTGGACTTCTACCTACAGAAAGCTGAAACAAGATCCACATCTCACATCATACACAAAAATCAGCTCAAGCTGGATCAGAGAGCTGGGAGTAAAGCACCAAACCATGAAATTCATTAGAGATGAACTGGGATCAAGCTTAAATGGCCTCTTGTGGTTGTTATGTGCCATCGAGTTGCTTGTGACACATAGCAACCCTATGTACAAGAGGCTTAAACACCATTCTATCCTGTGCCAACCTCACCGTCTCAAACACACTCATTCCCACCACTCCAGTCACATCTCATCGAAGGTCTTCCTCTCCTTTGCCATCCCTCTACCCTCCCAAATATGATGTCCCTCTCCAAGAACCAGTCCCTCCTTGCAACATGCCCAAAGCATGTCAAACAAAGCTTCAGAATCCTTGACTCCAAGGAGCACTCTGGCTTCACCCTCTCCAGGACAAACCTATTTGTTCTCCTAGCAGTCCATGGCATATTCAACACTCTTCTCCAGCACCACAGCTCAAAGGCATCAATCCTCTTTCTACCATCCCTATTCACTGTCCAACTCTCTGATGCATAGCATATAATTGCAAAGACTATAGCCCGGATCCAGCGCACCTTAGTCTACAGACTGATGTCGATGTTCTTCAGTACTCTTGAGAGGTCCCTCACAGCTGACTTTCCCAATGCAATTCGTCTCCTGATTTCCTCGCTGCTGTTACCAAGAGTGTTGACTGTGGAGCCAAGCAAACCAAAGTTGTTAACTATCTCAATCTCTTCACCATCCATATTGATGCTGCCAATTGGCCCAGTGGCAAGAATCTTTGTTTTCTTGATGCTGAGCTTCAATCCACATTGAAAGTTGCAGTCCTTGACCTTCTGCAGCAAGCGCTTCAGGTCCTCCTCAGTTTCAGCAAGCAGGGATGTAGTCCGGATAACGCAGGTTGTTGATTGTCCAATTCTGATGCCACATTCCTCCTCGTACAGCCCAGCATCTTGGATGATCTGTTCTGCACACAGATTGAAAAGGTATGGGGTCTACGGTAAAAAGAGACTGACAAATACAGCCAAAAATTTACAATCTGGAGAGGATAAAATTCATGAATGGAACCTTCTAAAGATTAAATCCCTGTGTGTATCAAAAGCTTTTTCCAAGAGGGTGAAAAGAAAACCTACTGACTGGGAATAAACATTTGGCAATACTATCTGAGATAAGGGTTTGATATAAAAAATTTACAGAATCCTACAAGGCCTCTATAAGAAAAAGATTGATTACCCAATTACAAAATGGGCAAAAGGCATGGGAAAGACTTTTCACAGAGGAAGACATTCAGATAACCAACAGACACATGAAGAAATGCTCAAAATCACTGGCAATAAGAGAGATGCAAATCAAAACAACGATGAGATACCATCTCACTCCAGTATCTGTGGCAAAGTTTAACAGGATAGCAATTAAGAAATGTTGGCAAGGATGAAGTGAAATAGGAATTCTTGTACATTGTTAGTGGGATTGTGAAATGGTACAACTACTCTGGAAGGCAGTTTGGCACTTCCTCAAAAAGCTGAACATAGAAATTTCATATGACTCCTATTCCACTGCTTGAAATATACCCCAAGAGAATGAGAACTGAGTCACAAAGGGATATTTGTGCAACAATGTTCATAGCAGCGTTATTCACCATGACGAGAACATAGAAACAGCCCAAATGTCCAAATACAATTGAATGGATTGAGAAATCATGATATATTCACATAATGGAATGCTATGCAGCAAGCAAAAGCAATGATTTTGTAAATTACTACCTAACTTGGGAGGGACTGGAGAGCATTATGCTACGTGAACTCAGTCCCATAAATACAAATATTGTGTAAGACTGTTATTGTAGAACAAATATGAATGAGGATCAAAGGGGGCAGGGGATGAGTGGAAGCAGAGGGGTGAGGATGGGCTGGGGGTAGGTATTCATAGGGTTGCACAATTTGTTAGGTGGGGGGGGTAGTGATGGCAAAGGTAAAGATCCAGTATGAAAAACAATGTATATGAACTTTGTAAATAAACCATAATCTTAAAAAAAATCCTTGAGACAAAGTCTAGTCATTCTCATTTAAAAGGAAACTTCTTGCTGTGCTTCTTCCAAGATGAATTTGTTTTTTTCTTCTGGAATGTCATGATGTCATCAACATTCTTCCCCCAACATCATAATAGAAAGGCGCTTTCTTATTCCTTGTTCAGCTATAGCATGCATGTGAGGTGATTGAAAACACTATTCCTTGGGTCACACACTTCTTAGACTCAAAGTGACATCATTGCTCTTTGACACTGTTAAGAGCTCTGTTGCAGTAGATTCGCCCAAAGCAGTAATGCGTCTTTTGACTTCTTAAACAGCTGCTTTCATTGATTTTGGACCCAAGTTAAATGAAATCCTTGGCAGCTTTAATCTGTCTTCCATTTATCATTACATTGTTTGTTGGTCCAATTGTGAGGACTTCTGTTTTCTTTATGTTGAAATGTAAGGGAGTTTTGGTGGCGTAGTCGTAGGAAATTGCATTGCAAGCCCAAAGGTTATGCTCCTTCATCACTTCAAATCCACCAGTGGCTCCTCAGGAGAAAGTCGGGCAATCTCCCCCCGTGTGATTTACAGTCTCAGAAAACCCACTGGAGTGTCAGTTATGAGTCAATTCTGACTCAATGGCAGCGGTAATGAGTTTAAAAGTTTTTAAAAAGAAATTTATGTTGAAGTATAATCCATATTGAAGGCTACACTTTCTGATCCTGCTTAACTTCAAGTCCTGTTCACTTTTAGCCAGCAAGATTGTATCATCTGTGTCTCTCAGGTTGTTAATGAGTCTTGTTCTAATCAAGATGCCATATTCTTCTTTACATAGCCCAGCTTCTTGAAGAATTTTTAACTACACTGACAGAATAAATATAATGAAAGGATACAATCTTAATGCACATTTTTCTCAATTTTAAATCGCACAGTATCTTCTTGTTCTGTTCAGACAATTGCCTCTTGGTCTATGTGAGAATTCAGTATGAGTACAGTGTTCTGGAACTCTTATGCTTTGCAATGTTAACCATAATTTATTGTGGTTCACACAGTCAAATGCCTATATGTAGCCTGTAGAACAAAACAAATATTTCTCTGGTATTTTCTGCTTTAAGCCAAGATTCTTCTGACATCAATAATGATAACTGTGTTTCTTCTTCTGAATTTAGCTTAAATTTAAATCTAGCTTACTTGCCTTTGAGGTACAGTTGAAACTTATTTCATTATGTTTAGGATTTTTCACTTGCACATAGTATTAATGATATTGTTCAATCATTTCCATATTCTGTTGGATAAAAAATATACTGGACACAAAAATAGAGATCTTCCAATTGGTTGACCAGGTCTTCCAAATTTCTCAGTACAGACAATTGGTATTCTTTTCATTTCTGGAACCATGTTTTGGTACAGCTTGGAGTTCTCTCAATATCATTGGTTCCTGTTCCTATACTACCTCCTGAAATGGTCAAATATTGACTAGTTCTTCTTGATACGGTGACTCTGTGTATTTTTTTCCCATCTTCATTTCATACTTCCTTCCTCCTTCAATATTTTGATCATCAAAAATATCACTAATCCTTTATTAACCAGTGACTTAATAATTGTTCTTTCTTTCAGTTTGATATCTGAATGTCTTTTGGCCTTCTAATTTTAGATATTTTTCACATTTCATTATAATACTTCTGGTCAACTGACTCTTTTTTTCTATTCACGTCAGCTTCTCTGTATTCTAGAAGAAATTTCAGTCTTTTCTGACATCCATTGTTTTTCCATAATTTCCTGTCTTCTTAATCATCTTCTGCTTTCTTCATTCATGATGACCTTGAAGGTCAAGTTGTCTAGTCTTCAATAATTAGTATTTAAGGTATCAAATACATTCTTGAGATAGTTTCTAAATTCAACTGGTATGCACTCAAGGTCATATTTTCTTATGGACTTGTTTTGATTTTTTTCTATATCAACTTGAACTTGTTTTTGACCAACTGAAGATTTGCTCCACACTAGGCCCTTGTTCTAATTGATGATATTGAGCTTCTTCATCCTTTCTTTGCACAATATAGTCAATTTGATTGCTGCCTATTCCATTGATGAGATTCATGTGTATGACTGCTACTTATGTTGTCAAAAGGGCATTTGTAAGGAAATAAGTAATTGGGTGGGTGTACAAAATCCTATCATATGATCTCCCGAATTATAATTATGACCAAAGCTGTATTTCCCAATTACTAACCCTTCTTTGTTTCTAACTTTCACCTTCTAAACATCAATAAACTACCAGAAATTCAAACTATGTTCAGAGGAGACAAGGGACAAGGGATATCATTGCTGATATAATGGATCCTGGCTGAAAGCAGAGAATGCACAAAAGATGTTCGCTTGTATTTTATTGACTGCAGGGAGGCTTTTGACCATGTGGATCATAGTAGATTATTATAATGTTGAGAAAAACGAGAATTTGAAACATATATATATAAACCAAGAAGCACTTGTTCAAATAGAACAAGAGGATGCTACATTGCTTAATCTTAAAGATACACATCAGGGTTGTATCCTCTCTCCATACTACATATTCAATTTCTAGGATGAACAAAGAATTCAAGAACCTGGACTCTGTGTGTGTGTGTGTGTGTGTGTGTGTGTGTGTGTGTGTGTATCATCAGGATCGCAGGAAAACTCAACAATTTACTTCAGACTGAAAAATTTGGTAGAAATACTCAATCCCTTTATTTTTAGCTGTCATGACTGGTGCATAAACTTCCATCGTAATCATATTCCTAGGTCTTCCTTGTATGGGTGTGGATATGATCCCATTGTTGGCAGAATTATGCTTGCAATGTTCTTTTGATGGTGTATGTGAAGCCGTTCATTTTCAATTTGTCTTTCCCAGCACAGTAGGTAAGCCATATGATTTGCACAATTCAGAATGGACTAGTCCATGTCAGTTCACTAATGTCTAGAATATCACTCTCTATATGTTTCATTTCATTTTTGATTGCTTGCCGTTTTCCGAGTTTCAGACTGAACATTCAATATGCAGATTATTAATGGATCTTTGCAACTATTTCTTCTCATTTTGAGTCATGCCACATCAGCAAATGAACATCTTGAATGCTTTCCTCTGCCCCTGTCATTAAGGTCAGCTCTACTTTGAGGAGACAGCTCCTTGCCAGTCATATTTTGAGTGTCTTCCAGCAAGAAGAGCTCATCTCCTTGCATTATATCAGACAATGTTCTACTGATATTTATGAGGTCATAAATTGGCTATGCACTGGCCAATTTTTTCAAACATACATCACCAGGTGCTTCTTCCTGGTCTGTCTTAGTCTGGAAGGTCTGTCACAGCTTGTCCACCATGGGTGAGCCTGCTGATATTTTAAATACCAGTGTACCTATCAACATCACAGCAAATCACGGTGGTGGTGGTGGTGGTGGTGGTGGTGGTGGTGGTGGTAGATATTTATATTGGTTGCTAATATTAAATTTTGTTTTAATTCACAGGAAAATTCTGATTTCTATTTGATTTTGAAAAATCAGAAGAGGTACTGGGCCTGTCTCGATTGATAAGAGTCAAGGATAAGCTGTCTCTTGGATATGCTATGTCATTACCTTTTCTCTGCAGTCCCCAACTCTCCCTATTGTCCTTCACCTGCTCCATGGCTGCTCTTTGAAGGTTCTCTCCTCCCCCTTCAGGACCATGACAAGAACACCAGCAACCTCTGTCCTCCCCAGAAGATTTGCTTCTGGTAGTCTTCTCTCATAGAGAGAGAGATCTCTGTTGGCCTCGTAGATTAAAAGTTATGCTACCAAGACAAAGGTGGGTTATTTTAATCTGTGGCCCTCAGGCCTGGTTCTAATTGGTTTTGGTCAGTCTTCTAAGTGGTATAACACAAGTCTGTCCATTTGCTGTACAGAGGTAACTTGTGGTTGCTGTGGTGCTGAACACTGTGACACTGATGTGTCAAATGAGATAATGGTTATCCATGGTCTTTGGTGGAGCTTCCCGATTACAACAAGCTTGGAAGCAGAAGTGGCATCCACTTCCAAAATAGCTTGCCTTGGTAAACTCTATGAAGTTGGAGAAATGATGAAAGTTATACAAGTGTTCAGGTCTTTTGTTCATGGAGTCACTATGAATTGTTTACGACTTGATGTCATTTAACAATAACAGTTTTCTCTCATCTTTCAGAAAAACAATCTTTCTAGACACGCGCCCTTCCATAACCATAGGTTAGCTCCTCTACAAGTTCCTAGGTCACTGTGGTCACATTTATAACCCAACAGCAGCATCAATTCATAAGGTAAACAACCTCAGTGTCTTGGAAGCCATTTAGAGAACATTTTGAAATAGAAGACAAGACACTTTGGACAAAATGGAATAAAAAATCACACCTGGGGCCAAAGACCTTGGCAATCTGAAAGGCAAAAATTGTATGCCCATTTCACAGACTGTGGCAACATAGGTCACAACCTCATTTCCCCATTATTTCTATTCACTTTAACTTCTAGAGTGAATGATCCATTAATGGGGTAGAAGGGAGTTGGTTAGGTGTTGAAGGGGTAAACAGATCTGATTGGCTGATTCAGGAATTGGGATTCTGGGCAGAGCTTTACAAAAGGATAATGTATCTTTAAGCCTAGGTGCCCTTCAGGGAATGTATTGGATAAATGTCTTCTGAAAAGCCTGTAAATATTCCATCGCCTCACTGTCATTACTACCATGAAATGATAATGAAGCATGAAAGAAATATAATTCCATATTCAGATGACAGCATTAGCCTCCATAAGCAAACTGAAATATTTATTAGTAAAATGTTCAGTATCTACGCCTGTAATCTAAAAAAAGGACAAAAATGTTTTATAATAAAAAAGAGATTGAATGCAGAGGTAAAATCTGGTTGGCTGATTTTATTGCTTATTATTAAATCCTGGCAAAACAATTATTTTTTTCTTTTCATTAGTAAGACACCCAAATTAAAGCTCTGCCCTCCGGCTGCAAGGTTTACAGTAGTGATTAAAAACAAGGAATTGTGATGCATGGGGCTTTTGACAATGGCATAATCAAATTCATTCATATTGTTCAATCTTTCACTGACAAATATTTTTACAGTGAAATATACCAAACAAAGAATCACCTACAACAACTATCAATACAAAGAAATTAGGAAACCTTGTTATTATTTAAATAGTGAACTGATACAATGTTGCCATAATCTTGAATACAAACATTATAGTGTAGTTAATTAGGGTAATTATTGCCTAAATTGTGCTTAATTGTCTTATACTGAATAGGATGTGTGAATGAAGATCTTGAGCCTTTTACAATACCTAGATGTCACCAAAGTATTTAGATATCATTTAGTAAGTTTTGATTGTATTTCCTGTAGGTTGGGAAATAACATCTGAATACAAGCTAAGAGATAAACAGGAGCCATGGGCCTTGACCTCTGTTTCACCTTATTGAAAAAGAGGTGTAAAAAGAGTCATTTAGTATAGCAGCATCAGAGAGTGCTCACACTCTGAACACATTCCTTAAAGGAAAGGGGAAAGGAAAAAAAAAAGGCAGGGTCTCTGAAGTGAATGAAAAATTAGAAATTCAAGTGACCACGATCAATTCTGAAACACTGCACAAAATTAATTACAGTTTTGCATCAGAAGCAAGAATGTAGATTTCAGACAGTCAGTGTCATTTATCTCGAGCTGCACAATATACAAGGCGATTAAAAAGCCAAATCTGTCCCCACCTCCCAAGTCTACGGCCTCTCAGAGGCTGTGAAGTACAAATGATTAACTCCAAATTATGCAAGGGATTGTAGAGACGCTTCAGCGTGAATGGAGTGTGTGGCAAGTCGGAGGAGCTGGAGAGGGGCAGCCTCGCAGCTCTTTATCAGGAGTCAGTCTGGCTACCACTGACGGAATCCAGATAAATTGCACAGAGATGTGACAGAGGCTGCAGAAAGCTGGCTCGGCAAAATCCAAATCTCTAATTTCTATCTGGTTTTAATTGCTTGCCTTAAATTTGCATTTTTATACAATTCGTTTAAAGGATTTATTCTGTGCTAGAGGCTACTCTGATCAAATTGCTCTCGTTTCACAAGGAGTTGCAGGTATCTGTCTGGAGAGGTGGGAACAGATGTGGCTTTTCAGTCACCTTTAACAAGCAAGGTCAGGGTCTAAACTGCACCTTGGCTAGAAAGATCCAAGAAGCCGTCAGCATCCAGCAGACGTGTGGGCACCCAGGTCTTTGTACACAGAAGATAGCCACTGAGCAGATGCCCCACAAACCTGGCACCCCTTGTTCCTTCCTCCAGGGCCCCACTCTCATTAGACTCCATTTGGAAAAGGCAAAATGTGCATGTGTTCAAAATACAGCTTACTCAGTTGTCAAAACTAAGTCAGTATTAGAAAGGCTGACAGATTTTCCCTGACTCTGAGAAGCCACACATGGTGTGTCACACACGCGTGCGCATGCACACACACATACAGTCACACACACACACAAACACACAGGCATGCACAAGCGTGGTGCCTGCTTGCCTGCTTTATTTAACCCTGCATTCCTAACCCACTTCTTAGCAGGAGAGATTGCCACGTGAAAGCTGTCATTTCTACATTTGTAAATTGAGCCTCATTTAAGGAGTCCTTAGATGTTGCAACGGTTGGCCCTGAACCTTCAGTTATTGTACTTGAGGCAGCTGGCCATCTGCCCCTCTGCATCTCTCAGCTCTCCCCTGTTGAGATGTCTTCATCCTATCTGAGAAGCTTCCTTCGGCCCCCTTTCCTCCAAGGAAGTCTGTTTATATCAGTGGCCTCAGGTGCAGATGGCTGCAGGAGAGGAGGAGACTGGATAGGTAATAAAAGTGTCAAAGTTTCCAAAGTGAACAGAGGATCCTTCAGCAAAAAGGATGTGCGTATTTCCTCAGAGTACTGGTTTGATGTTATGTTGTTGCTATGTACCGTCAAATCAACTGGGACTCATAATGACCCTATGAATGGTATCTCTGAACCCTGCTCTATTGTGGGCCGGTCTCACCATCTCCATTCAACTTCCCCTATTATACCTGTCACTGTGTCAATGCATCTTATCCAAGGTCTTCCTCTTCTGCACTGACTCTACCCTTCTAGCATGACATCTATCCTCCAAGGACTGGTAACTCCTAGTAACATGCCCAACCCAAAGTATGTGAGACCAGAGTTTCGCCATCCTTGCCTCCAAAGAGCAATCTGGTTTCACCCTCTCCAGGGCAGATCTATTTGGCAGTCCACAGTATATTCAATACTCTTCTCCAGCACCACAACTCAAAGGCATCAATTCTCCTTCTGTCATCTTTAGTCATTGTCTAGCTATCAGATGCATAACAAGTAACTGTGAAGACCATGGCCTGGATCAGGTATATATTAGTCTCCAATTGACCATCTAAAAGGGAGATATTAGGGCATGAACAGCTGGCTTACACGCTCACGAAAGTAGTTGTTGGTAGGATAATTGTAAGGGAGAGAAGAAAACTAAAATATAAATAAGTGAAACATGAAGGACTGTATGGAACACAATGGACATGCATAAAATAATATATATGAATGATAAAAATATTAATAAAACATATTGTAACACTGGAAAACAAAACATAGTTTCCTTTTCCCTGACCTAGATAGACTGTATTGTCTCCTTGAGGGAAAACAACAATAAGAGCACTGGACAAACAGTAACTTGCTCTCTTTGCCAACACTGGGACATTAGGGAGTGGTGAAGACTGCGGCTAACCTGACACACATCCTCACTCTGAAGGGGCAACTGCGCCACTTCTCAAATAGGTGTTGCTATGATAAAAAGCAACTGTGTGTGGCCAGATGATTTTAAATATGCAATTAAAACTGCAAGTGTCAATCTACAAAATATCTTCAGCTTAACATTAGCTATGCCCAAAGCCACACACAAGAGTGACTATAAGCACCCTTAACACTGAAGATCCTGAAGCAATTCATAAATGCCGAAACATCATGTAAACACCAAGGATGACCCCATTTTAGGATTATAGAGTCTCTGTGTGGGAGAAGGATGGACAATCTCCTCCTGTGCAATTAGCTGCCTCTGACAACCCACTGAAGGGTCACTATGGGTCGGTTCTGACTCTACAGAACACAGCAACAAGTCTTTATGGACAATGCTCAGTGATTTGTCAGTTCTGAGCCACAGACTCACTTCAGAGCAGCAATGCAATGCCTCTTTGAAATCAAATTAGTGGAGATATACATAGCTCAGAAACTTAACACATGATTTCAAGATGGATTTACAGTCATATCTCATTATATTGTTTTTCCCTTTATTTGTGTTGTTTTTGTTAAGTGTCATTGAGTAGGCGGCAACTCATAGCAATCCTATGAATGAAACTCTTGAGTACTGTTCATAGAGTTTCCGGAAGAAAGCCATTTCAGAAGTGGATGCCACTCCTGCTTCCAAGTTTGTTTTAATCGGGAAGCTCCACCAAACACTGCCCACCATGGGTAAGCATTATCGCATTTGGCACATCAGTGTCACAGTGTTTAGCATCACAGCAACCAGTGCTATACCACCTAGAAGAATTTTTGACAAAAAAAATATTTAAAATCAGGCCTGAGGGCTGCAGATTAAAATCACCCACCTTGGGCTTGGTAGCATAACTTTCTGTCCACTAAGCCAACGTAGCTCTCTCTATTTCTCTTAATTTATCACATTTTCTTTATTTCTTTATTATTTCACTTTCCTTATCACACCTTCCACGTCTTTACAAATTTAAATTTGTGGCAATTGTGCAGAAAGCTGTGTTGGCTCTGTGGTAAGGAATTGCACTGTCAACTCAATGATAAGTGGTTCGAATCTACCAATTGCTCTGGGGTAAAAAGATGAGCAGTCTCCCCCTTTATTGGCCCTGAAAGCCTACTGATGGGGCAGCTGTGGGTCAGTTCCAACTTGATGGTACATAACAACAGCCTTCATTGAGCCTGTCTGTCTATACCATTTTTCTGACAGCATATTCTCCTTTCATGCATCTGAGTCTTATTTTGGTAATTGTCACATTATTAAAACTTCTTCATAATGTTACTACACACATAGTAGATCGCAATATAATGCAAACATAACTTTTATATACACTGGAAAACCCAAACATTCTAATGACTTGCTTTATTGTGATATCCACTTTATTGTGATATCCACTTTATTGCAGTGGCCTAGACTCGAACCTGCATTGTCTCTGAGGTTTGCCTGCATTGGGGCCTGGAGAGACTTAAGAAAACAAAAGTGTACAGTTCTTATCCTCAAAGAACTTATAGTTTACTTACAAACCAACAATGGTGGCAGGATGGAGTGTCTGTGACTTCCAGCCCTCCAGAGAGTCAAGTCCCAAGGATGAGGGCCACATGAGTCAACATGATTTTTTTTTTTTTCACCAACCTTGGAAATCCGTTTCTTGAAGGAACAGAACAAGACAGGAGAGGAGATATAATGTTATCTAAATTTTCTGAAAAACAAACAACCATCTTCTTGAGGACATGAAGAAGTCAATCAAGTGGGGCCTCTTGCTTTTGCATTCAAGGTGGAGAAGGATCCCTGCCATAATCCTGGCTGAGCCCACTGCCAGAGCTGTGATAGTCTGATGAGACGAAATTTAGAAAAGAGATGTATATACTGTGAATGTTATTCTAGAATTGTCAACATCAACAAGACTATTATTGTTATGTACCGTAGAGTCAGAATCCACTCATTGCTGACCCTCTAGTGGGTTCTTAGAGATAGTTAATTGCACAGAAGGATACCCATCCTTCTCCCATGGAGCAGCTAGTGGATTCCAACCACTTACCTTTGGGATGATGGTGCAACTCTTACCAGTAGGCCACTAAAACTCCCTGTCAAGAAGATTGCATTCTATAAAGCCAATGTTCGGAAAGAAGGGTTAACTTTGGGAAACTATGAATGGCAAAGCTCAGGTTTTAACAATCTAAGAAATCATTTTTTAATATCAAAAGTTTGTGTGTTTTATCAAACATTTTCACTCTGCATTTGCAAGAAATCATTCTGTGAGATTAACAGAAACATCTAAATTGTGACTGACGACATGACATTGGAATCACCCATATTCACCTTAATTCTTCTAAATTACCACTCCTGGTGGGTCATGATGCCACACATTATCCACTAAACTGTCAACGAGGAAGGAAAAGACAAAGCCTGCCCACTGCAGAATGGAAAGAGCCTGTGCAACCCTTGAATAACACCATTTGCACAAGAGTATGTTCCTTTCAGAATCAGGATGATGGCTTTTAAATGCAGAAATAAGTGACTTATTGAGTGACTTACTCGGAGACTCACAGCAAGTTAGAGATGGTGCAGATTTACACTGGCAAATGAGGACCCACCCTCTGCCTCCCTGGGTAGGCAAACCATCTTATTTTCCACACTTTACTTTTATTCTATATTGGTTTATATACAAAATTTGCATTTATTGTGTATCATCTATGTTCATTGCGATTAGGAAAACCATCTTACTGATACTTGACTAGGTCTGTGTTCACGGGAAGCCATACTAGATCATAGAGAAGACCAAGGTCAGTTATCCTTAGACCTGAGAGCACCCCTGTCATACTGAGAGTCCTGGTCTTGAGCTTATACCATGAACTTCACCTGACAGGTGAATGGAACCGATAGAGAAGGATTGTCAAAGTGCACACCAGAGACACAAAAGTCACCACCAGGTAAAAAGACAGACAGAATGTTCTCAATATGGGAGAAATATAGGTGGAATGAATCTCAAATTACAGGATTTTTTCCTAAGCATAGGTATTAGAATGATATGTATGTGACTGTCTTTGAAAAAGAAAATCCCATTTAATTATACAAATATAAAGTTCACAGAGCATTTTTTCATTGATCTTGTCCTTTGCAATGTGCCTTAGAGAAACTGACCATGCACTTCGATTTTTTTAAATCCATTGTTTGATACCTCACAACCCACAGAATTCTCAGAGAATATCCCTAGCCAAGAAAAATAGGCCTAATTGTCAAGTGAAGTCAAACTCATTTCCTTAAAATAGACAATGATCTAGGGATGATAGTGGACCATCACCAATAATAGTTTAGATTTATGAGACAATAGGCTCATCTAAGAAGTCTCTGATTCAAATACAAGTCTTATCATGTCTTCATCCTTCCAGAAGCCCTTTATGGTTCCTCAGGGTCTCAAGGAGTTGCCTGAAGGTCTCTTCATCCAGAGCCTTGGACCCTACCTTCCAATCACAACTCCACAGATAGATTTCCCAGGGCTCCCAGCAGGGTTCCTTGGTGACTGCTAACTGGTTCTCGAGCACAGACTTCCACAAGCCTGACAGTGTCCACACACTGAGGGGTAACTCTGGGTAAGGCCAAACCAGCTGCTTCCAGTCCCAGGGGACAGCTCCCCTCTCCTGAGACCTGAGATACTTGTCCCTATACACACTTGGCCCTGAACTGACTTCTCATGCTGTCACTCAGCGTCTGCTCTGCTGATCTAGCCTCAGGTCCTGGATGTCCACTGTGGCAAGCACAGCTGGTTGTGATGTCCATCTACCTCAGCAAACGTGATGGGGGAATGTTCAGAATGGTTGATGAAAACAGACGATGTTCAAGTCATACCTCCTTTACTTGCCAACTCAGGAGATGGGGCAGGTTGTCCAAACACTCAGAGGCCTGCTTTCACCATTGCATCAAGAAGCTGATGGCTCTTGTCCACAGGGTACTGCTGTGAGAGCTGAAGGGACCAGAGATTCACCATGAACGGAACTCAGGGAATGGCCGTAGCACATAAATAACACAGATAGCAAAATATTTTCATATTTCTAAATATCTCCATAAATAACACAAATTTCACCTCACCTGCCCTCCTAGGGCCACCTCCACCTCCCTGCCAGTCGATCACAGCCAACCTTGTGTCACAAACACACACACACACACATATCCCCCTATGAACAGTCTTTTCCCCACCCCGCCCCACTTTCTGTACTCTTCTCCAATGACTCCACTTAACATCTCTGCTTCTTTGGCTTCAGTTTCAAGATCTGCAGAAGGTGCCTCTTGCCCAGTGTGGTTCCAATCCATGGGAGAAAGATGGGCTGTCTCTTCTCTTGTGATTTCCTGCCTCTGAAAACCCTCTGGAGGATCAGCTATGAATCCATTTCTACTCGACAGTGCATAACAACGACCTCTTGCCCAGTGTGTCTTGGGAAAATCAGAGGAAACCATTCTACAAATTTCAGCAATCCTTAAAACTGCATCACTATTTGCTAAAAATTGGTACCGAAACCCAACCCAACCCACTGGCACTGAGTCGACTCTGGCTCATGGCAGACCCCTTCCAGGTTTCCAAGTCTGTAAATATTTACAGGGGGAGACTAGCTCATCACTCTACCTCGAAGCAGCTAGTGGATTTAAACCATTGATCTGCCGATTAGCTACCCAACACTTATCACCAGTAGGGGTTCTCACATGTCAGGCTGCTAAGCAAAATATCCGAGCGAACTAATATGCTGAGTGAACTAACTCAGTCTAATAAGGACAAATACTGCATAAGACCATTATTGTAAGAAGAGAAGATTAACTAGTAAGATGTGGATAAAAGTCCAAAGAGGGAAAGGAAGGGAACAGGAGGTATTGACATGAAAAATCATGGAGTCACAAGAGTTTGGTGGGTGGAGACAGGAGGTGAAGGAATAGGAAAGATCCAGGGGGGATCTGAAAAGATGGGGTAATAGTGGGCATAGATCAATGGTGATTAATTTTATAAGCCTTATTGTATGAGAATAATCAAATGAAGCACAAAGTGAATGAAGGAATGTGTAAACATACAACGTATGTGAATGAAAACAAAAAAGACTTTAAAAGAAAACAAATAAAACAAAATATGGGGTGGAGAAAAGGTCAGTGGTTCGAAGCCATCCTCAGTTGGAAGAGTGTGAGGCAAGTTGCTTTTCATTGGAGATTTGCAGCTGAGGGTCACGAGATCACCAGAAGTTGAATGCTCTCAAAGGCAGGAGAGACTACACAGTGTTCCTACAACAAGAAGGTCCACCCTAGACGCAGCCTGGTGACCGGAGTGACGACAGCCCTGCCAAGAAGGGCGAGAGGCCACAGACGTGGCCCGCCGTGCAGGGCACATTTCCTCCCCAACTTCGTTTCTGCGTCCTGTAACGGCAAACACGAGGAGCTGCTTTATAAAAATGAAAACGCAATTGTCTGACCAATAAAAAGCATTCCTGTATGTAATCCCGGTAATAGATTTCTAAATCCTCGGAGCTGACACGCTGTTATGTGTTCACGGTTATTATCTGTCCACTTCCAAACCTTAAGAGGTTAGATTGTTTAAAGATTTGTTAGCGAGGAACTGCTTAAAGAAGGCAAAGCAGAAACTCCGAGCTAATTGAAAAATAGCATTTTATCAGATTTCCCTCCGATATTATATTGTAATGTTTGTACTTATAGCACTCTCAATACTTCAGTAAGTGGCAAAATTAAAAAAATAACATCTTCAGGGCTTTGCAGAAAATGTGACTGTTACCAATTTATACTGCTTTTTTAACCATTATTTTCTTATATTTCCCACAATGCCTCAGATCAGAGGCAAACAGAAACTGAGTGATTACCCCAAAGTGTGCTAGATGAACTGGAAAAAGTCTATTCAAACAAAGCTCATTAGTTCTGATACCTCCAGGGCTATGACAAATTAAGCGGCTGGTGAGTGTGCTCGCAGACAAAAGGATGGTATGGAAAACTAGGGCTGAGCGAGGCACTGTGTCAATAAATTCCCCTGCAAAAAGGTAAAAATTACAATTGGATCTAAAATGGAATCCCTTTAAAGAGCATGTACAAAATAGATCATCCCTTCTTTCTTAAGTACATTTGTGAATCAGCCTATGATGAATTATTGCAGCCCCAGGAAGTGGCCACTCCAGAGGGCTCCTTGGCCAGGTGCACCTTGGAGGGGCTGGCGCCTCGCCTCCAGCGCATCCTCTTGCTCCTCTGCAAAGACAAGAGTTGTTCCCCATGCAACCAGTCCCACCTGGCGGCCTGGGCTTTGTCTTCCACACCTGCAGTCTCCAGGTGAGGTGAGGTGCTATTTCCAACACTGGGCTAACAGCCACCCTGCTCTGAGGACTCCAGGACCAGATAACCTTGCTTTCCTGGCTGAGGACAGAAGTGTACATTTTAACCCAGGACTTTCCTTTCCCCGGTTTGTAAATCTTTTTGTATAAAAGAACATAGAAAACTCTGAACAATAGCAGTGCATTGGCAAATTCTAGAACATAGAGATGTGAATAGGTACTTGAAAGGAGAGGAAAAAGTGGAGGTAAACAATTTTAAAATAATGTGCAATCCAGGTCCTCTGATGAGCAAATCAAGATGAGATTTGCTCATCCAGGGGAGGTTTGCAAATCCTTTCTCTTCTGAGAAAGTAGGAGGGAAGAATATTACAGAGTGTTACTAGTGTCTGAGAGAAACTCTGGGATTCACCCAATCCTGGCCTGAGCCAGATCCTGGCAGAAATCCAAACCAGAAGGACAGGGCAGAGATGAGCACTGGACTGAAGTAGGCAAAGCTGAACTAGGCCCATACATTTCCTGGAGGTTCCAAAGGAACACAGCAAAACCATCAACCTTTCTTACAAGCCTGGGAAGAGGACAGAAGTCATTTAGAGAGTGTTTGGAAAGCAAAAAGAATAGATGCCTGGCTTCAGGAAAAGGGATTGGTGGTTATGGACACATTAAATGGACCCATGGGAAGTTGTTGGGAAGCAACATCAAACAAATGATTAGCCTGGTACACCTGCAAGTCAGTCACTCTCACCATCTCAGAAAGAAGTGGAATAATATTGTTAGCTGTGATGAAGTCACTCCCAACTTATAGCAACGTGATGCACATCAGATTTCAATATTGTCTCTCATCCTATGCTAACACTATGATAAACTACAGATCAGATCATGGTGGTCCACAAGGACTTCATTGGCTGATTTTCCGAAATAGATCATCAGGTCTTCTTTCCTCCTTTTCTTTGACCTAGAAGCCCCACTTAATCCTGTTCTGGACCAAAGCAATAAGCAAGCCCTGAATGGCAAGTGGATGGTGCCTGCCCATGAAGAATGTTTGATAAGAACTGACTCTGGGTCTCATACATGGGAGGAAAGAATGCTCTCAGAGCCTGCATTTAACTGAGATCCCCCAAATTAATTCTGCTTGCCAAAAATTGGCTAGATTGTATTTCAACTCTTGATCATCTGGAGTTCTGAAACAGAGATCAACTTGATTTAAAGGAAAATAAAGAAAGTTGCCTACTTTTCCCTTTGGGTTGAGGACTGCCATCATCACAGGTCCATGAACATTTAGTCTTGCTGCCACTTTGGGAAGTGGCCCTGCAATGGGAGCGTGGTCCCTGTGTTGTCTAATGAATCAGGATCCAAGGAGATGTGGGCACGCAGAAGGCAGAGCAACCACCACGACAGCTGTGTTCTGGATGTCTGCACATCTTGGCCTCCTGTACTCATCCTGCAGAGGTAATTTCATCATCTTTCTTCACTGTTTCGTCAGCATGTTATCACGGCACTCTTAAAAACCTTGCATGATAGTATGAGACTGTTATTGTAGAAATAGAAAGATAACTTGTAAAACTGTATGAGGATCCAAAGGGGGAAGGGTCGAAGCAGAGGGGTGTGGCGGGGTGAGGTGTAATCATAGGGTCACACAATTTGATGGGTAGAGGGAGGGGTGGGTAAAGGAAATGGGAAAGATCCAGTGTGAAAAACAACATATGAACTTTGTAAGCAAACCAGTATAAAATAAAAAGTTTATTTAAAAAAAAATCTATTTTATAAAATCTAACGTATGGGCACTCCAGTGACACGGGCAGTGCATTCCTTCAGAATTCTTCAAATCCACCAGCTGTCATAGAAGAAAGGTAGGTAATTTCCTCCTGTTTGATTAACTACCTCTGAAAATCTTCTGGAAGATTGTCACTGTCCGTTCGTTGGCAACAAACAGCAACACCCTGATGGGGGAAAGCACAACAGAGACACACCACTCCGGGAGCTGATCAGAGAGTCAATCCAGCTCAACTTTATTGGGGCTGCAGCACACTTATATACAAGCAAGTAAACAGGAAGACAGGATAGGGTGGGCTTGCAGACGTGGGACATACAGATTGGATAGGAGAACGTCAGCCTCCTGTGGACTACTCCCAGCTCAACAGATGCGGCAGCTGTCTTCCCAGGTGGTGAGCTTTCTCAAGCTAGTACGGCCAAACACAGGAGAGCTTTCTCTACCCCGTATTAAAGGCCCTTGGGAGGTTTACACTTATCCAGAGTTAGAAGATCTGTCCGGGCCAGAGGCCCTCCCTTCCTCCCCAACATTCCCCAACAGAAGACCAACTATGGCACACAACAACAAAGTATCCATATTTTGCAGCCTTTATGTTAGTAGTGCAACTCTGTACAGACTGTGCCAACATAAATAGTCTCCAACAAAAGATCATTCAACAGATGTTTATGGCGCACTTACAAGTAGCCAGACACTGATCTAAATACTGATGAGGGAACAGCAGGTAAGACAGAGGCAATCTCTGCCATCATAGTGCTGGCGTCCTGGTGGGGAAGATAAACTCTCCAGTGACAGCAAGAGCTGCTTAGGCCATGTAATCAGGGATCACAGACCTAAATGATGAAGTGCAACCAGCCTGACAACACGAGGGCCAAAAAACTTCTGGAGGGAGAGCCAAGGTCAGACCTTGTTGGAGGATCAGAAAGAAGGTCATGACTGACAGCTGCTAATAAACAGGAAATGTGGATCGGAACATGGGATGAGAGACAAGCTCAGCCTGGAAGGCTCTGATGGCAGGTTTGCATCTTCAAGGCCAACAGGAAACCACTGGAGGGTTTCAGATGGCTGTAAAACTCTGAGAAATTCTTTCATAGACACAGGTAGACAAGTGAGTAAGCTGGGGAGACATAAAGGCAGATTAGATTCAGAGGATAGTGGAGGTAGCTGTGTTGTGGAGAAATTGGAACCCTTATATACTGTTGGTGAGAATGTAAAATGATGCAACAATTATGGAAGGCAGTATGACACTTTCTCAAAAAGCTGGAAATAGAAATACCATTTGACCCAATAATTCTACTTCTGAGAATATACCCTAAAGAAATAAAATATGCCACCAAAACAGATAAATTCATCTGTTTATGCACATCTATGTTTATTGCTGCATTGTTTACAACAGCTAAGAGATGGAAACAGCCTAAGTGCCCATCAACAAATGAATGGATAGAGAAGCTTTGGTATAGTCTCACAATGGAATGCAGCACTGAAAAAGGAACTCAAAAAATATTATACAAAATGGGCAACCCTGGAGGACATTATGATGAGTGAAATATCTGAGTCACAAAAGGACAAGTACTGTATAATGCCACAATTATAAAACAGGACTGGCATGGAAGCTAGGGGGAATTAAGAAAAAAGGGGATAAATAATGTATACTGCATTGAAACAGATGAGGGAAAGAACTTTTTAAAAAGGAATATAAGAAAAGATTATATTGTTCAAAATTATTTCTTATATATTTGTTGAAATTTTTCCCTCTTTTAACAACTGGGATCTAGAGGGAAGAGAAAAGACCTTAGAATGGCCAAAATTATTGCGGCAGCTATTGCTGCCAGATTAGGACCTGTATCAGGAAAAGGAAGTCTTACTCATAAACAGTGCCACCCAAAGGTAATAAAGGAGGTCAGAATTGCTTCCACTGTGGAAAGCTGGGCCA